>NC_064861.1:84097829-84409496 GCF_024139225.1 Suncus etruscus | reverse complement strand
GCTCACAGCCCAAGAACGGGGGAGGTAGAGAAACAGTTCAAGCAGGGCAGGCAGATCCCCGGGTCCTGCAGCACGCCTATGGCTCTGGAACTCACACTCACACACCCTCTTTGCAGCCATGCCGTGTCCCCCTAACAGCCACTATGAGGTCTGCGCAGACACCTGTTCTCTGGGGTGCTCTGCACTCAGTGCTCCTCAACAGTGTCCCGAGGGCTGTGCCGAGGGCTGCCAGTGTGACTCCGGCTTCCTCAACAGTGGCCAAGCCTGTGTGCCCATTCAGGAATGTGGCTGTTTCCACAATGGAATCTACTATGAGGTAAGGGGGCACGGACCTAGGGTGGTATTGGGGGGTTTGATTTGATAACTAAAACCTAAAGACAACATAGGGGCAACAGTGGACAAGGCAGGGACCAGGACGTCGGTGGGATGTGGTGGGCAGAGAGAGAGACAGCAGTTGCCAAGGGCCTAAGGCCTTGGGGGCAATGAGGCAGGCGACCCCACACACAATAGTGACAGAGGCCAAAATGCAGATGGCAGCCTCTCTGTGCCAGCCACACACATACTGAGTTCTGATAATTTTCACCCTTGAATATCCTGGACTTGAACTTACTGCCTTAGTGAGTCACATAGAAGCTGATTTTTTTTTTTTAATCTCTTTTTGGTTTTTGAGCCACACCTGGCCTAGTGCAGAATTCAGGGGCTACTCCTGCGTCTGCACTCAGGAATCACTCCTGGTGGGCTCGGAACCCTATGGGATGCTCCTCATATGGGATGAACCTGGGTCTGTCACGTGGCCAGGGTATTTTTTGTGTGTGTGTGCTCAAATCCTATAGCCCCGGTCCCACAAATGTAAACTGTGATGAAAATCTCAAACACACAGAAGCCAAGAGCACAGTGTGCCCGGAGCCAGCCCTTTGTTTTAGAAATAATCACCACTTTCTCAAAACCCTTCCCTCTCCCCAACTGGATGATTTTCAAGAAAATCCCTTTCATTTCCTCTTTATTTCCCAAAGTTTTACCCTTGCTCTTATTCTATCATAGATGGGTGGGAACATAATTGGAGGCTTTCCGAGAGGGACTCAGAGCACGGAGAGCCCATTTGCACAGGGCTTTGACTGGCACTAGCAGAGAAGGCTGCCCAGAGCATGCATGCTCAGCCCCCGGAAGCCTCTCTCAACTAGGGCCGTGTACCTAGTGGATATTTTGGAACAGAGGAAAGAGCAAGTGGCAGAATGAATTGGACCCCAAGGCCTTGCTCTGCCTTCCTTCCCAGACAGGGAGTTACCCTGCAGAGTCCTCTTAGTCCTCTGAGGTACTCCAGGGCTTCTCTGCCCTGGAGGCGAGAGCCAGCCCAGGCCCTGACAGTGATGCTCTCTGTGCCCCACAGCCGAATACGACCGTGCTCCTGGACAAATGCCAGCAACAGTGTGTGTGCCACGCCGGCAAAGGCATGGTGTGTAAGGATCACAGCTGCCGCCCGCATGAGCTGTGCGAACCCTCGGGAGGGGTCCTGAGCTGTGTCAGCAAAGGTGCGGTGGTCTGAGTCTGGCAGAGGCGGGGCCTGCTAGAGGCTGGGGCGGGGCCTACGAGGATCTGGGCGGAGTCTTGGTGGGTCTGGCCTGTAAATAGGGTGAGGCCTTGGTCAAGGTAGACAGAACCTTAGCGGGACAGGATCTTATGCGGGGTTTGATTGTGGGGGGCCCTCGTGCAACTGAACAAGGTGGTGGAAGTGGTATTCCCAGGGCCAAAGGAAGTTTCCTTTTTTTTTTTTTTTTTTTTGGGAAGTTTCCATTTTTGAAGGCAGAGACCCAGGGCCAGGCCAGGTACCCCAGTCTGAGTGCAGGGATAGGCAGAGCTTTCAGTCTGAAGGGCCAGAAGATAAATGGGTACAGAAACTTGCAAGCCTGGGAGATAGCTTCAAATGCTGGAGCTCGGGCTCTGCAGGAGATCCAGTTAGCTCCCCAGCACTACATAATTCACCCACACACACACACACACCCTCAGCACAGACCCGGGCGAACCCTCTGTGCACTGCTAGGTGTGGCCCAGAAATTTAATAGAATAATAAAATTATAGGCTTGGGGCTGGAGTGATAATACAGGGGTCAAGGCATTTGCTTTGCAGACAAGCTAAACCCAGTTTGAATTCCTAGTGCACCACTATAAAATAAATAAATACAAAAATAAATAAACAAAAACCATGCAATTGAAGATGAGCTATAAAGGAGGGAGAGAGAGAGAGAGAGAGAGAGAGAGAGAGAGAGAGAGAGAGAGAGAGATCAGCTGAGTGCAGACAGAGCTCCCCATATTCCAGTGGCAGAGAACCTGGGTCTGGATCACCAGAAACTGAGGTTGAGACTTGGGCCACAAGATACAGGACCGGGTACTCAGGACTCAGGCCTGGGATCTAGTCTCACCTCTAGGGGCTTCAGAGTCAGCCTTTCTGGCACAGGGTGTGGGATTCAGCTGCCTTCCACTAGGCAGCCCCTCACAAGCTCTTCCGTCTATCTCAGATCCATGCCACGGTGTCACGTGTGGCCCCCAGGAGAAGTGCGTGGAGAAAGATGGCCAGGGTGTGTGTGTGCCCAACTACCATGCCGTGTGTAGTCTGTGGGGAGACCCCCACTACCAATCCTTCGATGGCCGGAACTTCAACTTCCAGGGCACCTGTGACTACGTGCTTGCCACCACTGAATGCCCAGCAGGAAATGCTTCAGGCCTGACCCCCTTCACAGTTACCACCAAGAATGAGAACCGTGGAAACCCCTCCGTGTCCTATGTGAGGCAGGTCACTGTGAGCACCCTCGGCGTTAACATCTCCATCCACAAAAATGAGATCGGCAAAGTCCGGGTAGGTCTGGCTGGAGGGACTGCTCAGCCTTCCACTGGTCCCCTAACCCCAATCCTGAACAGGCAGGAGAGGTTGTGCCAGATACAGTGGTTGTGCTAAACACAGGCTTGCTCTTCATCGCATCCTCATCCTCAGTCAAAGTGTCAGCAAAAGGATTCAGTGAGGTTGTACAGCTGGTAGACCACTTCCCTTGCATGTACTTGCCAACCTGGGTTTGGTCCCTGGTACCACATATGAATCTCTGAACCTGCCTGAGTGATTTCTGAGTCCAGAGGCAAGAGTAATTTCTGAGCACTGCCAGTGTGACCAAAAAAAAAACAGCAGTAGCAGCAAAATGATGAGGACAGTAAGGGCATCTCACACACACACACACACACACACACACACACACACACACACACACACACACACACACGGATTCAAGCAACTTTTTTCAGGACCGAATCAGAGTGCTTGATCCCTCACCAATTTAGAAAGTTGAACCCAGGCTTCCCTCATAAGCTGAGAGATGCTAGGACATCAGGTTTTCTCATCTCAGAAGTGGGATTAAAAAAAAAATGGGAAGAAAGCAGGGAGCTGTGTCCTGCAAGGACACTTAGCAGAGGGTCTCCCTGGAGCCAAATTCAGAGAGAAAGGGAATGAGAAAGACACAGAAAGGACAGAGTAAACCCTGATCACTGCTGCCGGATGTGGCTCAAAAAGCAAAAACAAACATCAAGCCAACCCAGAAAGATATCTGAAAGAGACAACAGAGAAGGGTAAGGAGGTACAGCCAGAGATGTGGGTCCCCTACTCCAAAATCCAAGCTGAGCTTCCATTCTCAGAGTCTGGAGTTGAGTAGCCATGTGAGCTGTTTGTAGAATGACTGTCTGACCATCTGTAATTGGGCAGCTCTTGGAAGCAACTTGCCCTGGCCTTAATAGGGTTAAGAGGAGACGAGCAGGCAGAGCTGGGGACTCACGTTAACCCCGAATGACCTGTCTGCCTTCTCTCCCCGCTTCCTCCAGGTGAACCAAGTGCTCACAGCACTGCCAGTCTTCGCTGCTGGTGGGCGCATTTCCATCACCCAAGGTGCCTCCAAGGCTGTGCTGGCCACCGACTTCGGGCTGCAGGTCACTTACGACTGGAACTGGCGGGTGGAGGTGACGCTGCCTAGCAGCTACCATGGCGCTGTGTGCGGGCTCTGCGGGAACATGGACAAAAACGTCAGCAATGACCAGGCCTTCCCCAACGGCACCCTGGCTCCCTCCATCCCAGCATGGGGTGGCAGCTGGAGAGTGCCCGGCTGGGACCCGCTGTGCTGGGACGAATGCAAGGGCTCCTGCCCATCATGCTCCGGGGATCAGCTGGAGCATTTTGGCGGTCCCGGCTTCTGCGGGCCCCTGGCATCTGGCTCCGGTGGTCCCTTCGCTGCCTGCCATGCCCACGTGCCTCCAGAGAGCTACTTCAAGGGCTGCGTCCTGGACGTGTGTCTGGGTGGGGGCGCTCACAACATCCTCTGCCAGGCTCTGGCTGCCTATGCTGCTGCCTGCCAGGCTGCCGGAGTAGTCATCGAGGACTGGAGGGCACAGCTTGGCTGTGGTGAGTGTTGGGGGAACACGGGTGGGTGATGGGGGTCCTTTTGGGACTTTTTTCTCCTTGGTTTGGCTGTTTTTGTTTTGTTTATTTTGTCTTTTGGGACACACCCAGCAGTGCTCAGGAGTTATTTCTTGGTTCTGTGCTCAGAAAAACTCCTGCTGGGTTTGGGGCACCAATTGTTTGCCGGAGTTCAAACCCAGGTCAGCCACATGCAAGGGAAGCACTCTACCCACTGTGTTATCTCTTGGCCTGGTTTGGCTATTTTGACCTCTTGAAATTCCTTGAAGCTGAACACTGTCTCTCCCTTCCATTCTCTCCTTCCCCCTTCTCTTCCTCCTTTTCCTACCTCCCTCTCACAGTCCTTATCTCTTTGTCTCTCCCATGCTCCACTCCCTCCCCTTCTTGCTTCCACTTTCTGTTTCTCTCTCTTTGGGGCAGTAGGAATTGGGGCACACCTGGTGGTGATCAGGGCTCACTCCAAGCTCTATGTTAAGGAGAGATCCCTAATGGAGTTCAGGGGTTCCATATGTGGCTTAGGAATTGAACTTGAATAAGTTGCCTGCAAGGCAAGATCCTAACCCCTGTACTATCTCTCTAGCTGTCCTCTCTCTGCTTTCCTATTTCCTTCCTTCCACACCCCATCTTTTTTTTGTATCCCTCCTTTTACTTTATTTTACATTATTTGGTTTTGGGGCCAAAAACGCCTGGCTGTGCTCAGCAGTTACTTTGTCTCTGCATTCGAAAATCACTCCTGGCAGGCTCTGGGGACCATATAGATGCCAGGGATAAAACTCTGTCAGCCATGTGTAAGACAAGTACCCTCCTTGCTATGCTCAACCCATGTTCCTCTTTTTGTTTTTGTTTTTTTTTTTTGTTTGTTTGTTTGTTCTTGGGTCACACCCGGCGGTGCTCAGGGGTTACTCCTGGCTGTCTGCTCAGAAATAGCTCCAGGCAGGCATGGGGGACCATATGGAACACTGGGATTCGAACCAACCACCTTTGGTCCTGGATCAGCTGCTTGCAAGGCAAACGCTCCTGTGCTATCTCTCCGGGCCCCCATGTCCCTCTTTTTAATTATCATTATTATTATTCTATTTTATAGAGTTTTGTTTGTTTGAGGTAACACCCAGTGGTGCTCAGGGTTAACTGGCTCTGAACTCAGGGCTCACTCCTGGTGGGGTTTGCGGGACCATATTGCTTGCCGGAGATGAAACTTGGGCTGTCTAGATACAAAGCAAGTACAGTCTCTGCTGTACTATGGCTCTTCCATGTCTTTCTCTGCCACCATTACTATGCCAGTGTCTCCCTCGGTCTTTCCACGTCTGACCCTCACCAACCCCTTGATCTCTGGCTGTTTCTACCCCTATCATCAGCACCCATCTCCTAACCCCATTCTTTTTCTCTCCTGCTCCCAGAGATGAAATGCCCCCCGAACAGCCACTACGAGCTCTGCGGCCAGCCCTGTCCAGCCAGCTGTCCCTCTCCTCACCCACCCCAGAGTCCCGCCCTGTGCGAAGGCCCTTGCTCTGAGGGCTGCCAGTGCGACGAGGGCTTTGTGCTGAGCGCCGGCCACTGCGTGTCCCTGGACGGCGGCTGCGGCTGCTGGGCCAACGGCACCTACCATGAGGCTGGCAGCGAATTCTGGGCCGATGCCACCTGCTCCCAGCGCTGCCGCTGCAGCCCTGGCGGTGGCTCTGTGGTCTGCTCACCTGCCAACTGCGGGCTGGGTGAGGAGTGCGCCCTGCTTCCCTCGGGCCAGCTGGGCTGCCGTCCTGTGAGCACGGCTCAGTGTGAAGCTTGGGGCGACCCCCACTACATTACGCTGGATGGGCACCGCTATGACTTCCAAGGCGCCTGTGAGTACCTGCTGAGCGGTGCCTGCCATGAGCTGCCCGCTGGGGTGGAGAACTTCACCGTGACTGTGGCCAACGAGCACCGCGGCAGCCAGGCCGTGAGCTACACTCGCAGCACCAGCCTGTACATCTATGGCCATAACTTCACCCTCAGTGCCCGCTGGCCCCGACAGCTGCAGGTGAGGGCTTCTGTGGGGGGTGCCGAGGGCCCACCACTCACCCCCCCTCCAGTGGCACTACCTCTCACAGGCTCGGGGTGGACTCTGAGCTGGGAGTGTTTGGGGAGGGACATCTCCAAGCCCTTGTTTATTCCTCTGTGAAATGGACCTCAGTGGGTTGAGGAGATCTAAAGACTCAGTGCAGGATCTGAACGCAGGAGGATGAGGTCAAGCTGCAGCCCCGCATGGTTCCCTGAGCACAGAGCCAGGAGGGACCTCAAAACCCTAAGTGTAAATAGTTGAGGGCTGGAGCAACAGCACAATGAGGAGGGTGCTTGCCTTGTATTGACTAATCTGGGATCAAGTCCCGGCACCCTGATTGGTCCCCCAATCCCTGCCAGGATGATCTCTGACTGCAGCGCTAGGAGTAAGACCTGAGCACCACCAGATTTGCCTCTCCCCCTTCCCCAATAATAAAATAAATAGCTGAGGATTACAAAGCTAGCATAAAGGAGAGATAGTATAGTGAGTAGGGCGTTTGCCTTGCAAGTGGCTGACCCAGGATTGATCCCCATCATCCCATATGTTCCCTGAGCTTGCCAGGAAAGATTTCTGAGTGCAGAACCAGGAGGAATGCCTGAGTGCTGCTGGGTGTGGCCCAAAGACAAAAAAATTTTTTTTGAGAAATATCGGGGGCCAGAAAGTGTACAAAATTTAAGGTATTTGTCTTGCGTGCTGCCAACTTCTAGTTCAAGCCCGAATAACACATACAGTTCCTCCCAAGTGCCACTAGGAGCTAGATGTGTCCTTAAAAACCCAATACATAAAAAACACAGCTAGCTTTAAGAACTGCACTGCTGAGACTGGAGCAATAGTACAGCAGGTAAGCCACTTGCCTTGCATGTGGCCAACCTAGGTTCAATTCAGAGCATGCACAAGATTTCCTGTGCCCTCAATTTTTGAGGGGGGCGGTGCTCAAGGGTTACTCCTGACTCTGCACTCAGTAATTACTCTTGGCAGGTTCAGGGGACCCTATGAGGTAACAGGGATCAAACCTGGATCAGCCATGTATAAGAAAAACGTCCTAACCTAAGAAAGAAAAAGAAAAACGTCCTAACAAATATTTTTAAGTACCTGCCTTAGAGGGCAAAGTGAGAGCTAGCGACATCTTTCCTATAATAATATTATTATTATAATAATTATTATTTCTATTATTCATCACCCCTATTACTATGGTTCCAAGCTTCCTTCAGTGCTCAGAGGTGCACCGGGGGAGGCGTAGTCGCGGGGACTCGAACCCGTGTCGTGCCCGCCCACAGGTGGACGGCGTGCTCGTGGAGCTGCCCTTCCAGCTGGACTCGCGCCTGCGCGCACACCTGAGCGGCAACGACGTGGTGGTGACGGCGGCCAACGGGCTCTCCGTGACCTACGACGGCAACAGCATCGTGCGCCTGCGCGTGCCGGCGGCCTACCAGGGCGCCCTCTGCGGCCTGTGCGGGAACTACAACCGGGACCCCAAGGACGACCCGCAGGCGGTGGGCAAGGACCCGGGCCAGTGGCAGGTGGGCGGCGGCCCGGGCTGCAACGAGTGTATGCCGGAGCCGTGCCCGCCGCAGTGCACGCCCGAGGAGCAGGCGCAGTTCGGCGGCCCCGACGCCTGCGGTGTGATCTCGGCGCCCGATGGCCCCCTGGCCCCCTGCCACCACCTCATTCCGCCCAAGCAATACTTCGAGGCCTGCTTGCTGGATGCCTGTCAGGCACAGGGCCACCCCGGGGGTCTCTGTCCCGCTGTGGCCGCCTACGTGGCAGCCTGCCAGGCCGCCGGAGCCCAGATTGGAGAGTGGAGACGCCCTGACTTCTGTCGTGAGTACTGATCATTGCATGGCATGCCTTTTGCTTCAGCCACCTCTGTTGCTGTGTGGCGAGAGGCCCTCCATTCATTCAGATTGCTCAGATTGGGGCTGGGAGACAGTACCTGGTAAGGCACTTACTTTACTTGCCTTGCTTGCATGTGGCGGCTTTGGCCAACGCCCCTAATTCAATCCCTAGCACAGCCTCTGGGCCCCTGAACCCCACTAGGAGTGAAGCCCGAGCTCAGCAGTTTAAGGACTGGAGGGATAGCACAGTGGTAGGACATTTGACTTGCATGCAGCCGACTCAGGATGGGCGGTGGTTCGAATTCCAGCATCCCATATGGTCCCCATGTCTTCCAGGAGTGATTTCTGAGTGCAGAGCCAGGAGAACCCCTTAGTGCTGCCAGATGTGACCCACCCCCCCAAAGGCTAAACACACCAGAAAAGGGGGGGAAGGGCACCTCTCTGCCTTGTGTCTGTCTGACTTGATCTCCCTTTTGTGTCACCCCCAAACCCCAGCCCACCAATGCCCAGCCAACAGCCACTACCAGCTCTGTGGAGACTCCTGTCCTGTTAGCTGCCCGAGCCTCTCTGCCCCCGAGGGCTGCGAGCCGACTTGCCGTGAAGGCTGCGTGTGCGATGCCGGCTTTGTGCTCAGTGGACACACCTGTGTGCCGGTGGGCCAGTGCGGCTGCCTTCATGATGGCCGCTACTACCCGCTGGGCGAGACCTTCTATCCTGGGCCCGAGTGTGGTCGGCGCTGTGAGTGTGGGCCAGGCGGCCAAGTGCAGTGCCAGGAGGGCACCATGTGCAGACCGTATGAGGAATGCCGGGTGCAGGATGGTGTCCAGGCCTGTTACCCTACCGGCTGCGGCCGCTGCGTGGCCAGCGGAGGCGTCCACTATGTTACCCTGGATGGCCGCGTGTATGACCTGCATGGCTCCTGTTCCTATGTTCTGGCTCGGGTCTGCCAACCCCAGCCTGGGGATGAAGACTTCTCCATCGTGCTGGAGAAGGACGCAGCTGGAGAAGCCCAGCGCCTACTGGTGACAGTGGCTGGTCAGGCCGTGGGTCTGGCTCGTGGGCCACAGGTAAGTGGCTGGGAAGGCTTGTGGGGAGGTTCTGCCCTCACTAGGGGCATTAGAGGGAAGTTTGAGCACCTGGGGGAACCTGATGTGTCCTGGGTATTTGAAGGGGACATAGGCCTCTTCTGTTCTGTCTGGGAAGTATAGGAGACCTACAGGAGACCCACAACCCTGCCTCTGGGATTTAACAGGACCCAGTTCTACCCTGGGTTTCTCTGGGGTCTCTGATCTGCTTCCTCTCTGCAGGTGACTTTGGATGGCGAGGTGGTGGCCCTGCCCATGGACGTGGGCTCCGTGCGCGTGACGGCCGAGGGCCGCAACATGATCCTGCAGACAACCAAGGGATTGCGGCTGCTTTTTGATGGTGACGCTCATGTCCTCATCTCCATCCCCAGCCCTTTCCGAGGCCGCGTATGTGGCCTCTGTGGCAACTTCAATGGCAACTGGAGCGATGACCTGTCACTGCCCAGTGGCAAGCCGGCCTCCAGCGTGGAGGCCTTCGGAGCAGCCTGGCGCACGCCTGGCTCAGTGCAGGGATGCAGCGAGGGCTGCGGGCCACAGGGCTGTCCTGTGTGTATGGCGGAGCAGACGGCCCCCTATGAAAGCCTGCAGGCCTGTGGGCGGCTCCAGGATCCCAATGGCCCCTTCAAGGCCTGCCATGCCGTGGTGAATCCCACTGAGTACTTCCGCCAGTGCGTGTACGACATGTGTGCCCACAAGGGCAACCTCGCCTTCCTGTGCCGCAGCCTCACCACCTACACCGCTGCCTGCCAGGCGGCTGGAGTGGAAGTGAAGCCCTGGAGGACAGACAGCTTCTGCCGTGAGTGATGGGATCCTCTCTCCTGCCCTGCTCCTGACTCTGTGCCTCCATTGGGGGGGACCCTTGGATTCCTCTTCCAGAGGTCCGTGCTCCTGAGACCTACCCTTCGGGGTCCCTTTTTATCAGGGATCTGGGAGAGCAGAGCAGGCAGGCAGTAACACACATAAGAGCCAGAACCCCCTCAAGGATGGGATCCCAGGATGGGACCCCATGCTATAACCCTTAGGATGGGACCCCCAGGATTGGACCCCAAGATTGGACCCCCAGGACAGGACTCTGAATCTAGGAATCCCTAGAACAGGACTAGGCCCTACTAAAAAGCCTCCAAACAGATCTAGAACCCACACAGCTCCCATACTCCCAAGCCTTTCTGTGTTGTTGTTGTTTTCTTTTTTTTGGGGTCACACCCGGCAGTGCTCAGGGGTTACTCCTGGCTGTCTGCTCAGAAATAGCTCCTGGCAGGCACGGGGGACCATATGGGACACTGGGATTTGAACCAACCACCTTTGGTCCTGGAACGGCTGCTTGCAAGGCAAACGCCGCTGCGCTATCTCTCCGTAAATCTTTTTGTGTTTTTCTATCCTCAGCCTGGCAGTTCTGTTCCTTTTGAGTCCTCACCCCCCCCCCCCCGCCAAGCCATTCTATGTCCTGAGCCACCATCCATCCAGACATCATACCTGTCCTGGTTGTGGACAGCCCGGTCCCCAGAGGGTGGGCGTCTCCACCTGCCGTGCTCCCCCCTGACATCAGCATGATCCTGAAAATTCTATTTTCCGTTTTTGTCATCTCTCTTGTCAGCCCCGCCACCTACCACCTGTCACCACTCCAGTACCCAGCACCTTCCTACATTCTACACTCCATGCTCATGGCCCCTCCACTTTTCCCCCATCCTGGCCATGGCCCTCCTTCTGTTCTTCCCTCATCCCTATGTACCCAGACACCTGGGCCCCCCCTCTCTCTAATGCAGTCTTGATCACTCTGGGCTGGGTATCCTGGGTCCTGATCCCTGTCTTCTCTTCATGCAGCCCTGAAGTGCCCAGCCAACAGCCACTACTCCATCTGCACCCGCTCATGCCAGGGCTCCTGCGCTGGTCTCTCCGGCCTTGAGGGCTGCACAGGCCGCTGCTTTGAGGGCTGCCAGTGTGACAACGGCTTCCTGCTCTCCCAGGGCACTTGTGTTCCTGCCCAGGACTGTGGCTGCTCCGTGGATGGCCGATACTTGCCAGTGAGCATGGGCTGGTGAAGGGAGGGTGGAGGAGCCTCGGTGGGAAAGGGGACAGCCACTGACCCCAGCTATGTGACTTGGTGTGACTCTGTGACTTGGTGACAGCCCTTTACTCATTGCCAGGGATTAAATACAGAAAGAGCTGGAGGGGGGCAGAGACATAGTAACACAGGGCACTTGCCTTGCATGTAGCCAATTCTGGTTCAATCCCCGGCACCACAGATGGTCTCCAAAGCACCACCAAGAGTGACCCCCCCTAATAAAAAGAGAACAGAGACTGGGAGACTTTTCAAAGAACTACCATGCAATGCGTTCAAAAAGACAGGACAGGGACAGAGGAATAGCACAGCAGTTCCCAGTTATGTGTGCCAGGACTCTTGGTGACCTCAAGCTTTCATATCAACCTGGACCCGTTCTCTTGAGCTGGGTAGCCAGAGTTTCCCAAGCACCCATGCTCCCAAAAACATAGTGACTTCAAGCAGTTCCTTGTCTCACTCACAGCTGTGTTGCTTCAAGGGCTGGGCTGAGCTGGGTGGTTTGTCGGTGCCAGGGCTCACTCAATCCTTGGCTGATTGTCCATTGCTCAGAGGCTGGCATGAAAGTGGCACCCACTGAGGTAGCTGGGCAATGTCACTAGCCTGTGCTTGATCTCAGGTGGCTGTGCTCAGGCTGGGGATCATGGGGTGAGTGCGAAGAAGAGAAGCTGAAAGGTCTCAAGGTCTAGAATTGAACTTGGCCCAGCATGTACTACTGTGCTGAAATAAAGATTACCTCTGAGGATAGTCAGTTAATAGTAAAGACAGGAAATAGACCAGTTGAACTTGCAGGTGTGAGATCTAAGTTTAACCCCAGACACTGCAAATAATAATAATAATATTATTAATAATATAATATTACATATGTAGTAGTATTAGTCGTCATGATCGTTGTCATTGTTGCCATCATATAGTAGTAACAATCATCACAATAAATGAAGGCCAAGCAAGAGAGACTGGGAAGCATTTCTACCCACCACAACTGGCTGGACAATTGGGTTTGCAGCTCTGTGAGTGACGAAGCCTCTTTCTGCCCACAGGCAAACACCTCCCTGCTGAGCCCAGACTGCACCAAGCGCTGCTCCTGCTCTGCCAATGGCGTTCTGACCTGCCAGCCTGTCGGCTGCCCTGAGGGCCGCACCTGCGAAGTCCAGGCCGGGTCCCGGGACTGCTGGGTCCCCCACGGACTCTGTTCCCTGGCCCTGGGTGGCAAACTCACTGCCTTTGATGGCTCCCGAAATGCCATCACCTCCCCAGATGTTTATGAGGTGTCCTCCCGCTGCCCAGGGCTCAGGGGCCTCATCCCCTGGTACCGAGTGCTGGCCGACGTGCGCAACTGCCGTGACAAGCTGGAGGCTGCCAGCCTGGTTCACGTTTTCTTCCAGGATGGGATGGTGACCATGACCTTGAGCAAGGGCGTGTGGGTAAGTGGGGGGCGTTCAGGGTAGGGGAGCAGGGCGAGCACATCTTTCTTCTGCCCCCTCTCTCCACTTGCTTCTATTTTAACACTTCATCCAGATCTCTGTATAGGACTTCTGGCTTCATCTTTGTCTGAATATTTTCAGCCCCACACACAATTCTGCTGACTTGAGGAGCAAAGAACTAGATGTATAATACAGAGGTTTGGGCACTTGCTTGGCAGAACTCAGCAGCCCGGGTTTGAAACCCCACACCGCTTATCGTCCCCTGAGCACCGCCAGGAATCAGAACTGGGCATAGAGCCAGGAACAGCCCCTGAGCACCACTGGATGTGCCCTCCCTCAAGCCCTAAAAACTTCTAAACAATAAAGTGAAAGCTGGAGAGAGAAGGCAACAGGGTGGAATAGGACTATCCCATTCAGCCACTCTTTCACAGGCATTGCCATATCCTTGTCACATGTCACTCGGGGTAGGGCACTCAAGGCTAGGCTGACTGTCCAGAATTGAGAGATCCAAGATCTAGTACACCCAAAGCACAGATGTCCTTCCTGACCATTTATACACCCCCCCAGTCTGTGGCTCTTGCCTCCCTCACCCCCGTTCCCTCTTCTCCCCCCAGGTAAATGGCGTCCGGGCAGATCTCCCCGTCAAGGTGCTGACCTCTGTCTCGGTGACCCGCCTTCCTGACGGCTCGGTACTACTGCAGCAGAAGGCGGGTGTCAGAGTCCAGTTCTGGCCCAGTGGGCAGCTGAGCGTGATGGTCGGACGGGACCACGCAGGCATGCTGTGCGGGGCCTGCGGAAACTTTGACGGGAACCAGGCCAACGAGGACAACTCCCAGGGACACACCCCAATGGAGACCTGGAGAGCGCCAGACTTCTCCTCCTGGTGAGGCTCCAGGATGGAGGGTGCCTGGGGTGCTGCAGGGGAGGTTTTTGGGGGTGGGGATCGAGTTGGTCAGAAGAAATGCTGAGTGTCTGTCTGTCTTTTCCAGCCATGCCTGATCAGCCGTTTGCTGGGAAGGACTTCAGGATGTGACCCCCCACCCTTGAAGCCTGATTCCTTAGAATCTTCCCTTTGTCAGTTATTCCTACCTGTCCCTGCCCTGTACTGAGCCCCCTGCAGCTGACTTAGCATTTAATAAAGACTATTAATTGCCCATGTATGCAAGGCTCATGCCTGTTTGTCTGTCCTTGACTTTTGCCCTTCCCAGCGAGTGCTAAGGCCAGGGAAATCTGACACAAATCTGCTTTGGGGGGATATCATGGATGGGTGGAATGTTGGGAAAGGAGTGAGGCAGTGCAGGATGCTTCCAAGGATATATGAGAAGATGTAACAGTTGCATGAGGGATGGTACAGGGAACAGAGAGCTACTGATAAGCAGAATTTATAGCCTGAGATAAGGAAGCTTTGTACCCTGTCTTGTATATCTTTGTGTCTTGATCAGCCAGAACAACCTGCCAGACTGGGGGTAGAGAAATGACCAGAATTTGGAGCTGGAGCGATAATGCAATGGGTAGGCTTTTTGCCTTGCATGTGTTGACCCGGGTTCAGTCCCAGTATCCCAGATGGTCCCCCAAACCCATTAGGAGTAATCCCAGGAGTAAATCATGAGTACTGTCGGGTGTGGCCCCCCAAACAAAAACAAAAACAGAGGGGCCAGAGAGATAGCATAGCAGTAGGGCATTTGCCTTGCACGCAGCCAATCCAGGATGGACGATGGTTTAAATCTCGGCATCCCATATGGTCCCCCATGCCTGCCAGGAGCAATTTCTGAGCACAGAGCCAGGAGTAAACCCCTGAGCGCTGCTGGGTGTGCGAGTGTGACCCAAAACCCATAAACAACAACAACAACAACAACAACAACAACAAAGGAAAAATAGAAAAGAAATGACAAGAATTCATTTCTTGGGGGGGCCAGAGCAATAACACTGTGGTAGGGCATTTGCCTTGCATGAAGCAACCCAGGACAAATGCTGGTTTGATTCCCGGCATCCATATGGTCTCCTGAGCCTCTCTGGGAGTTACTCCTCTCCAGGAGTAACCCCTGAGTGTGGCTATGTGGTCCCCAAAAAACAAACAAACAAAAAAAGAAAAAATAATTTATTTCTTGGGGTTCAGGACAACAGAAAGCCCAAGATCAAGGTGCTGGTAGATCTGTCAGGGCTGGGTCTGATTTCCCATTAGCCCTTTTGGGACTTTGTGGCAAAAGGGGAGAGGAATTTTCTGCAGCCTTTCACGAGGCACTAATTTAATTTGTGGGGCACCAATCCATATGCCACTCAGCTCCCAAATGCCACACCCTGGGGCCAAAGAAATAGTACAGCAGGGAGAGCACTCCTGGAGAGCCCCGGAGGGCCATATGTGGTGCCAGGGATTGAGCCTGGGTGAGCCATGTGCAAGACTTGTGCCCTCCATGCTGTACTATTTCTCTGGCCCCAGGGTGTGTCATTTGGGAGCTGAGTGGCATATGGGTTGGTGCCCCATAAATTAAATTAGTGCCTTGTGAAAAGCTGAAGAAAATTCCTCACCCCCTTTTCTCACAAACAAAGTCCCAAAAGGGCTAAGGGGAAACCAGACCCAGCCCTACTGCTATGCTATCTCTTTGTCCCCTCTGTTCTTGTTTTGGTTTAGGGGGTCACACCTGGCAGTACTCATGATTTACTACTGGGATTACTCCTAGTGGGTTTGGGGGACCACCTGGGATACTTGGACTGAACCTGGGTCAGCCACATACATTTTTTTTTTTTTTGGTTTTTGGGCCACACCGGGCGATGCTCAGGGGTTACTCCTGGCTGTCTGCTCAGAAATAGCTCCTGGCGGGGCCGGGCGGTGGCGCTAAAGGTAAGGTGCCTGCCTTGCCTTCACTAGCCTTGGACGGACCGCGGTTCGATCCCCCGGTGTCCCATATGGTCCCCCAAGCCAGGAGCAACTTCTGAGCACATAACCAGGAGTAACCCCTGAGCATTACCGGGTGTGGCCCAAAAATAAAAAAAAAAAAAAAAAAGAAAGAAATAGCTCCTGGCAGGCACAGGGGACCATATGGGACATCGGGATTTGAACCAACCACCTTTGGTCCTGGATCGGCTGCTTGCAAGGCAAACGCCGCTGTGCTATCTCTCCGGGCCCCACATACATTTCTATACCACCAAGTCTGTGGCAGGTTGTTCTGGCTGCCCAAGACACGAAGACATACAAGACAGGGTACAAAGCTTCCTTATCTCAGGCTATAAATTCTGCTTATCAGTAGCTTGCTGTTCCCTTTATCATCCCTCGTGCAACTGTTACATCTTCTCACATATCCTTGGAACCATCTTGCACTGCCTCACTCCATTCCCAACCACTCCATCCATCCATGCTATCCCCCAAAAGAACAGGGGGCTCTTTTTGGGGGAGGGGCAGTGACACTTTCTGTGCATAGAAGTTACTCCTGGAAGGCTAGGAGGAACCATATGGGATGCAAGGGATCAAACCCAGGTCTGTCCTTTGTTGGCTACATGCAAGGTAAACACCCTCCCCACTGTGCTATTGCTCCAGTACACAAACCTTTTATTTTTTTATTTTATTTTATTTTTTGGGAGGTCACACCTGGCAGCACTCAGGGGACCATATGGGATGCCAGGATTCGAACCACCATCCTTCTGCATTTTAATTGAGATGTCCCTGAAAGTGTTTAAACGTTGATGAAAATAAGAATAAGAAAATCTATGGGGCCGATGACGTGGTGCTAGAGGTAAGATGTCTGTCTGCCTTGCAAGCGCTAGCCAAGGAAGGACCTTGGTTTGATCCCTCGATGTCCCATATGGTCCCCCCAAGCCAGGGGCAATTTCTGAGTGCTTAGCCAGGAGTAACCCCTGAGCTTCAAATGGGTGTGGCCCAAAACAAACAAAAAAGAAAATCTAGGTGAAGTAGAGGATTTATGATCACACCCAGTTGTACTCCGGACTTACTCCCAACTCTGTGCTCAGAAATACTCCTAGAAGGACGCATGACACCATATATGGTACTGGAAATTGAGCCCAGGTTGGTCAACAATCACTTTACCCTCTAACTATTTTACCACCCTCCTCTTCAGCTCCTCAGGGTCCCTCATGCCTAGACTCAACCCCACCCAACAAGAGCAGGGACATTTCAGATACCTAACTTTCTCTTTCGGGAAGCTTGCTCCTATCCCCGACACAAGGCCGACCCTCTCTGCCCTTTATCCACCTCCCCTTAGTCATGAACTGTTATGGCTCCCTGGGCCAAATGCTAATTTTATCTGATGGCCAGGCCCACCCACTTCTGGGAGGGCTCTGTGGAGGTTAAAGCAGAAGCCTCAGAAGAAGGATGCAGAAGGGGAGAGAGTGATCAGACAGAATAGATGCAGGGCAGCTGAAGGAGGCTGCTTAAAGGTTAGCTTAGAAGCCATGCACATAGTGATAGGGCCTTATTAAAACCTCATGTCTCCTGAAATATGACCACTGTGGATCATTTCTTAGCTGTTACCCTGAACCCTCAGACCCGCTGTCTAGAAGGGGGTGCAGGCATCAGGCTGGATGAGAAAGGCCTCACCATCTATCATCCACCACCATCAAGGACTCTTACTAATTTAATTAATACTACAATCACCCTCCTAATAATGTGAGTTCCCCTCCCTACTCTATTTCATTGGATGTACAGAAGCCAATTCCCTTTAATGGGCCTAAATTCTACCCTGTGTCTACCACTTCCGGGGCACCTCCCTTTTGGTCCCTTTAGAGCTCTGAGGAACTCAAGAAATGGGGAACTTGTTAAGGTTCATCCTCCACTCCACAGGGCAATCTTTTAATACCCACCAAGATGGGAGGGGTATGGCCAGAGCTATACTGCCTGGTTCCCTGTTCCTACAATGGGAAGGCTTTTTTACCATGATGAACGTCATGAGGGGAATAGGCACAATAGGCGTCCTGCACCACCACCATGGACCTTCAACCTGCTATTGGGTAAGGGTCAAGGAAGAAATACTTGGAACTGGACCCAATAGCCCCCAGGCTACTTTGTCAGGTAAACCTTTGCACAATGCAGTCCTAGGAACAACTAACCTTTTCAGATGAAATTTCCCAGTCCACCTCTCTTACCCTGCTTCACCTGCTTGACCTGGCCACCAAGTCCTTCCCCAATTTTGTTCAAAGGGCAAAAGAGAGTATTGAGTATCGGATCCCTGACCCCCCTTCTACTGGAGGAAATGCTACACCAATTTGTTTGAGAAGACATGAAACCTGAATGCAAAAGGGCTTGCTTATGAGAGCATGAGGCATAGCCATTCTAAGGACTAAATTGTTAGAACACAAGATGTAGAGTCTGTCCCCTACCAGGCAGCAGCCAGGGCTGTCACCCTTTGAGAATAAAACTGGCCCCAATAAAGATCCCTCTTGGCCATGGTTTTTGTTTGTTTGTTTTAGGGGGCCGCACCCAGAACCACTCCTGGTAGGCTCAGAAGACCAAATAAGATACCTGGGATTGAACCCTGGTCTGTGCCAGATGGGCTGCGTGCAACGCAAATGTCTTACTGCTGAGCTATCACTCCAACCATCTCGGCTATGTTTTACCTGCAAGAGTAAAGATCACTGGAAAAGGTGTGCCCACACTGGGAAAGGAGAAGGACTCACATAAGATTCCAGCTAGTATATGCCCAATAAAGGTTATATGATGCAATAAAGGTTATCATTGGAAAAGGAACTGCAGGTCTAAATACCATAAGGAAGGCTCTCTGCTTCAGCCTTTATACTAATTAAGGGGCAACTCCCAGCCCCAAATACAAGAGAGACACGTGGAGCCTGTAATGCTCTGCCCTTTCCCTCCCCACACTGCCATCCCCACCCCCTACCCCTGCAGATTTTCTGGATTCAAACCATCATGAAGGATACTCACCCCATTGTTACTATCATGGTTAGTAAGAGGGCTTTTAGATATCTGCTTGAGGGCTGGAGTGATAGCATAGCTGTAGGGCATTTGCCTCGCAAACAAACCCGGGTTAGGCCAGGCATCCCATATAGTTCCTGGAGCCTGCAGGAGTGATTTCTAAGTGCAAAGCCAGGAGTAACCCCTGAGCACCTCTGGGTGTGACCCAAAAACAAAAAACAAAACAAAAAAGGCTGCTTGATAACGAGGCCAACTTTACCTTCCTCCTAAAGAGCAAGTGTCTGATTCCTTGTTGAATTAATTAAATTAATAATAATCCATGAGGCCAGAGTGATAGCATGAAGGTAAGGCATTTGTCTTGCATGCAGAAGGACGTTGGTTGAATCCCGGCATCCCATATGGTCCCCTGAGCCTGCCAGGAGCGATTTCTGAGCATAGAACCAGGAGTAACCCCTGAACGCTGCCGGGTGTGACCCAAAAAACAAAACCCAAAAATAATAATAATAGTCTTTGATGGTTGGAGTGGATGATGGTGGATGGATGTTGAGGTCTTTCTCGCTTGGCTTCCCGGTGCCAGCAGCTTCTTTGGCCTGGCGGGTCTGAGAATTCAGGATATTGGCGAGGAAATGACTCACAGCCAGTCAGTAGATTTTAGGAGACAAGCAGCTTTATTATAAGGCTGTAGCTACCATGTGTGGCGTCTAAGCTAACCTTTTAAGCAGCCTCCTTCAGCTGCATCTCCCCTGTCTTCTCGCTCCCTCCTGCCTCCTTCTCCTGAGGCTTCTGCTCTATCTCTCACTGAATCTCTTTTCTTCACCCCTCCCCAGGCCTTGATTACCAACCTTAGACCCCTCCCAGCAGAGGGCTGGTTTGACCATCAGGTAAGATTAGCATTTGGCCTGTGGAGGGGTAACAAATTCTGAAGGCTGATACCAGGCCCTGAATTAGTGGGAGTAGGAGGCTCTACTATCTCTTGCACCACCTCCACCCACTTAGTTTGGTTTGGCCCGGACAATACCTCTGGCCTAATTACCACCCTTGTCACCAGCAATCTCATCTTGGTGAGAGTGAGATCTTCAGGAATTCATGGGAGTGTCTTTCTCTGTTGACAAGGGCTTCCAGGGCACCCCTCCTGGGTATCATCCCCAATGATGCAGGCCACTGCTAACTACAAAACCTCTGCCCTAGATTGGTCTCCTCCAAGCCACTTGCTTGTGAGAAAACGATTGGCTTTCAGCCACATTCACCATTCAACATTTGTGTAGTCCATGGAACACACATACACACGAAGAAAAGGAACAGGGAGGAAGGAAGTGATAGCACAGTGGACAAGGTGTTTGCAGAGCATGCAACCTATTTGGGTTCTATCCCTAGTATTCCATGTGATCCCACAAGCCTGCCAGGAGCGATTTCTAAGAGCAGAGCCAGGAGTAACCTCGCAGTGCCGCTGGGTATGCCTCCTAAAACGAAACAAAATAAACAATCTAATAGGAAAAAGCGATTGTCTCATGACTTCAGAGAGAATAATAAGATGGTCTGAGGGTCCCTGTAAAGCAGGGGTCTCAAACTCAATTTACCTGGGGCCGCAGGAGGCAAAGTCGGGGTGAGGCAGGGCGGCATAAGGGATTTTGCTTACCGAATAGTCTCAATAAAAAATAGCATTAGTGGGCCCGGATAGATAGCACAGCGGTGTTTGCCTTGCAAGCAGCCAATCCAGGACCAAAGGTGGTTGGTTCGAATCCCTGTGACCCATATGGTCTCCCCGTGCCTGCCAGGAGCTATTTCTGAACAGACAGCCTGGAGTAACTCCTGAGCATCGCTGGGTGTGGCCCAAAAACCAAAAAAAAAAAAATAGCATTAGTAAGTAAAAAAATCGCAAAAAATTGCATTAAACATTTGCATACCCCGAACGAAACTGCTCGGGATATGCGAATGTTTAATGCAATTTTTTTCTTACTAATGCGATTTTTATTGCGATTATTCGGTAAGCGAATAATCGTGAATACTGCGATATTTGAAGGTGCCCGCGGGCCACAAAATGTTGTAAGGAGGGCCGCAAATGGCCCACGGGCCGTGAGTTTGAGACCCCTGCTGTAAAGGGACCTACCTTCCTTTACTAACTGCCTTTCCAACTGCTTTTTCTCTATACCACTCTGTTCCAGCAATACAAAATGTTTGCCTTTACTATTCCTGCCCTGAATAATATTAACCTTTCAACCAGGTATGAATGGGCAGTCCTTCCCCAGGGCATGGCCAATAGCCCCACCATCTGCCCGTAATATATGGCATCAGTTACCAGAAGATACTCTACTTGTGAGAAAGATCATCCACTATATGGATAACCTCCTATTCTGAGGACCTAAGTCCATAGAAAATTTGCAAATTCAGACCCGCCACATCCTCATGGGACTAGAAGAATAGAAATTTTCCATTTATGTAGAAAAGATTCAAATCGGGGCCGGAGAGATAGTATGGAGGTAAGGTGTTTGCCTTTCAAGCAGAAGGTCATTGGTTCGAATCCCGGCATCCCATATGGTTCCCCGAGCCTGCCAGAAGTGATTTCTGAGCATAGAACCAGGAGCAATGCCGGGTGTGACCCAAAAACCAAAAACCAAAAAAAAAAAAAAAAAAAAAAAGATTCAAATCATGTCCAGTTTTTTTTTTTTTTTTTTTTTTGGTTTTTGGGCCACACCCAGTGACGCTCAGGGGTTACTCCTGGCTATGCGCTCAGAAGTCGCTCCTGGCTTGGGGGACCATATGGGACGCCGGGGGATCGAACTGCGGTCCGTCTCCTAGGCTAGCACAGGTAAGGCAGGCACCTTACCTCCAGCGCCACCGCCCGGTCCCTCATGTCCAGTTTTTTGAGGAATCTCCATATTGTTTTCCATAAGGGCTAAACTAGATGGTATTCCCACCAGTAGTGAAGGAGAATTTCTTTTCCCCACATTCCCGTCAGTACTGATTGTTCTTGTTCTTTATGATGCACCCCAAATTATTTACACATTTGTATTTACCATCAATAAAGCCAAAGGACAGCATTACTTCAAATTTGCAAATTGGATTTGGCCTCAAGCCTCATTAACACTAGAATGCACAAGATGAACCAAAGCCTGGAAATTTTTTTGTTTGTTTTTGAGTCACACCCGGCAGCACTCAGGGGTTACTCCTGGCTCTGCACTAAGAAATCACACCTGGCAAGCTCGGGGACCATATGGGATGCCTGGAATCAGGGTCTGTCTTGGTTCAGCCTTAGGCAAGGCAAACACCCTTTTGCTGTGCTATTTCTATGGCCCAAATTCTTTTTTGTTTTGTTTTGTTTTGTTTTTGGGTTACACCTGGCAGCGTTCAGGGGCTACGCCTGCCTCTACGCTCAGGAATCACTCCTGGCAGGCTCGGGGGACCCTATGGGATGCCGGGATTCGAACCACCATCCTCCTGCATGAAAGGCAAACGCCTTAACTCCATGCTATCTCTCCAGCCCCTGGCCCAAATTCTTAAATGTGTAAAGCTAGGGTTAAAATTGACACCCTACAACTCTATAGCTGCAAATGCTATTCATTTGTCAGGATCTGTTATAATAGTGGAGAGTGTCCTTTTATCTTGGTGAAAGCCTGCTGAAGAAAATGAAAACCCCTTAACTTCTAAAATCTTTAACCGGGTCTAAGTGTAGATATGCTATGAAATAGGACACCATGTGTGTTATGCCATGGAGACCCCCCCCCAGCTTTGAAAGTGAGAGGAAGGGGTGACAAGGACAAGATTGGGAGCCCCAACACCCATTCTGGGTGTGCTGGATGCAGAGCAGAAAATCAGGAGTTAATTTTTTTGTTGCTTTAGGCCACACATGGCAGTGCTCAGGGTTTACTCCTGGCCTATACTCAGGTGTTCTTCCTGTGGGGGGGGGGGTTGGGGGACCATTAGGGATGCCGATTGAATCCGGGAGGCACATGCAAGGCAAACACCTTTATTTGTTGTGCTATCACTTTGGCCTGAATGTCAGAATTTGAGAGCAGCAGTTTCCAGACTCAACCAAGGAGGGGGATCAAGATTAAGAGGAAACTGGGGAGCAGAATCACCCCCTCCCCAAGCTTGTCCTTATTCCTCTCCTTGCCTCCCACTTCCTCTCATTTTCTGTGTGTCTGACTCTGAGAGAATATTCTTCAGTCTTTGTTTCTTGTTTTGGGGACACACCTAGTGATGCTCAGGGCTGAGTCTTGAATCCGTGGTCAGAGATCAATCCTGATGGGGCTAAAAAAGGGCGATTAAGGAGTATCAGGGATCAAACACCCACTCTGCTGTCTTCTTTTTCAGGCCCAAAGATTCAGTCAATTTTGCAAACTGTCACAGATTAGGCATCTGGGCCACTCTCTCCTCCCCACCCTGGCCCTCAGGGACCCCACCAAGCACACCTCTCAAAGGTCCCTCTCCTAGGGTGACCCACACACATTTTGGTGTTTTGGTTTGATCTATTTTTGCTATCATTGTTTTGGGCCACATCCAGCAGTGCTCAGGGATTACTCCTGGCTCTGCACTCAGGGATCACTCCTGGTAGTGCTTGGGATCATATGTGATGCTGGGGATTGAGCCCCAGCCTGTGTAAGGCAAACACTACCCTCACTGTGCTATTGCTCCTGACCTTCAAGGTTTTGTCTGTAAAGGAAAAGTTTCCCCTGGATTTGCTAACTGCCCTGATACCTACCCCCCTTCACAATTCTGGGAACTTAAGTTTCCCCTGAGTTTCCTGACCGCCTTAAATCATTCCCCTCCCTTCACAATTGTGGGAACGTGAAGACCCAGTTATAGTTTAACTTTCTTTCTGTTCCTACATGGTTTTAACCTGGTCATGTTAACCCTGTAAGCTTGCACCTGTACCTTGCAAAAATGTGATTGAGCAAATGCCAGATGTCATGTACTTCCTAAAGCCAATCAATCTACTGTACCTTTCTATTGTTTGGAATACTATATACAGCTTGTAAGCTCATGGCTCAGGGCTGGCAGTTTCTAGCTTATGCTGGATTCTAACCAGCCCCTGCATGCTTGTAAGAAAATAAACCCCCTGTTTTTGCATGAGATGGTGGTCTTGGTGTCTTTGAACGGCGCATCATCCTCCTGGACTTAACAATTGGAGGTTCCACCGAGATATTCACGCCTGTTCAGGGACATCAACGCTTCACCTCGGGGTTTTGAGAACACCGGCGCCTAGGAGGTAAAATGTGCACTTGGTGTGGGCAGTGTGACTGCCGAACGAGCCCGTGAGGGTTCTCGGTGGCGGCTGACAGACGTGTCTAGAGGGCCGCAGGTCACAGATCTGAGGGACGCCTCAGTGAGGTTTGGGAATCCCGAGGACGCTCGGGAGCCCTTCTGTATGTATGACCCTTAGTGGGGTATACATTGGTAAACTGCCCAAGTATCGGGACCTAGGTCAGATTCTGTTTGTCTGTCTGTCTGTTACTGTTTTGTGTGAGTTGTTTCTCCTCGTCTTGTGTGACTTGGTTTTATTGAGGAGCCCTAGGGAGAAGTGGCCAGAGGGGCCCTTCTCATCAGGGAGGAGGTCGGGCGAGGCCTCCTCAGCAGGGAACAGAAATCTTGGCTCCAAACGTAGGAGACTCCACGGAGCTCCAAGGATCAGTGCAAGTCCCGGCCGGGCTTTCCAAAGTGGGCATGAGCCCTTCGCAGATCCTTCAGGTTGGTTTGATTTCATTTTGATCTCATTTTTAGTTTTGGTTTTATTTTTTGGCTTTCCACTTCTCTGGTTCATTTTCTCCTATCTCTCTCTTCAAAACTGGAAGTTACTCAGTGAGGGAAAAATCCCTCCCAGTCCTGGAGAGGTGTGGAGTTCATTGGGCATGGCCCAGAGAGCAAAAGAAATTTGTAAATTTTAAAGTGAGAGTGAAGACCGGTCAGTGTGAGTGGTGAAGTGCTTGGCAGAATGTGTGGGGAATTCGTGTGATAATTGATTTCTTAATTGTTATTATCTATTGCCTTTTCTCAGTCAACCATGAAGCAGGCTCAGACTGCTCAGTCCAAGGTCTCTTGCTGGCGAACTTCCCAGAGGTGCAAAAATTGGTGTTAAGTGGCAATTTCTATACTTCCTTGTTATTTTCTGTTTTGTTGTGTTTTTATATTTCAAGGCAGGCTCTGTTAGGGACAGGGCAAGGTGGTGGTCGCAAACTCTGCCTCTTTGCTGGCCAGCAGAACTTAAATTTGTCCTGAGGGGCTGGACTTTGTGACTAAACACCTCAGCCAAAAGGTAAAAATCAGAAAAATCTTGAGAGCTTGCCGTCTTCTGGCTGGGAAGCTAAGAAATTAGTCAGTTAAAAAAAAAAAATTCTTTACTGGAGCTTATCCAAGAAAGGAAAACTTACCAAACTCCCTTCCCCCCCCCTGGTTTAAATTGGGAGTAGCTGGGAGTCCAGAAGAAAAAATTGGGTCTTTAAATCTCTTTGAAAAATTCCTCTGACTTAAAGGTTTCTTAGAATAAATAATTTGGTGGGAAATGTTGCAAATTATTGTAATTAACTTTTCTGATAAAACTGAGTTCAAATACAGACTAGAAAATGCCACCTGCCATAAGGAATTTCACCAACTCTAAGAAATTATCAATCAGTTCAGAAACAGGTTCCAACAGCATTGTAATGTGGGAATAATACAAATTTTTATATTTCTATTTCTGTTAAAAATAATATTAATTTTAAGAGGCCAAAACTGTGTAAAAAAATATTGTGGTTAGGGCCCGGAGAGATAGCACAGCGGCGTTTGCCTTGCAAGCAGCCGTTCCAGGACCCAAGGTGGTTGGTTCGAATCCCGGTGTCCCATATGGTCCCCCGTGCCTGCCAGGAGCTATTTCTGAGCAGACAGCCAGGAGTAACCCCTGAGCACCGCCGGGTGTGACCCAAAAACTAAAAAAAAAAAAAAATAAAAAATAAAAAAAATAAAAAAAAATTTAAAAAAAAAAAAAAAATATTGTGGTTAGCATTTTGATAATATTGTTAATCTTGTGAACGCTTAATATTGTTGAAATACCTAAATCTAAATAATAATATGAAATTTAATGTGGTTTTAAGGTCTTAATGTAAAAATGCCTAGATTGTCTTTACTAAGTGTAATAGAGAAAAACTTGGTCCTGTCAGATAAAAGTAATTCTAGCAATTTGTTTTCTAATTGAAAAAAATAAAAGAAATAAAAGTTTTAGGTATTTGTATAAAGTGCAGACCTTTTAAAATTGAAGTAATATTAGTCATTTTTAATATCTCTAAGGTTTTTATAACTTAAGTTATACTGTAGTGCTTGGATGGTTACAATACCTACCTCATTTGCTGAAGTTGCATCTTGTAAAGCCTAAGTAACTTGGTAACTGGAATTTAAGATATAATATGTTCTGAACACTGTCATAAATTTGGCATTTTAATCAATAAACAGGATATATTTGCAGTAAACTCATTTGGATCTATAGTAAGTTATAGAGCAGTAAGAAATTGTAAAATAAATTTTTAGAAACTGCAAAATGCTATGTCTGAAAATAGTTAAAAACAAAAGACCATTTTGAATAATGTACTAAGTTGTTCAGAAAAATAAAGTAATTAAAATTGAGTGAAAGGATCAGACTTTAAGAACTATAACTTCTCTAAATTGTAAATTTAAAATACTTTTAAGAAAATTTATGTTTTGCTTTGGTCTAAAAATTTTGTCAATTCTGGCATATAGGAATTTTAACATGAAATACATAAAATATATCAAATATTATTTATGTAGAAGAATATGTGGTTATGCAAAATGAAAAGATATAAATTTAATACTGGGAGAAAAAAAAATAAAACTCTGAGAAAAAAAAAAGTAGCCAGTTGGAAAAACTAAAGGAAATTTGTAAAGTAAATTTAGAAAGGAAAAATTTAAGAATGTGTAAAAGGAACTAAGGTGTACTAAAAAAGAAACTATCAGATTAAGCCGGATTATTATTATTATTATTATTATTATTATTATTATTATTATGATGCCTCTAACTCAGGAATTAGCCAATGTTTCGTGTAAAAGAAGTTTGAATGTTTTAAACCATATTATAGTGTTCATATGTTGTTGGGTAAAAATGGAATAATAATGAGGTATTATAAACAGCTAAAAATATATATAAAGGTTTTAAAAGAAAATAATCAAAAATTTAAAATATTGAGGTTCAGTTTAAAGGTGTTTAAAAATATAGTAATTGTTAATTGTAAATTTTTTTTAAAAGTTTAAAGTCTGCCAGAAAATTTTGTAAAATAAAATTGCTGGTGTCTAATATGTTTTCTGCTTTAAGCTGAGTCCAGAAGAATAAGCAAACTTCTACTCTCTGTACGTAAATTTATTTGCTGCCAAAAATATTAATAAGTGTATCACAAGAAACTTTATGAATATAGTCATGGTTTAAAGAATTAATAATAATATAAAAAATCGTATTGTAAAAGCCTCCAGACAATAATCAGGTTTAAAATTTTCTGTGCAAAATTAAGTAACATTTGCTTTTTCTCTCTTCCTAGCACCTTTTAATATCATTTTTATGTCATGGCATCAGTTTGCTTTGCATGAAATACAAACAGATAAATTTCCTCTCTGCATGAGGAGTAATCCCCGTGCAAACAGGGAATCTTAAAATTAGTAAGGGGACCCCAAAGCCCTCTTTTGGGAAAATAATCAGGCTTGAGGTGGTGTGACAAGCAGGCACCTTTAGGCATCTGGCTAACAAAACCAGGAAGACATCAAGATAAATGGCCTGAAAAAGGAAATGGGAAATTTCCTAGAAGTTTCTGGACCTGCACTAACTGGCCACGGCCACTCTCACCTTCCACCCTCAGTCTCAAAAAGAACTTGAGGTCAGAGTCTCTTCCAAGCCTGAAGAGGAGTGGAACAGGCTACCTCTAGGAAAATCCTGCAGTGGGTGAGAAGACAAGAGCCATCCTCGAACCAACTCGTTCCTACATCAGCCTAGCCTAAGTGACTGTAACGTGACAAACCTGCTGTGTCCCCACCCTATCCTCAAAAATTCTCTGTGAGTATTGGGAGTGCCCCAAATGGAGATTTCTCCAGTAGTATTGTGTTTATGCAAAGAAAAGAGCCAAAATTTTTTCAAATATCTGGTAAGGTGCAGGGTGGAGGTGGAGAAAAAAAATAATTTTTATAATTAAAGTAAAGTAACCTATGTGTAAAAGCATTCTCATTAATTGTACTGGAACAGATCATAAATTATACATGCAAGCATAAGTCTAACTAAAAATAATTTAGAGCTGTTTGTTAATAATGCTATGATGCCTTTGATTTCTGTTGTTTAACTTGTGTTACCATTAATTGTTACACACTAGGTGTAAAAGACCTTAGATACAGAACAAGTGAAAAACCCCCCAGGAACCTCTTCATAAGTCTTTTTCAGATACTTCTCAGAAGCCCACAGCTCGGGTGGTCAGTGGCCTGGACAGACTATCTGGTGACCTCAAAGGACCCCCCCTGCATAACTGTGAAACCACTGGTCAGGCATACTGGAAGCTCTCTTCCAGTTGGGACTGGATCGTGATAACCAGATTTGTAGTGAATCACACTTTTTGAAGAGCAGCTGGGGAAGGGGGCATAAAAAGAAATGCCTTGCATTGCCCTTGAAGTTTTTTAATCTGGCCTCTCATTATTGTGTGCTAATTCAGAAGCTGCCCAGAGTGCTATATTATAATTCTGATTTCTTTAAGGCAAGGTTTAGTAGCTGCTCTACCCTCGAGAACTGGTTTCCCTCACCCTGGCAGTCATCCTAGGGATGGGGTTAGCTGCTGAAATTAAAACAGGAACAACTGCGCTCTTAAGGGGGGCCTATCAAATCAGTAAGCTTGAAACAGCCATCAGGCAAGACCTAAGAGAAATAAAAGCCTCAGTTCAAGCTCTCAAAGACTTGCTAACTTCCCTGTCAAAAGTTGTGCTCCAGAATAAAAGGGGGTTAAATCTCCTCTTTTAACAGGAAAGTGGGCTATGCATGGCCCTCAAAAACACTGGGGTTGTACAGGCATCCATGAACATACTTAAAAAGAGGCTAGACGAAAGGGAACAAAAATCCCGGGTTCAAGACAATTGGTTTTAGTCCTGGTTCAAGTAGTCCCCCTGGCTAACAACTCTAATGTCTGCCATTACAGACCCACTTGTGCTCCTGCTGCTATTACTGACTATAGGACCTTATGATTATTAGGTAGCAATATGAGGCACTTAATCAAACAACCCAAGATCTCTAGGATTAGAGATCAAACAAAAAGAAAAGGGGGGGATGTAAAGGAAAAGTTTCCCCTGGATTTGCTAACTGCCCTGATACCTACCCCCCTTCACAATTCTGGGAACTTAAGTTTCCCCTGAGTTTCCTGACCGCCTTAAATCATTCCCCTCCCTTCACAATTGTGGGAACGTGAAGACCCAGTTATAGTTTAACTTTCTTTCTGTTCCTACATGGTTTTAACCTGGTCATGTTAACCCTGTAAGCTTGCACCTGTACCTTGCAAAAATGTGATTGAGCAAATGCCAGATGTCATGTACTTCCTAAAGCCAATCAATCTACTGTACCTTTCTATTGTTTGGAATACTATATACAGCTTGTAAGCTCATGGCTCAGGGCTGGCAGTTTCTAGCTTATGCTGGATTCTAACCAGCCCCTGCATGCTTGTAAGAAAATAAACCCCCTGTTTTTGCATGAGATGGTGGTCTTGGTGTCTTTGAACGGCGCATCATCCTCCTGGACTTAACATGTCTAGTTTGCTGACTATAGGCTGAGCTTTATACCCCTAGATTAGGGGTGTTGGGGAAGGGAAACAGCAGGGGGAGGCATCTGTGGGCCCTTCACTTTACTGCTTGGCAGGAGTCAAAAGAAGAAATTGGCCCATTGAAATAAAGGAAAATACAAGCTACCTCTGCCCTGCCCAGCATACCCCAGGACTCAGGCCCTCAGCACCCCAGACCAGAAATTCCCTTGTGCTCCCACCACCTACCAAGCTCCCCCAGTAGGACTCACAAGCTTCCTATAACCAAGGTCTCCACTTAGCCTGCATCCTCCCCAAGCATTCCTGAGCTTCTGGACCCAAGATAGCACCTCCTCCAGGAAGTTGGCACCATCTTCCTGGCATGTGGCCCACGGCACGGCCTAAGAAGCCTGGACACTCCAGTATATAGACTCGTGCAGAGGCCAGCATAGTAGCTCCAGGGACCTGCAGATGAGCAAGGGCCTTGGGAAGTGGGCACCAAGTCCCCTGATCCCCACTTGCTTGGCCCTTCCCTGCCTGCTGCCCCAGTCCAATGTGACCTGCCTCTCTCTGTCTCTGTCTCTGTCCCTGTCTCTGTCTCTCTCTGTCTCTCTTTGTCTCTGTCTGTCTGTCTGTCTATCTGTCTCTCTCTCTCTCTCACACACACACACCTCTGCTCCAGGTACCCAGTATCAGAGTCCTCTGTCCCCTTGGGGTCTGTTCTCAACAGTCCTGCCTCCTCTGACACTCACCCTCTTTTTTCCTTTGCAGACATGGGTTCCTTGTGGATGCTGTGGACCATAGCTGTCCTTCTGTGGGGTAAGTTAGACCCATACCCCAGTTTGCTTTAGCCTGGGATCTTTGCCAATTTGGGGTGTCTCCAACACAGACACACTCAGGGGCTACCCTGAAGCTGGCTGAGAGCACAGTGAGGACTTGGGTCCTGAAGAGACCTGGTGGAAATCACCCTTCTATTTCCCTCTGTTCTGCATGGATGCAAATGCGACTCCAAGTTGAAGTCAGCCAGGAAGGATCCTCCACTTTCTTAGTTTTCTGCAAACCCACTTAGATTTGCATTGAGTTCTCAGCCAGAGTCCTCGCCAGGGTCATTGATAGGAGGGATTGGCACCTCATTTTCTAGGGTTCTATTCGATTGGAGGTTCTGGAAGACAAGAGAAAATGAAGAGCCCAGACCTTCTAGTCACCCGGCAACATCATTTCAGGGCACTTTTTTTTGTTTGTTTTTCTGGTTTTTGGTAACAACTGGCAGCACTCAGGTGTTACTCCTGGCTCTATGCTCAGAAATCGCTCCTGGAAGGCTCGGGGAACCATATGGGATGCAGGGATTCAAACCACCATCCTTCTGCATGCAAGGCAAATGTCTTACCTCCATGCTATCTCTTCGGCAGGGCATTTTGTTTTTTATTTATTTATTTATTTTTGTTGTTGGCCACACCCAGAGGTGCTAAGGGATGGCTCTGCACTTAGAAATCGCTCCGGGTAGGCTTGGGGACCTTATGGGATGCCAGGGATTGAACGTGGGTCTGTCCCAGGTCAGCAGTATCAAGGCAAACTTCAGGCCACTTTGAAATGTTGCTGTCCCCATGTCTGGACTCTACAGGACAATTCAATGGGCCTGGAGCAGTGGTGCTCTGACTCTGAACAAGCCACGATATGGTCCCCTGGCTTCCCTTACGGTCCCCCCAAGCCAGGAGCGATTTCTGAGCACATAGCCAGGAGTAAGCCCTGAACATCACTGGGTGTGTCCCAAGCCCAAAAACCAAAATATAAAAGGAAATGTTCCTCAAGATTCTCCTTTTTTGACATACTCCTCACTATAACCACTTCCAAACCCCTTCACTCTTCCTCTCTGTGCTCTTCCTCATGAGGGTGTATAAAAGTCCCCTGTTTCTTGGAGATGTGGAGATGTTGTAGCTCCACTCCCACTGTGGCCTTCCCATACCCCCAGGTCCTCCTACAGATAAAAATTCAAGAGCAGGGGCCTGAATCCTGCCAATTGGGATCCTGATATGCTTAAAGAAGACTGGCTAGAATCTCTCATGAAAGTTCATTAGCCAAGTTCTCTAGAAAAAGGGTGAACTCTGGCATTAAAAACAAAAGATAGGGGCCGGGCGGTGGCGCTAAAGGTAAGGTGCCTGCCTTGCCTGCGCTAGCCTTGGACGGACCTCGGTTCGATCCCCCGGTGTCCCATATGGTCCCCCAAGCCAGGAGCGACTTCTGAGCGCATAGCCAGGAGTAACCCCTGAGCATCACCGGGTGTGGCCCAAAAACCAAAAAAAAAAAAAAAAAAAAAAGATAACATGTTTGTAAGCCATTGTCTATCCAACAACTGACCCAAACATCCTGCTTTGGATGGAGTGAGAATGTTTCAGTTGGCATGTTGCCCCCCACCCCACTCTCTGCTTATCTCAAACCTGGGCAGCCAGATCTTTTGAACACTGCTTTCCAGAGCCCTGTCCAGAGCTTGGTCAAGGAACCAAGATGGGGGATTTGGGTGTGGGGTCAACTGGGCAGTTTTTTGCCTAACAATTTGGAAACTTTTTATGTCAAAGGACCACACACTTAGAGATTCTGGGCATGCAACCTGCAGAGCTATCTCTCCCCCAAGTTCCTCTCAACTGGATATATCTTTTTGTTTATTTTTGTTTTGGGGACACACCTAGCAAGGCGCAGAGATGACTCCTAACAGTGCTGGAGGATTCTATGTGGTTCTGGGGATTGAACCGGGTCCGATGCATTCAGGGCCAGCGACCTATTAGTTGTAACTGACTCTCAGGCCCTTCAGTGGGACTATTGTGTTGTTCCTCCTAAGATTCTCCGCCTTATGTTATCTCGGAAATACCTTGCATACTAGAAACATGCTTATAGGTCACCAGCTTGAAAAGTAAAATTATCTCACGTCTATTGCAGACGCGAGTCCCCATACAATGTATTTTTAGTGGACTCATTATTTCATATTTCCTACTCGTCCGTTCGTGTGCCCGCTTTTCTTTTGTGAAGGATTTCGTTGCACTAGAAGATGCTGAGACGCAAGACACCTGCAGCAAAAGAGCACAAATATTCCAAGTATGAACTGTTTGTCTGGCTTGTCTTAGTGGGTTGTGATAGTGTACATAAAGGTGATGGGTATTTGTATGGAGAGCATTATGATCTTTTTGTTTGTTTGGTTTTTTTTTTTTTTTTTTGGTTTTTGGGCCACACCCGGTAACGCTCAGGGGTTACTCCTGGCTATGTGCTCAGAAGTTGCTCCTGGCTTGGGGGACCATATGGGGCACCGGGGGATCAAACCGCGGTCCGTCCAAGGCTTGCACAGGCAAGGCAGGCACCTTACCTTTAGCGCCACCGCCCGGCCCCATTTTTTTGGGGGGGGGGCTTGGGTTTGTTTGGGTTTTTAGGGCCACACCCAGTGACACTCAGGGGTTACTCCTGACTCTGTGCTCAGAAATCTTTCCTCACAGGCGGGGGGGGGGGGGAGGGGGGGAGACGGAACCTTAAGGGATGCTGGGGATAGAACCTGGGTCCTTCTGGGTTGGCAGCATGCAAGACAAATGCCCTACTGCTGAGCTATCGCTCTGGCCCCACATTATGATCTTCCACATATGACTTAAATATTGGCATTGCTAGGTGATCAGCTGATTTGTTTCTTAAAACAATTGGACCAGAGGGACCGGAATGAGGTTTTATATGAATGACAAAAATAGGCTCTCAATGCTTTAAATTCATTTTTATTCATGGTCCAGAAAATCCAAGTTGGCACTAGAGACAGATAATTCAGAGGGTGAGGCACTCATCTTGCTTAAAGATAAGCCTGGTTCATCTATAGGGGATTTACATATGTTATTGTTCCTGTGTGTATCACCAGGGTTGATGACCAAGGGTCACCACTGAGCACTAGGCCAGAAAGAACCCTTTTGTCTTGCAGGATGTGGCCCAAACTCGAATCCCTCCCTTAACTGAAAAAAAAAAAAAACTAACAAACAAACAATAAACAAAACGGAGATGGAATGACTTGGAGGAGAATGTGGGAGCCAAGAGAAGCAGTTTCCTGATAACTTTTTGATGGGGACTACACCTAACAATGCTTATGAATTGCTCCCGGCTCAGGACTTATTCCTAGCTCTGCATTCAGGGATCACTCCTGGAGGATCTTAGTGCTGCATATCAAACCAAAATTGGATGTGTGGAAGGCAAATGCCCTACTCTTTGAACAATGTATTTAGTCCCCAATAAATGGGGAAGACTTAGGGACCATACCCAGTGGTGTTCAGGGGAAACTCCTGGCTCTGTGCTCAGGAATCACTCTGGGCAGACTCAGGAAAACTGGGGTACTTGCTCAGGTTGGCTGTGTGCAAGGCAAGTGCTCTACCCAATGTCCTATCTCCCTAGCTCATCTTTAATACATTTGGGGAGAGGTACACCCAGCAGCATTCAGAGTTAATCCTGGGGGCCCGGAGAGATAGCACAATGACGTTTGCCTTGCAAGCAGCCGATCCAGAACCAAAGGTGGTTGGTTCGAATCCCGGTGACCCATATGGTCCCCCGTGCCTGCCAGGAGCTATTTCTGAGCAGACAGCCAGGAGTAACCCCTGAGCAATGCCGGGTGTGGCCCAAAAACAAAACAAAACAAAAAAACAGAGTTAATCCTGGCTCTGCACTCAGAAATTACTCTTGGCAGGCTCAGGGGACCATATAGGATGCTGAGGATTAAACCCAGGTCGGCCACATGCAAGACAAATGCCCTATGTGCTGTGCTATCACTCCAGTTCCTCTAATATATATATATATATATATATTTTTTTTTTTTGGGGGGGGGTCACACCCGGCAGCGCTCAGGGGTTACTCCTGGTTCTATGCTCAGAAATTGCACCTGGCAGGCTCGGGGGGACCATATAGGATGCTAGGATTCGAACCACTGACCTTATGCATGCAAGGCAAAAATGCTTTACCTTCATGCTATCTCTCTGGCCCCTTTATTTTATTTTATTATGTTTTTCCTCTAATATTTTTTAATGTGAACTTTTCAGCAATAAGAAATGTTGGAAGAAGGCTGGAACAATAGCAAGCGGTAAGGCGTTTGCCTTGCAGGTGGCCAACACATGATGAACCCCAGTTCAATTCCCAGCATCCCATATGGTCCCCTGAGCCTGCCAGGAGTGATTTCTGAGCACAGAGCCAGGAGTAACCCCTGAGTGCTGCTGGGTGTGACCCAAAAACCAAAACCAAAACCAAAAAAAATCCCCAAAAGCCAACCAGAAAAAAAAAAACCCTGAAAAAAGAATGTTTTTGAAAACCATGACCTCCAACCTTTCATGATTCTCAACCATAAATCCATGGGTAGAGCATGAATCCATCTTGTTATGATGACTTGAAAATGAAAAAACTGGGCCTGGAGAGATAGCACAGCGGCATTTGCCTTGCAAGCAGCCAATCCAGGACCAAAGGTGGTTGGTTCAAATCCCGGTGTCCCATATGGTCCCCCGTGCCTGCCAGGAGCTATTTCTGAGCAGACAGCCTGGAGTAACCTCTGAGCACCGCCGGGTGTGGCCCCAAACAAACAAACAAACAAAAAAAGAAAATGAAAAATCTATGGGAATATTGGAGGGAACAATGGAAGAGGGGAAACAGAGGCAGTGATCAGGAAGAAAACTTGGGAAGTGTCTGTGTGGTGAGAGCCTGCTCTGCTTCTGAAGCAGCAGACTGGATTCACCATGGAAATGGGGGTTGTATTGTGATACCGTTGATGCACTTGTTATACCCCTTCCTGTCACAGAGTTTCGATAGCTTTTAACACTTCCCTGAGTGCTTAGGGCACTTTCCAGCGTCCTCTGCTCTAATATTTGCCTAGAGGAGGCAGAGAGAAGGGTTTGTCCAAGGGTTGAAAGTGGCAGGAATGATGGAAGGGCTGCTGGAAAGAATGTGCCTTAAGGGACAGAGAGAGGCAGTTAGCATAGGGAGGTAAAAGGGCCAGAGAGATACTAGAGCTATACTAATAGAGCATTTACCATGCACACAATTGACCCAGGTTCAATCCCTGGCACACCTTAGGGTCCCCTGGATGGAGTGATATAGCAGGTAGGGTGCTTGCCTTGCACATGGCCAGTCTAGGTCTGATCCCCAGCAGTACATATGGTCCCTCGAGCAACTTAGGAGTAATTCCTGATTGTGGGTAACTCTTGAACATTTATGGGTGTGACCCCCTATCCAAAACCAAAACAAAAAAAGGAAAAAGAAAGAAGAAAAGAAAGAAAAAGAAAGGTGGTGAGGAAATTAAGGTTTGGGCCGATTTCCAAAAAAGTTTTTACCCTTTGCCTCACCACGAAGCCCAGATAGAGATAGATTCTACTTGACTGGCCATTCTAGGAAACAGGTTCAGAACTAGCTCAGTGGCCAGTGTGTGTACAGCCCTGGACACTCAGGCACTTCCATGTGACACAAGGACAGAGTCCAGGCTGCAGAGTTGCGGACTAGGGAAATATCTCAGAGGCAGAAATTCACCCAGATTCAAGAAAACAAGGCCAGAAGTCTGTGTCTAGGGTGGGGGGGGGGGGAGGGATCACACCCTCCAAAAAGAGCCAGGGGTTACTCCAGGCTCTGCACTCAGAAGTCACTCCTGGCAGGCACGGGGGACCATATGGGATGTTGGGATTTGAACCACAATCTGTTTGAATCAGCTGCAAATTTGCTTGCAAATTGCAAGGCAAATGCCCTACTGCTTGCTATTTCTCAGGCTGTGTGTGTGTGTGTGTGTGTGTGTGTGTGTGTGTGTGTGTGTGTGTGTATCTTTTTCTTTTGTCCTTTAGGGAAGTTTTGTTTGTTTGTTTTCATTTTGGGGCCACACCCAGAGGTGCTCAGAGGTTAATCCTGGCTCTGTGCTTAGGAATCACTCCTGCATGCTCAGGACCATATGGGATGCTGGGGATCAAACTTGGGGGGTTGACTGCATGCAGGCAAACGCTCTACCTGCTGTGCTAAATTCCCCCTGGGGAAAATTTTATTTTATTTTATTTTGAAATAATTAAAAAACTAAGTGATTGAGGCCGGAGAGGTGGCACTAGAGGTAAGGTGTCTGCCTTGCAAGCGCTAGCCAAGGAAAGATCTCGACTGCGGTTCGATCCCCCAGCGTCCCATATGGTCCCCCCAAGCCAGTAGTAATTTCTGAGTGCTTAGCCAGGAGTAATACCTGAACATTAAACGGGTGTGTCCCCCCCAAAAAAAAAAACAAAAACCAAACCAAAACAAAAACTAAGTGATTGATGGTTGAGTATTTTTGTTGTTGTTGTTGTTGTTGTTTTTGGTTTTGGGGCCACACCCGGCAGTGTGGGATCTCTCCTGCTATCTGCTCAGATATAGCTCCTGGCAGGCATGGGGGACCATATGGGACGCCGGGATTCGAACCAACCACCTTAGGTCCTGGATTGGCTGCTTGCAAGGCAAATGCTGCTGTACTATCTCTCCGGCCCCTGATGGTTGAGTTTTAGGCATATAATATTTCATTGCCAATCCCAATCCTGGTGTCCCATCACCAGTGCTCCCATACTCTGCATCACCCCCTGGGGAAATTCATTTTTTAATTGGAAGGCAAATAGTAAGATCCATAAGAAACTAAGGAAGGGCATGTAGCAATAGTACAGGTAGGGCATTTATATTGGACACACCAGATTCTGGTTTGATCCCTGGTACCTCATATGGCACCCAGAATAGGACAGGAGTGATCTCAGCCAGGAGTAAGCCTTGTGCACAACTAGTTGTGGCACCTCAAACCCCTTCTCCCCCCCCCCCCAATATGCATCAGCTCAGCTAACATTGTCTTTCCTTGCTGTCCTTTAAATTACTCTTACATGAGGGCTGGAGTGATTGTACAGCCGTAGGGCTTTTACCTTGCATGTGACTGACCCTGGACAGATGGATCTGGATTTAATTCCTGGCATCCCATATGGTCCCCTGAACCTGCCAGGATCGATTTCTGAGCACAGAGCCAGGAGTAACCCCTGAGCGCCACTGGGTGTTGCCCAAAAACCAAACAAACAAAAAATTACTTTTTCACAGCTCCTGGAAACCCAGACCAGAATCTTGGAAAGTTTGAATCCAGCCCTGCAGATGCCCTGAGTCTCTGGAGCATCCTGCACCGAGATCTCCAAGCATCAAAGACCAGATCATTCATACACCAGGCTCTTGCCTGGGATGGGAATGATTCTGCCAAGCTGGAGCATATTCAGTATCCGGCAGCAGTTTTCGGAGCTGTGGACCTCCTGGAGGTGTTTCTTTTTCTTTTTTTTCTTTTTTTTGGATACATATAGCAACTGAACTTTAATTCCATCAAGTGACAATTCACCGAATGATCAGGGCTCTGACAGGAGTTCCTCATGTCTTGCTGCTTCCTCAGCTTCTTCCTGATTCATTGCAGCACTTCACTTACCTTTTGCCTTTTTTAATTAAAAACATTTTTTGTTGTTTTGGGACCATATGGGATGCTGGGGATCTAACCCAGGTTGGTTGCGTGTAAAGCAAAGGCCCTACCTGCTGTGCCCATATTGCTCTGCCTAAATTCATCACCTAGGGGATGTGGGGGGGGGGCGGGGGTTTGGGCCAACCAGCAGTGCTCAAGGGTTATTCCTGGCTTTGTGCTTAGAAATCACTCCTAGCAGGCTTGATGGACTATATGGGATACCTGGGAATCTTGTGCAAGGCGAAAGCCCTACTCACTGTGCTATCTCTCTGGCACCCCATATTGTTATTTTGGGGGGGGTTGGGTCACACCCGGCAGCTCTTAGTAGCTACTCCTGGCTCTAGGCTCAGAAATTGCTCCTGGCAGGCTCGGGGGACCATATGGGATGTTGGGATTCGAATCACCGTCCTTCTGATTGCAAGGCAAATGCCTTATCTTCATGCTATCTCTCCTGCCCCCATATTATTTTTCAAAAGCATTTAATGCCTGCTCGGTGATTGACTGGCTTTGGGACACACCCAGAACATCTCCTAGGATCATAGCAGGGATCACTCCCTGAAGTCCTTTGGAGGATTTGTCTGAGATGCTGTGTTCTTGGGGATGGAGATGCATCAGGGATGGCTTTGGGGGGCGGCGCAGAGGTGTTTTCAATAGAGAACAAGAGAAACCTTGGCCAGGCATCTGATTGATTACTGGGGTGCCCGCAGACAGTCCAAGAAAAGCATTCAGGAAGCAGCGATTAAGGCAGCGGCTACTCGGGGCGCGGTGACAGAAGACCGGGGCGTGGTCACAGGAGACCACGCCCACAACCGCTCAGAGAGGCCACACCCACAGACCACCAATGGGAGACCACGCCCAGAACCGCGCGCGCAGGGCCCGGGGCGGCGCTGCGAGGTGACGTCATGCGCGCGACGTCGCCGCGCGCATGCGCTCCTTCCCACGTGCGAAATCCCCAGACTCGTGTCGCCCGGGACGCGGCCGCGCAGCTCCGTGCAAGCCATGAAGCCAGGTGCAGGCCGGGTTTGGGGGTCTTGGGGGCGATCGGGATCGGGGGGCCGGGCTGGAAGTCGGGGTGCTGCGCTGGAATTGGAGGAACTGGGCCTTGGAGGACTTGGGCGCAGGGACGCTTGAGCCTCAGGGGCTCCTGTCCCCAACCTGAATTGGGGTCCCTGAGCCGGAATTGGGGGGTCTGGAGGTGTTGGACTTGCCGGCTCTGGGAATTGACGGATGCACGTGAATCGGGGTGTCTTGAGTTCTTAGGTTTGGTGGGACGGGGTCGCGGCCTGGCCCGGGTTGGGGTTGGAGTTGGAGCCTGAGTTGTTATTGGGCTTTGGGGGACGGCAGGCCTGGCATCTCAGGGTGTGGTTTTGGGGGAGTGGGAGAATCCCTGATCTTGGTTTTAAGGGCTAGATCGGGGGGATAGCCCTTCACCCCCGCGTTTGTTCCCGCTGTCACTACCGGGCCACCCTCTTGGCCCCTCTCCCAGTTTCTCCACGCCCCGGAGTGGAGGAGGATTCCATCCCCTTCGTCCCGCTTTACCGTGCGTGACGTTCCTTGGCACACTTTGCCGCCCTCCCCTTCTTCGAAGGGGGGGCGGATCCCCAGGATCAGATGGGGGATGACAGGCCTTGTAATCCCCACGTTTGCCAAGTGGGGAAATCGTCCTGGCCTGGTTTGCGCGGGAGAGACTGTTAGTCCCTGGGCAAGAGTGGTCCTGCCCCTTGCATTTCCCCCGGAAATTCTGATAGTTCCATCTCACCTCTCGTGGTGGAAAGGGGAGACCCGATTTTGACCACAGAAGAGGGGCCCGGAGAGATAGCACAGCGGCGTTTGCCTTGCAAGCAGCCAATCCAGGACCAAAGGTGGTTGGTTCGAATCCCGGTGTCCCATATGGTCCCCCGTGCCTGCCAGGAGCTATTTCTGAGCAGACAGCCAGGAGTAACCCCTGAGCAACGCCGGGTGTGGCCCAAAAACTAAAAAAAAAAAAAAAAAAAGAAGAAAGAAGAGGCTCCTTTCTAAAGTATCAATCCTGTCCTCTGCTTTTTTTTTTTTTAAAAATGCTGTGTGACCTTGAGCAGATAGCTTCATCTTTCTGATCCTCACTTTCCCTGTCTAAGAAAATAAGTTGCTATTTTAAAATCCAGCGAAGGCAAGATGGTCATCGTTTTGCAGAAAGCGCATCGAAACATATTACACAATATGTTAATTCTGTGACAAAGCTGGAAAAAAGCATCTGTACCATGCTTAGTATCATAATGCTGGCTTTTTTCTTTCTTTCTTTCTTTTTTTTTTTTTTTTGATTTAGGGGACTCAAATTAGTCTATTTTTCCTGCTGTGTCAGCTCTTTCTAAATTGGGCCAACCATCTCCTCCCTCAACCCCATTCCTTACCCCCCTCTGCACTTGGGGAAATCTTCCACAAGACCCAAAGTGTCTTTTAATTTTTTTCCTTAAGGGGTTTCCTTCTGATTCTGCACTCAGGAATCACTCCTGGCAGGCTCCCAGGACCATCTGTGGTGCTGGATATCAAACCTGGGTTGATCTTGTGCGTGTCTAGCCTACCCACTGCATTCTCACTCTGGCCTTACCAAAAGGGTCTTGGGAACGTTATTTTGTTTTCCCTCTTTATTTTGGGCCCTGTTGAGAAATGGGATCATCTGGGGTTGCGTGTATACATACATGAAGGGGGTTTAGGTGGACCAGGCCTTGCCCAAGTTTCTTGTCTCTTAAGTGTTTGGGGATCTGCTAATTAACTGTGGGTGGATTCTCCCTCCCATACTACAAGTTGGGCTTGCAAGTAGGTCTGGAGTCCCGAGCAGTGGAGCAGCGGTAGGTCGTTTGCCTTGCAAGGGGTTGACTTAGGACGAACTGCGGTTTGAAACCGCAGAGTCCCATATGGTCTCCAGCGCATATGGTCTCCAGGAGTAACCCCTAAGTGTCACTGGGTGTGTCCCCTCCCAAGTAAAGGCAAGAAGGCCTGACTAGCAGACTGGTACCATTGGGGCATCATACCTGGTGGGACTTGCCAGGGACCACTTACTGTGCCAAGGAGACCGCTTTGGATTGGCTGTGTACAAGGCAAATACAGCTCTCGGACCCTGGACATCTAAATGTGGGTGGGCATGAGGGAGGAGGGTTTGGATGAGCAAAGGAGTAGGGTGAAGGTAAATGTATCTTTGGCATGAACTCGTTTGGGGGCCACACCCAGTGGTGCTTGGAGGTTACTCCTGGTATTCAAGAGGTCAGATCATGTGACTTGGTGCTAGGGATTGAACCGAGGCCTCCCATAGGCAAATCAAGTGCTCTGCTATTTGAGCTATTCCTTCGCCCCCTAGTGGCCGAGTTTGAGATGAAAAACCCCAGTTTTAAACCAGAAAGAGGGGTCGGTCACCTCTTGTAGAAGCAGAATGGAGGGTATTTGTGAATGTAAGTGGACAGTGGTGAAGGTATTGGTGTTGAAATATATGCATGAAACCCAGTCATGAATAACTTTATAATTTCACAATGACTTAAGTTAAAAATAAAATAAAAGGGGGGAAGATTAGTAAAACAGCAGGTAGGGTGTTTGACTTGCACTCAACTGACTTGGGCTCTGTTCCTGCATCCCACATGGTCCCCTGAGCACCTCCAGGAGTAAGCCCTGAGCATCTGCAGGATGTGGCCCCAAACTCCTCCCCAAATTCCCCCCAAAAAGTCTAGGAACCCCCTACACACACACACACACACACACACACCAAACACACACACACACACACACACACCACACACACACACACACCCCAAAACTGAGAGGGAAATGTGTGTTTTGAGGAGGACTTCCAGGATGTCTTTCCCAAGAACCCCAGGACCTGGCCTAATATAATATACATTTTTTTTTTTTAGTATCTGGGGCAGATAGCTGAGCCCACCCACCAATACTGTACCCACATCCCGGTATTACTGCACGAGCTGGGGTGCGGAAGGCACAGGCCTGATAGCTTCCCCCAGTAGAAGGGGTGCAGCAGCCATAATTGGGGTACCTATTTGTGTATTTGCAGGTTTGCTGAGTGAACTTTTTTGTTTGTTTGTTTTTGGGTCACACCTGGCAGCACTCGGGGGTTACTCCTGACTCTGCTTAGAAGTAGATCCTGGCAGGCTCGGGGGACCATATGGAATGCTGGGATTTGAACTGGGGTCCATCCTAGGTCAACCGCATGCAAGGCAAAAGCCCTACCGCTGTGCTATCTCTCTAGCCCCTGGGTGAATCTTTATAAGACTCTGAGGTGGGAAAGGCAACCCAAAAGAACCTTCCCCGTACTTGGAGTAGGTGGGTGAAGGGCCAGGTGTGTGCCCTCAGCTCTCCCAATCATTTGGGATTTTCACCATGAGGTAGAACTTGGGGCTCAGGGAATCTCCAACAGATATCCTGATTGCACCTGTACCTGGCCAATGCCCCCTTGCCTTGAGCATGTAGATGGTCATACTGGCGTGACTGTGTCTGGCACAGAGAGGCAGTACAGGGATAAGGTGCTTGCCTTGCACACAGCCCACCAGGGTTCCATCTCCATAGCCAACCAGATCCTTTAAGCCCAGAGCCAAGAGTCAACCACTAGGCAGGCACCACACAGTGTGGCCTGAAAACAACACACCCTGTTTGATTATTGATGGAAAACAAAAGAAAACGGGGGGGGGGGGGGAGAGCAGCAGCTGAGCATGCTGTTTGAAGGAGGAACATGTATGTACCCCAGGACCTGGGTGCAGGGAAGGGGAGGCAGGTGGTTGGGACAGCAGAAGTTGAAGGGGTAGGAGCTGGGCTGTTTTGGGGGAGGTGGAGCCTGCAGGGATGGATGAGGAGGGCTGGACTTAGACTCCCAGTGCAATCTTTTTTTTCTATTCTATTTCATCTTTTTTTTTTTTTTTTTGGTTTTTGGGCGATACCCGATTGATGCTTAGGGGTTACTCCTGGCTATGAGCTCAGAAATCGCTCCTGGCTTGGGGGGACCATATGGGACGCTGGGGGATCGAACCTCGGTCCGTCCTACCTTAGCGCTTGCAAGGCAGATACCTTACCTCTAGTGCCACCTTCCCGGTCCCCTATTTCATCTTTTTTGGGCTTTTGTTTGTTGATTGGTTTTGGTACCGCACCCTGTGATGCCCAAGGGTTAGTCCTGACTACATGCAAGATGGTCAGAGAACCAAATGGGATGCTGGGGATCGAACCTGGGTCAGCCACATGCAAAGCAAACACCCTACCCACTGTGCATCACTCTGGCCTCCGAATGTGATCATTTTAAGAATAATAAAAGAAAAGCTTTGCTGTCACTGCAGTTTCCCAGGCCTTTACTGTGTCTGGCACAGACAGACAGTCACACATGCACACATACATGCCTACATTGTTCTATAACGAACCACCCAACCCAAAGGGTAACTTCCTGCCCCCTCTCCTCAGGTTCTCTAGCACTTAGGAGGCCGGAGCCCACCAGGAGACTTTTTATAAGCTCCCCAGCTCCAGGCCTCTGGCTCAAAGACATCAACCCCTAGGTTCCCGGATTGGGGTGCTTTTTGGTTTGATTTGCATGTACTAGCAGGCAGGAGGCTTTGAGCTGCAGGAAGACTTGCCTTTTTCTGCCTGGTTGCTTTGTGGGCTGCGGGCAGCAGAGGGCGTAGCAGCTCGAAGGTAGCCCGGGCCTGGGGCTGTACCCAGCTCGGTTCTATGACCTGCCACTTGAGGCTGGTTAATGTTTCCTGGAGGAAGAGAATCATTTACAGCAGCTGAGTATTCACAGCCTTCAGGATCTCCAGCGATTTTGTGGGGAAAGGACATTCAGAACAATTCACCCACCCTCCTCCCCCAATACACCCCGAATACGGACTCCTCCTGTAGCACCAGAAAAGCTCAGCTTTGAATATTGTATATGAATATTGCATAAAGGATGATGCTCTGCCCAGTGTGATGGAAATAACCACTCTCACTGTGCCTTTGGTTTGATTTGTGTGTGTGGGGGTTCACACTGGGCAGTGCTTGGGGATCACTTTGGTTAATGGGGATGGAACTCAGGTCTCTGCGGGCAAGGCAAATGCTACAGCTCCCAGTTTCCCTGTTGTCTACACCAGGAACCCTTCTGGTTGTGGATCAGGGGGATCCCCCGTTTCCTTGTTCTCCCCCCATGGGACACTCTGGGCATCTCCCCAGCTCCCCAAATGCCCCGGCCCTGATCACAGCTTCTCCGCTTTTCTGCAGGGTTTAGCCCCCGTGGGGGCGGCTTCGGCGGCCGTGGGGGCTTTGGAGACCGTGGAGGTCGAGATGGCGGCCGAGGAGGCTTCGGAGGGGGCCGTGGGGGCTTCGGCGGGGGTCGTGGCCGTGGAGGTGGCTTCCGAGGAGGACGTGGACGAGGTGGCGGCCGAGGAGGTGAGTTGGGGGCGATGGTGGCAGAAGTGGGGAGTACAAGGAGGGGTGGGGTCTCCCCATCAAGGTCTCTCTCCCTTATAGGTGGGGGTGGCCGCGATGGGTTCCAGTCTGGGGGCCGGGGCCGAGGCCGAGGAGGGAAACGAGGAGGAGGCCAGTCGGGCAAGAATGTGGTGGTGGAGCCTCATCGGCATGAAGGTGAGTGAGGAGGTCCAGAAACCCACCCAGGTTATGTGGTGAATCTTTGGGGGGGTACCCAATCTTCACCTGCTTCTGCTCCCCCTCTCTAGGGGTCTTCATCTGCCGAGGGAAAGAAGATGCTCTGGTCACCAAGAACCTTGTCCCTGGGGAATCTGTGTATGGGGAGAAGAGAGTCTCCATTGCGGTGAGATTGGCGGGGTCCCTGTCCCAGCCACTGTCCCCCTATTCCCAGTCCAAACAGACACACCTGCCATTCTGTGGGTTTCAGGATCCAGACCCACCTTTGCAGGTTAATCAGAGGGCCCAAAATGTTCTCACTTACTCTACACACCCAGGTTCTTCTGTGCCTTCCAGCACGACTCATTTCCCTGCTCCGAATTGCTTCCTCTCCTCCCTATTCTGCTCATGAGGCTGCTGTGGGACTCATGTGTCCCCCATGTGTCCCCATGTGGTTCTACTGGCTTTGCTGCTGCAACTCCATCTTGGCGTCTCTTGCCTCTCAGCTTCCCCAAGCACCTCCTTGCCTGTCCCCTGTCTACTCCTATCTCTCTGCTCTCCTTTCTGTGCCAGCCGTGCCCACGGGGCAAGGGACTGGCCCACAGAACATACTGGCAGAGTCAGTGCTTGTTCAGTGAGCCTGTGGGTCTTCTGGTGGCATGTCTTGATCTCGAGGTTCATTGTCTTTACTGCCCCTTCTCCTGGAGTCATAAACCACAAGGTGCCCACATTCACAACTCTTGGGCCTTGGTAGAACTCCTGGCTCCTTTGAGGGCCTGCAGGCTGGAGGGTCCTGTAGAAGAAGCCTTTGCTGACGTCCATCCTGTCTCTCCCGGTCCAGGAAGGAGAGGACAAAATTGAATACCGGGCCTGGAACCCCTTTCGCTCCAAGCTGGCAGCCGCCATCCTGGGTGGCGTGGACCAGATCCACATTAAGCCTGGGTGCAAAGTGCTGTACCTGGGCGCTGCCTCCGGCACCACCGTCTCCCACGTCTCTGACATCGTAGGCCCCGTAAGTAGATTGGGGGGGCAGTGTTAAGGGGTGTGAGGTCCTCCTTCCTTTGTCCAAATGCCCTTGACTAACAGCCTCAGCTTGAACCAGGTTGGATTTTCGAAGTTGTTGGAACCAAACTACCCACATCCTCAACTTAGCTGGAAGCAGGAATCAGTGTGCCTTGTGTTAGGGGACCCAGAGCTGAGGGCATAGCCCCCTGTCGGTTACCCACTTTGGACATGTTTGGATATTTTTTTAAAATTCTTATTTTTAAACTTTATTGATTGATTCATTGATTGATTGGTTGGTTTTGGACCACATCCAGTGGTGCTCAGGGGTTATTTCTGGCTCTGCACTGAGAAATTGCCCCTGGCAGGCTGGGGGATCATATGGAATGCTGGGAATCGAACTGGGTCCCTCCTGGGTCAGCTGAATAAAAGGCAAATACCCTACCGTTGTGCTATCTCTTCGGCCCCAAACATGCTTGTCCCCAAAGTCCAGGCCACTGTTTTCTCCTCAGAGGACAGATGGTCTTGGCTTTGGGATATGTCTGTGTGGCTATACCGACTCTCTTTGGTTTAGAATTTTCCTTTGTATATTTTTGGGCCAGATCGAGCACTACAAGGCTCGTTCCTGGCAAGACTTAGAAGAACCAAATATGGTTTCAGGAATTGAACCCAGGTCTATCATGTGTCAGCAAACGCTCTAGCTGTTCAGGCGGGCCACACACCTCCTCCTCTTTCATAATTGGGGGGGAACCCTGTTCAGGTGCAGGCCTTTGAGAGGAAAGGGTCCAGCTGTGAGTTTCTTGACTTCCCTGTAAGGGCTGAGAGTTAATTCTCTGAAAGTGGTGCCTGCCCACTGCTGCCCTGTGGCTGCCCTGTCTGTGCCTCCATCTCTAACTTAGTGGCCTGGCTTTGCTAGAAGCCTGCAATTAGTCTGGCTCTCAGATTACTGGGACTGATCCACCTCTGGCCACTTCACATCTACTCTGTAAAACATCCCTTAGCCTGTCTGGAGAAACTGCACCAATACATAAGGTCAGTCTTGGCTGACCCTCCTTCTGACTTTGGGGATTTGGGGATTTGAGGAAGCACTTTGGTTTCTTGCAGGATGGTTTGGTCTATGCTGTGGAGTTTTCCCACCGCTCTGGACGGGACCTCATTAACTTGGCCAAGAAGAGAACCAACATCATTCCTGTGATTGAAGACGCCCGGCACCCGCACAAGTACCGCATGCTCATTGGTGAGGCCCAGAAGACCAGGCTTTCTGGGGTTTGCTTAGCTGTTAGCTCTCTGCCTATAGCTAGTGGACTAGCAGGATTTGGAGTCACTCAGGAGCTCCCTCCTGCCCCCTCGCCTGGGCCCCTCTCTGCTCTGGACCCGTTGACTCACTCTGGGCTTTTGTATAGTTTAAAAGCCTCTTTAGATCCCTTATCTACAACTAATAGAAAACACGATCTGAGTATAACCTTCCCAGAGGCTCCCAAGTGAAGATCAGAGTGTAAAAATGAATTAAAAGCATTAGGGCAGCTTGGTATAAACTATTTCCCAGCCCCCTGTAATCAATGGGAATACTTTGATGCCTGTTTTTCAAAAGGTGTAAATGACCTGTTCTTATTTTTATTTAATAAACCTGCTTTAAGAATAATCCTCTGGGGCGCTGGAGCAGTGGCACAAGTGGTAAGGCATCTGCCTTGCCCTCACAAGCCTAGGGCGGACCACAGTTCGATCCTCTGGCATCCCCCAAGCCAGGAGTAACCCCTGAGTGTCACCCGGTGTGGCCCAAAAAAACAATAAACCAATAAATAAATAAATATAATTCCTTTGGGGGCTGATGTAACTGATGCCTTACGTGCATACCTGGTTTCTACTCCTGACACCCTTTGTCCTGCAGCCTGTTATTGACAACACAGCAGTCTAGTCTGGACGTGCTTACCTTGATTTGACGTTTTGATGACTAATCTGTCTCCCTGCCAGACCAGGTCATGGTTCAGAGCAGAGTCAGGCGTGGTGTATCTCTGTTATCTTCAGCCCAGGGTTGGCTGCAGAGGCCACCATGGTTTGCTAGGGGACTGCATACATAGTTCAGAGTCTGTCTTGGTGTGGGGATGGAGGTCTGAGAGAGCCTGGAATCAGGAAAACTGCAGGGAACCTGCCAGCAAGAACTGGGAAGATCCATTGTCTCAACTTTTAACTGCCACTGTTTTTTCCCTAGCAATGGTGGACGTGATCTTTGCCGACGTGGCCCAGCCGGACCAGACCCGGATTGTAGCCCTGAATGCCCACACTTTCCTACGTAACGGAGGACACTTTGTGATTTCCATTAAGGTGCGGGCCTTAGAGGGATCCTTTATCTGTCAAGCATTCAAGAGATCCTCCATCTCCTGCCCCTACTTCCTCCACCAAATTCCTGTCAATCAAACAGCACAGAATGGCAAAGACCTGTTAAAACCAAAAGCTTTGGATTGAGAGAAGTATGGGAATGTAGCAGTCTAGTGCATGATATATGGGCCTGGTCAACTGATTTGTGCCAGTATTTTAGGTATAAAAATTATTAGGGCTGGAACAATATTACAGCGGGAGTGGTGTTTGCTTTTTGCATGCAAATGACCCAGGTTTGATCCCTGGCATCCCATATGGTCCCCCAGGCATCCCAGGAGTAATTTCTGGGTGCAGAGCCAGAAGTAACATCTCTGCACCACCAGGTATGGCCCAAATCCCTCTCCCCCCAAAATTATTTGTTCCCATAATGTTGACGTAAAAATATGTGTAATGTGTTTAGAATAGTCTAGAATAAATACCAGATAAGTGATAAATGCAATTTTGGGGTGGGGTTGGTTGGATTTTGTTTTCAGGGTACACTTAGCGATAGGCTACTTGCAGTATGCAGTTTGGGGTTCTCTTGTGACGCTCAGAAAACCATGAATTGAGGACTAAACCAAAGCCACCTCTTTCCCTGTGCATCAAAGCATGTACCTCCCCCAAACCAGTAGATCCACCTTTTTTATTTTTAAATCTCAGTTCTGAAATTCAAAACTCTCCTCGCACCCTTCAGCCTGATGCACCTTTAGCTACATTCGTTTCAGTCATAGCAGATGTTGTATTATTGCTGTTACAGGTGAGTAGAATTTGGAGAAATAAAACACTTAAGCTATGAAGTTGAACCTGAGGCATTTAGATAGATGTCGAGGGCCTCGGCTGACACTTACTATCCCAAACCCAGACCGAATTAAAAATTACCCAGGAGGGGCCGGGAAGGTGGCGCTAGAGATAAGGTGTCTGCCTTGTAAGTGCTAGCCAAGGAACGGACCGCGGTTCGATCCTCCGGCGTCCCATATGGTCCCCCCAAGCCAGGGGCAATTTCTGAGCACTTAGCCAGGAGTAACCCCTGAGCATCAAACGGGTGTGGCCCAAAAACCAAAAAAAAAAAAAAAATTACCCAGGAGTCCTTCCTGTACATTTCCATAATGCTTTGAGTTCCAGGTACAAGCAAGATTTTGTATTTTTATTTTTTTGTGGTGCTCAGGGGTTAGTCCTGGCTTCTTGCTCAGAAATTGCTCCTGACAGGCACGGGGGACCATATGGGACTCCGGGATTCGAACAGATGACCTTTTGCATGAAAGGCAAACGCCTTACCTCCATACTATCTCTCCGGCCCCAAACAAGATCTTTTGGTTTGAGCTCGGACCTCCTGCCAAATTTCGCGTTTCTCTCCCCCACAGGCCAACTGCATCGACTCCACCGCCTCGGCCGAGGCCGTGTTCGCCTCAGAAGTGAAGAAGATGCAGCAGGAGAACATGAAGCCGCAGGAACAGCTGACCCTGGAGCCCTACGAGAGAGACCACGCGGTGGTCGTGGGCGTGTACAGGTGAGCACGGTGTGGGTTCTCTGTCCCCAAAATTGTGGGGACCACCGATGGAGGTGACAGCTGCTGACAACCACCCCCCTTCTCTCGCAGGCCCCCACCCAAGGTGAAGAACTGAAGCCCCCTTGCCCACTGGATGTTGAGACTGTTGCTACCATTACACGTGTTTTTTTGTATTAAAAAGACTCCTCCGTCTGCCCCGTCTGCTGCTGATTGCTTGACGACCACAATTGACAACATGGCGCATGCGCCCTTGGTCGACCTGGGTGGTGGTGGGGGTCGGCTTGTGCGTCGGTTCATCCGGCGCATGCTCCGTCCTTCGCGCTGCCGCGAACCGGATTTCCGCGCTGGGGCGGGGCCGCAGCTCACTGCGCATGGGCGCCAGTCCGCGCGGGTTCGCGCAGGCGCAGAGCGCCGCTTGAGCGTCACGTGAGGCGACCGGCGGTGGGCGGGGCCGGGGCGGAGCCTGGGCCGGGGGGGCCGGTTTGTTGTGGTCGCCATCTTGCTGGTGGCATTACTGGGTAATCGGGCCCTGGCTCGGCGCGTCCGGCGGATCCCCCTGCAAGCCAGCGGGCCAGGTCTGAGCTCGGGCTCGCACCCCGAGCAGCTTGAGTCCCCTGACCCGCGCCCTCAGGTAACGCGACGCGGCGGCCGGGGTGGGGTGGGGGGAAGCGGGAGCAGGCAGCTCGGGATCCGCCCTGGCTGACGGCGTCGCGTCGTGTCGCGCCGCCGCGAGACTCGGCACGAGGCCCTCGCAGGGGACCGGGGCGGCCGTGACCGGCTCCAGCGAGTTCCCGGGGGCCGGGGCCAGGCCCGGGGGAGCGACCTGGGGAGGGGTCGGGCCGGGAGGGGGGAGCGGCGCCTCGCGCTCCCGCCCTTTGTTTGGGCTCGGCTCGGCGGGCGCATCGCCGTCGCCTAGCAACAAGCGGCCCCGGCCGCTGATTGGCTGGGCTGCCGGCGCCCGCAGCCAATGGCTCGCTTGTTGCCATGGCGGGTGTGGACTTGGCCGCAGCTCGCTCGGGGCCCCGCCCGCCCCGTCTGGGGGCGGGGCGTCGAGGTCCCCGGGGGCGGGGCCGGGAGGGAGGGGCGGGGCCGGCGGGCGAGGGATCACCGCCCCTCCCCCGGCCACCTGCTCTCCCTCCCCCGCCCTGCCCCTCCCCGTGTGGCCTGGGCTGACCCTCGGCCCGGCCCCGCCCCGCCCGGCCCCCGGCGGCGGCGGCGGCGGCGGCGGCGGCGGCGGCTGTTGTCACCCACCGGCCGGCCCCTGCCCTCCTGTCCCGCTCGCCCTCCCCGCCGCGGGGCTTGCTGGGCCGGGCCGGGCCGGGCGGCCGGACTGCGACAGGGCAGCCCGGTCTGTCTCCTCTCCGCCGCTGCTGCCGCTGTCACCGCTGCCATGCTGGCCGCTCGCCCACCCCACTGGGGGCCCCACCGCGCCCCAGCCCCCCGTGGGCCCCGCGCCAGCCTGGACCCGGGTAGGGAGGGGGTGGGAGCCGGCGGCAGGGCCCAGGCAAGAGGGGGGCGCCCAGAGAACCGGGGGTGTCTCCGATCGCCCTAGGAGAGGGGTCTGCCCTGGAAAGGCCAGCAGGGCCAGAGGAGCTTCTTGCTTGGTGGGTAGCATGGCAGGGAGGGCGCCGCTGTGGGAGCCCGAGGTTGCATCTGGGGGGACTTCTAGGAATGGGCACAGCTTTGGAGTGACTCCCCGGGACGAAGGAACGTGGACAAGGGGGCGATTGGGAGTGCCTGGAGGGGTTTTGGGGTTCAGATCTATTGTAAGGGGGGGAAAAAGGAGCATTACTTGAAACTATCCGCTGCACCCACTAGGCTGGGTCGGAGGAAGGGACCTTGGAGTCAGGGGGTGCCACCTAAATATGTAGCAGCGGGGCACAGGAATAGATAGATAGGGTGGGGTGATGAGACGAGAGAGAGGAACTGAAGGGAGAAGGTCTTGGCACGATCAGAGGAGGGGATGCAGGGAACAATTGTCTGGGACTGGTGTAGGAACTCTCAGATAACCTTGGTGTGGTCGGAGGTCCTCAAGGACCTTGATGTGGTTGTCGAGCCGTAATAAGATTGTTGTGACTTGTTGGGGTTCCCAAAGACACTCCTGTGATTTGGGGCTGGGGTGATTTAGATGCCGCGAGGGGGAGCTGCTTATGAGCTTTGCTGTGAGAGAGGGGTCCTTTGGACAGTGGGGAGGCAGGAGCCAGGGTTGTATGAGAAGGGATCCTTATTCCCCATGCTCCCTGGTGTCCTGCTTTCCTTCCCTTCTCCTCCTGATGAGTGTCTGTCCTTCCTCCTGTCCTGCCTCGTGTCTGCCCAGATACCTTTCCCGGCAGTCCTCATTTACTCTATGATCCTTCCTGAGGGTCGTGCTGTGCCCCCTCCCCAAGTCCTGCCCCCTCTCCGTGACCACCTGTCATGCCAGTTTGCCCCTCTCTCCCTGCCTTCTCTCACATCCCCTACTTCCTGTCTTCCTGCCTTCTCTCAGGTCTCAGCGGCGGTGGCAGCCGAGGTGCAGGATGCGAGAAGGCGCCCCCCGGCCGGGCTCCCGCTCCAGGCCTCGCTCCCCTGCGGCCCTCTGAGCCCACCATGGCCGTTCCGCCGGGCCATGGTCCCTTCTCTGGCTTCCCAGGGCCCCAGGAGCACACACAGGTACCCGCTTATCCCACCTGTGTGGAGGCTAGATCGGAGGTTCTGGGGGAACCAGAAGACAAGTGTGTTTGGTCTGGGACAGCCCTGTGGAGGTGCAGAGGGTTCTGGAGTGGGACAAAATCGAGGAGTTCCTGTCCTCAGCTCTTGGACGGGTGCTTAAGCCACTCAGCTTCACTAGGAAAATGGCCAGGATCAGCTCTCTGTGAGGGCCACCATGCGGGCCCCAAGAACTCACAGTGCCTGTGCAATGCTGGGGACATGCCCTGGCATACAGCAAACACTCATGGCTGGTCCCCAAGAAAAAAAGTCCAGCTGGGAAGGTGGAGGCAGTGAGCTGGCCTTGGACAGAGCCAGCAGGAATCTTGAGTACAGGGTCAGGACACTAGAAAAATGCAAAGCTAGGAGCTGGTGGACTGGGGGGCCCAGGGTGCTGGATTTGTACCTGAAACTCTAGGTGAGAGGTGAGGGTTGAGAAGGCCCCAGTGAGTGAGGGTAGTGCCAGATGGGGGTGACCTTAAGGTGATGGGGTACCCAGAATGGGTAGTGTCAGGTAGATGAATTGGGGGGGGGCAGAGCAGAGCCCAGATTTCCTCTACAGTGTCTTGCACTGAACTTCAAGAGAGAAGTAAAGGGGTTGGTGGGGCTATCATCAGTTCCATCGCTCACTCAACATTGCTCACTCGTGAGGGACCTGTGGCTCACAGGTCTGTGCCAGGCCCTGCCCCAGGTCCCAGAGACACAGCCAGGAGACACTGGTTCTGCCTGTAGGCACCGCATGTTGTAGGGAGTCAGTGCTGTTGAACCCATAGAGCAGAGTGAGGAACCAGCTCCCCATGGAGTTCCCCCAGTGGTGGTGGGTCTGTCTGCAGGGCCCCCTGCTAATCCACAGTGTCCCCAGGTACTGCCCGATGTGCGGCTACTGCCACGGAGGCTGCCCCTGGCCTTCCGGGATGCGACGGCGGCCCCGCTTCGCAAACTCTCAGTGGACCTCATCAAGACCTACAAGCACATCAATGAGGTGCGGGGGGGGGGGGGGGGGCTACAGGGGGAGCCCAGCATCAGGGATGGGGACAGACACAGAGACACAGGGAGCCCTGCAGTTGAGTCTATCATTCACCTTTCCCATCTTCTGGCCGGTCACTGAGCAGGTCTACTATGCGAAGAAGAAGCGGCGGGCCCAGCAGGCACCACCTCAGGACACGAGCACCAAGAAGGAAAAGAAGGTCCTGAACCACGGATACGACGATGACAACCATGACTACATAGTGCGCAGCGGGGAGCGCTGGCTGGAGCGCTACGAGATTGACTCGCTCATCGGCAAAGGCTCCTTTGGGCAGGTGGGGTGTGACCCAGGGAGTGAGGGGCCTGGGTCTCCACTAACCCTATGCTGGCCTGCCAAGCCCATTTGCTGCTTCCCCTGTGCCTCAGTGCCCATTAGAGAGGCCATTTGGTCAGTTCCCATCCGGTGTTTATAGCACAGCAGGATGCCTGAGGAAGGCTCTGTTTGAATCGGTGGGCCCCGAGATGCACTTGGCTGGGGGGGAGGGGCTCTGTCTTTTCTCCCCTCCTTGCCTAACATGACCCTGGGCTCTGCCCTGGCAGGTGGTAAAGGCCTACGATCATCAGACCCAGGAGCTGGTGGCCATCAAGATCATCAAGAACAAAAAGGCCTTCCTGAACCAGGCCCAGATCGAGCTGCGGCTGCTGGAGCTGATGAACCAGCATGACACAGAGATGAAGTACTACATAGGTGAGCAGGGCCGGGCAGGGCATGTGCCCAGCTTCCCCGGCCTCAGCAGTTCTGCCTGGTTCACATGATAGATAGCACCGGTCAAAGTTTCTCTAGCGGCTGCCTAGGGCCAGGCTTCCTGCAGATGCCTGTGGGCAGCCTCATAGCCCCTGGGGCAGTGCTGAGACTGCCTTCTGGACTCTCACTTGCCCAGGGTCAGTCTCAGGAGAGCTAAGCTCTCCTCTGCCTGGCAGTGCCAGAGCTTGTTTACTCGGCTTGGGGTTTGCCCCTCCTTTACCAAGTTCTGTCCTCTGAAAAAAAATGCCAGTGAGGGTGTGGAGTGATAGCACAGTGGGTAGGACGTTTGCCTTACACCTGGCCCACCCGGGTTTGATCCCCGGAACCCCATATGGTCTCCCTGCCCACCAGGAGTGCTTTCTGAGTGCAGAACCAACATAACCGGGTGTGATCCAAAAACTTAAAAAACCGAACCAAGGGGCCGGGCGGTGGCGCTGGAGGTAAGGTGCCTGCCTTGCCTGCGCTAGCCTAGGACGGACCGCGGTTCGATCCCCCGGCGTCCCATATGGTCCCCCAAGAAGCCAGGAGCAACTTCTGAGCGCACAGCCAGGAGTAACCCCTGAGCGTCACAGGGTGTGGCCCAAAAACCAAAAAAAAAAAAAAAAAAAAAAAAAAAACAAACCGAACCAAAACCCTATAACCCATAAGTGAATTCGAAGTGTTTGCCTTGGAGGCTGGCAGCCTGGGAAAGAAGGAACCTCCTGGGGGAGTCAGTCATACCCTGGAGGAAAACCGCCACCTGGCAGCGGAGGACCCCAAGGTTGCAAGGCTTGGCCAGAGAGGAGAGTGCCTGGCGGTGCGGGCCGCCCCCTCTGAGCCTCCCCCTTGGTCCTGCCCGCAGTGCACCTGAAGCGGCACTTCATGTTCCGGAACCACCTGTGCCTGGTGTTCGAGCTGCTCTCCTACAACCTGTACGACCTCCTGCGCAACACGCACTTCCGCGGCGTCTCGCTGAACCTGACGCGGAAGCTGGCGCAGCAGCTCTGCACGGCACTGCTCTTCCTGGCCACGCCCGAGCTTAGCATCATCCACTGCGACCTCAAGCCTGAGAACATCCTGCTCTGCAACCCCAAGCGCAGCGCCATCAAGATCGTGGACTTTGGCAGCTCCTGCCAGCTTGGCCAGCGGGTGCGGCTCGGGGGTGGGGCCCGTGGGGTGGGTGGGGCCCGGGGCGGGGCTTGGCTCAAAGCCCAGTTCCTGGAAGTCCTGAGCCAGGTTGGAGCTCAGCATTGGGGTGTCTGCAAAGGGATAGAGCTGGGGCTGAGGATACACTGCCATAGGGCAGGAAAAGAGGGAAGACTGGGATGAATTCGGTTTGAAGGATTGACTTTTAGCTAAGGGTGGCGTTTTGCTAAATGTTATTTGTTCGGTACATGCAACTGGGGGTGGATTGGAGGCAGGAAGGGAGCCCTTCAGCTTCTTGGAGACACTTCAGAGGGTGATGGAAATGGCTTGCAGGGAGTCTGGACTAGACAGAGGGAGGGGCTGCAGGCTGCCTAACTCCCTCTGGCATCTGGGCTCCCAGCCAGGCCAGCAGAGGCGCCGGAAGCTCAGGAATTCCGTAAAGTGGGTTCGAGGACACAGAGTTGGAGCCCCCACCAGCCGTGTGGCACACCAGGTCTCCTAGCCTGGGGGGTGGGGGCTGTGACTCACCGCTGCCCCTCTGTGCTCCAGATATACCAGTACATCCAGAGCCGCTTCTACCGCTCTCCCGAGGTGCTGCTGGGCACGCCCTACGATCTGGCCATCGACATGTGGTCCCTAGGCTGCATCCTCGTGGAGATGCACACTGGGGAGCCCCTCTTCAGTGGCTCCAATGAGGTTTGCTCCCAAGGAGGGGGTATGCTGGAGGGGGTGTGCTGGAGGGGGTGATGGCCGGGCCCGCCTGACCACCCTGACTGCCTGCCTGCTCACACGCAGGTGGACCAGATGAACCGGATTGTGGAAGTGCTGGGCATCCCGCCAGCCCCCATGCTGGACCAGGCCCCCAAGGCTCGCAAATACTTTGAGCGACTGCCGGGGGGTGGCTGGACCCTACGCAGGACAAAGGAACTCAGGAAGGTGCGGCCCCCGCCCCATGCCGCTCCTCCTACCCGGGTGCCCCTCACTCTCTCACACTTGGGGCTCCCTCTCCCCACTTCCTCACCCTTGTGTCTTTCCCGCCCTCCCTCTCCCCCTTCTGTCCTTTGCCTTCCCCCCTCCCCACCCTGCCACTCTGAGCTTCTCTCTCCGCTTCCTCTCTTGTGCCTCTGTTTCCCCGTGTGTGTCTCCCTGCCCCTCCTGCCCACTGACGGCCACTCTCTTGCCCCCCCTCCCATCCCCTCCCTGCCAGGATTACCAGGGCCCCGGGACACGGCGGCTGCAGGAGGTGCTGGGCGTGCAGACGGGCGGGCCCGGGGGCCGGCGGGCGGGGGAGCCGGGCCACAGCCCCGCCGACTACCTCCGCTTCCAGGACCTGGTGCTGCGCATGCTGGAGTATGAGCCGGCCGCCCGCATCAGCCCGCTGGGGGCTCTGCAGCACGGCTTCTTCCGCCGCACTGCCGACGAGGCCACCAACACGGGCCCGGCCGGCAGTAGTGCCTCCACTTCGCCCGCACCCCTCGACACCTGCCCCTCCTCCAGCACCGCCAGCTCCATCTCCAGCTCGGGTGGGTGCCCAGTGCCAGAGAGGGGAGTGAGTGCAGGGCATGGCACAGCTCTGCTGTGGCCTGACCCGGAGACCTGGTCTAGTAGGCTATGGTGCCCCCCCCCCCCGTGGGGGCTGGGCAACCAAGGGAGCTGTGCCCTAAGGTGCTGTTGGGCAGCACTTCCTTTTTGTTCACGTAGAAAGGTAGATTTTCAGGTCACTGAACTTGTCCTTCCCAAAGAGCAGTAGTGGGGCTAGAGCGAGAACAGTGGGAAGGGCTCCTGCCTGGCATGCGGCAGACCCAGTTCAGCCCCCGACCTCCCATAAGGTTCCCTGAGCACTGGCAGGCATATTCCTGAGTGCAGAGCCAGAAATAGCTCCTGAGCATTGCCAGGCGGCTCTAAACCAAAAGCAGTAGGTATGGGACACTGACAAGACCAGAGGGTGTTGCAGGCCAGCACTCTACCCTCTGCAAACTGGAGCTTGAGGTCTCCAGACCCCTCTCTGGAATCTCCCCCCCCCCCCCAATCTCAGGACAAGGCTCCATCCTTCAAAAGAGCCCTAGACCCCCAACCCAATCTTGTGTACCAGCCTCACCCTCGGTTCTACCCGGCACCCCTCACCCAAGGCCTCTTCTTTTCCCTGGCACTTCAGGAGGTTCCAGTGGCTCCTCCAATGACAACCGGGCCTACCGGTACAGCAACCGATACTGTGGGGGCCCTGGGCCCCCCATCACTGACTGTGAGATGAACAGCCCCCAGGTATGGGGCTCGAGGGTTCTTGATGGGGGTGGTAGATGTCTGGGGCCTCAGGCCCCGGGGTCTCCCTCACCTGTTGTGTATTTCTTCTTAGGTCCCACTTTCTCAGCCGCTGCGCCCCTGGGCGGGGGGTGATGTGCCCCACAAGACACATCCGGCCTCTGTCTCCGCTGTGTCACTGCCAGGGGCGGGGGCCCAGTTACCCCCCCAACCCCGATGCCTTGGCCGACCCCCATCACCCACCTCACCGCCTCCCCCGGAGCTGATGGATGTGGGCCTGGCGGATGGCCCCGTGGACTGCTCCCTGCCTCACCCAGCGCCTGTGCCCCAGCACCCGGCTGCCTCAGCCCTCCGGACTCGGGTCACAGGAGGTCGCCCGCCCCTCCCGCCTCCCGATGACCCTGCAGCCCTGGCACCTCGCTTGGGCCTCCGCAGTGTGCCCCAGAGCACGGCAGCCAGCTCATGACCCCGCCCCCTCCCTGGGGCCCCTCCTGAAGCCATACCCCCCCACCCACCCATCTGGGGGCCCTGGGCTCCCATCCTCATCTCTCCCCTCGACTGGCATTGCTGCTACCCAGCTGGGGTGGGTGAGGCCTGCACTGACCGGGGCCTAGGGCAGGGGGTGGAGGAGAGGGGTTCAGGCACACCCTCCCACTAAGGACTGGACCCTCGGCCCCCTTCCCTTTGTTTTCTATTTATTGTACCAAAGACAGTGGTGGCCCGGTGTTTGGGAGACCCCTCTCACCCCAGGGCCCTAGGAGGGGGTGGGGGCAGGTAGGGGGAGATGGCCTTGCTCCTCCTCGCTGTACCCCCCAGTAAAGAGCTTTCTCACATGCCTGCCTGAACGTTTGCAGGGGGTTGGCTCCCCTCGCTCAGTCCTCAGAGGCATGGTGGGGAGTGGTGATTGGGGCCGGGGTACAAGAAGAGCTCTGTCACCGGGGTGTGCCCCGAGCAAGTTGTGGGAGCAGGCAGGGCTGCTGCAGGTCTGCGGTTCTGGAATCCTAGTCAGAGTCCTGGATAGGATTCAAGCCCTTGTTGGCTCTCTCCAGGGTAAATTCAGATCCTGACAGGCCCGGGCCCCAGCTCTGGCCTATCTCTGGTGGCATCAGGTTCTACCCCAAAAGCCAGGGTTCTCACAGAATCTGCAGGGGAGAGAGGCTCCTTATGCCAGGTAGGCATCCGCTAGGTGCTGAGTGCACGGAGCAGGCCATGGTGTCATCTGGGGAATGGCAGGAGGTAGCAATGGGTACAGACTATGCCCCCCTTCCCACGTCTTGTGTCGCCCTTTGGAACCATTGCCGAGCAAAACATTTTGAGATTTTCAGACCAAAAGATATTCCAAGGTTCCAGGTAAGTGAGCTTGTTTCCGTGGCATTTTTGGAAACATTTATCTCCCAAACGGTCAGTGTAGGGGCACCTGAACCAAAAGGTACCATCTATAAGTGCTGGTGTGGGGTGCTTTTTGGAAACGTGGCGTCGGATTTCGCAGGCTTTTAATTTGCTCCCGGCCTTGGTCGGGGAACTACAAAGGCCAGAATCCTCTTTGCTAGGTGTCGAGGCGGGCTCTGGGCTAGCCAGTCGGCAGTCAGGAGTGAAAGGGGCCGGCTGTTGGGGGTCGGGCCATCAGGAGCTTGAGGCCGTGATTGGGGGGCTTGAGTGAGGCTCTGCGCAAGCGTTCGGTAGGGTGCTTGTCGCAGCGGCCCGAGGGCTCGCCTCTTCCGTGGCGTTGCTGAGCCGGAGGTAGGAGGACCCAGAGGCCTCGGGTCCTGCTCGGCCAGCTAGCGAGAGGTGGCCGGGGCATGGGGCGGGTGTGGCGGAACGAGGCAGCGATGTGAGCTGCAGGTGCGGTGAGATCTGGAAAGTTGGAGTGAGTGGAGTCGTCTTGGAAGCTTGTTGGCCGAGGGTGAGGGAGCTGCTCTAGAAGGGCGGAGCATCTTCCTCCGTGGTCCAGGAGCTGGCCTGGCCCCTGCGGGTGGAGGGTGGAGGGCTACGCTTTTGGAGGGACCAGGAGGGTGACTGGTTCTGGAACAGTGGCTTGTTGCGAGTGTTTAGTAACGATGTTTGACCCAGCAACAGTGTCTGACATGTTGCGAGTGTTTAATAACGGTTTTTAAATATTTTTTTGGTAACGAGCATTCTCGAGAACAGGTGCTGGTATGATCTCTCTAAGGTTTTTGTTGTGTTTGTTGTTGTTGTGTTGTTTTCCTTGTCTTTGGTTCACCTCTCTCGGCGGTGTCCGGGCGACCATATGGGTCTCCCGTCTGGCGAGTGTCCTCTCGCTGGACTAACCGCTCCGCCCTCATGGTATGACCTCTCTTTGGCCAAGGATGTTGATGACAGAGGAAGTCAAGTAATTTGGGAAGTTAGGAAGTGAGGGGCTCAGGTGGGCCTGGGAGAGTGTGTGTGTGTGTGTGTGTGACCATTAATCGAGGAGAATGAGAGGCCTCAACGCGTCGGGGTCTGATTCTGGGTCAGATCAGGCCCTCCTGGTCAGAGGGTTCGTCTGCCTGTGCTCCTGGCGGGTTCTGGCTACCCCTGCCTTGTTCATCCAAGTTTGATTCCCGCTGAGAACTTTTCCCTCGCTTGCTGACCCCCCGTGACCTATCTGCTCTCTGCTTTCTGGAGAGGTGAGTTTGAAAGGAATCTCGGCCACTGTCCTTTCCTCCCCCATCTTCTGGCCAACGCCACCTCTCTCCCTCCTAGAGTTGCTCAGATCAGAAGCTTTGGCATCTCTTTAACAGGTACCTAACTCTCCCCAGTGCCCCTGGACTGTTCTTTAGCATCCTTGCCGGCCTCCCCGCTCAGCTCTCTGCCCCTCATACGTAGCCATGAGCACCTGCATCAGGCCAGTCTCTGCTGCCCAGTCCTTTTCTGGGCTGTGTGCACCTGCCACCTGTCCCCATGATCACCCTGTCTCCCCCCTTCCCTCCTTGCTGCCTCTGCTCTGGCCACACTATCCTGGGACCTTTTCTGATAGCATCCATCTCTTAACTTCCTTGACTTTTCTTAGCATCCGTCTTAGCCCCAGTATACACTACTAGGTAACTAACTAGCTTGTATCTTATTATCTCTGTGAACATCAGGAAAGCAGGGTCTTCTGTCTACTTCAGGCTTTTATCAGCAATACCTTAAAAAGATAATAATAATAAAACTCGGCACAGGGTAGGGCCGAGGACACTCACTGCACAGTTTCCTGTGGTCTCAGTTACTTCACTTCTTGGTGCTTCTGCTTTGCGATGGGCACCAGGAGTGCGGCTGGGAGCAGATGGGTTACCTTGCCCGCAGAGAGCGCCTGCCTGGGTGGTGACTGAGATTCTCGACTCTTCTCACAGACTGGACACAGCAGAGAGCGCTCCAGAGCACACAGCAGAAGAGCTGAGTCGGGCCCTGGGAAGTGAGGACTGAGGTGAGGGGAGGGTGTTTGGGTCTCTAAGAGACAAGCAAATTTTAGATTCTTGGGTTGAATGCAGCTGACCCATTCCAGATTTGCATTGTCCTCCAGCACCTTGAGATGCGCCCCCCCCCAAAAAAAAGGTAAGAGGGATCAATGGGGAAGAGGGTAGAACCCCCAAAGATTGAGGGGATAGTAGGTCAGATTCTGTAAGAAATGCGTCCCTCTATTTACAAGTTGTCAGCAAATTTTAAGCAGAAGAGGGAGGGAGGATTAGTTATGTGTGTCAGACATTTCTAGACAGCTGTTGTGTGGGGAATTGACTCACAGGACAGGGTTCAAGTGGTTCTTGTTTGTTTGTTTGTTTTTGTCATACCCAGTGGCGCTCAGGGCTTACTCCTGGCTCTGTGCTCAGAAATCGCTCCTGGCAGGCTTGGGGGACCATATGGGATGTCGGGAATCAAACCTGGAACCGGGGTCCATCTCAGGCCAGCCTTGTGCAAGGCAATCGCCCTACCTCTGTGCTACCGCACCGTCCTGGGGATTCAAGTTTAAAGGAGCCCAATATCAGGGCTGGTGCCATAAGCCCCAAATCCCTGCTACAGAACCAGGCTCCACCCACCTCCCTCCCTCCCTTCCTCCCTCCCTCCCTTCTTTCCTTCTTTTCTTCCTCCCACCCTCCCTCCCTCCCTCCCTCCCTCCCTCCCTCCCTTCCTTCCTTCCTTCCTTCCTTCCTTCCTTCCTTCCTTCCTTCCTTCCTTCCTTCCTTCCTTCCTTCCTTCCTTCCTTCCTTCCTCCTTCCCTCCTCCCTCCCTTTCTTCCTCCTTCTCTCCCTTCCTCCCTCCCTCTTTCCTTCCTTCCTTCCTTTCTTCCAAGCCGGGCTGTGCCATGGTCTCTGTGCCCAGTGGAGAGAAGCAGGAGCAGTGTGGAGCTGGGAGTGAGCTTGACAGCATTTGCCCTCCTCTTGCCCTCTGCTCCCCCTTGCTGGGGCAGAACTACCTTCCTAGAGGAAACGGGAAGGATACTCAAGCAGCACCCCAGGTGCCAAACTTCAGAGTGATGCCCACGGGGGAGTCCAGCCCTGCTCCCAGCTGAAGTTGCAGAGCAAGCTGCATTGCCCTGACTGACCTTAGCTGCTGTTTGAAGGCACTGGGATTACTTGTTACTCAGCCATAGCTAGCTAAAGCAAACTTTGGGCAAATGTGCCATTTTCTGTATTGGCCTATTTAATTCCCACAGGTATCCTGTGTGCTAATATTCCCTTTGTAAGCCAATTAAGGTCAGAGAGGCAGGGAAGCTGGCACATCATGAGGGTGAACTCTGTGATGGCTGTTAACATCAGCATGAAAGTTCTTACGCGTCAGGCTGCAGAAATAGTGCAGGGTTATTTAACTATCTTGCATGCAGCTGACTCTTGTTCAGTTCCCATATAGCATTTGGTCCCTACACACTGCCTTTTTTTTAAATGGGACAGGGAGCTAGAGAGATGGCACAGTGGTAGGGCAGTTTCCTTGCACGCTGCCTATTCAGGACGGATGTGGTTTGAATCCTGGCACCCCATATGGTCCCCTGAGCCTGCCAGGATCGATTTCTGAGCACAGAGCCAGGAGTAACCCCTGAGCACCACTGGGTATGACACAAACTACCCCCTCCCAAATATTTTACTATTTGAAATGGGATGTAGCTCACAGGTAAAATGAGTGAGGCCTGGGCTGAGTTCCTGGAAGCCAGCTGTGCAAATCTGCGAAGGATGTTGAAAAGGTTGGGGTGTGTTTTCCCAGGGACGTGATCTAGGCCTTGCATGTATGAGGCCCTGAATTTAATCCCCAGTATCCCCTCTCCCATCTCCTCCCCCAAATTAGTCTGGAAAGCACTTACTGGCTGAGCACATGCTTTGCAGTCAAGTCCCTGGTGCTGTCTGGATCTGAAGCATCTGATCTACAAGTAGCTCCTGAGCACTGCTGTGTGTGGGCCAAAACAGTCTTAATTGTTTTTTCATACTTTTTTTAATTTTGGGTCTTGGGGGTCACTTGCAGTTGTACTCAGGGGTTGCTCCTGGCTCTATGCTCAGAAATCACTCCTGGCAGGCTTGGGGGACCATACGGGATACGCAGGATTGAACCCAGGTTAGCCATGCACAAGGCTCCCCACTGTGCTATTGTTTCAGGTCCACAGTCTGTAATTGCTAAGGGAGGTAGGTTATGAATAAGTACATCCGGAACTCACGTGTTACCCTGCTCTTAGGTTAGAGATCGCCCATCTCTGAGGCTCCTTTTCATCACTGAATAACGGACTCGCACAAATCATCTCCCAGGGTAATTGCAAGGAGCCAACATAGGTAGCTGCCACGTTAGTCAGGGCCCAGAGAGCTCTGGAGCATGACACCGAAGTCATGTCCAGGAAAGGCCATATGGCCCAGATGCCTTCAATGCACAGGCCGTCTGCTTGCATGGGACAAATCTCGAAGAGCTTTGTTTGGAAACTGAGGTGGTCCAGACTCTACCCAGGAACCCACATTCTAATGACCACAGGAGTTATTTGCTATAGTTCATCACATTGAACACTCCCTTCATGCCCAGAGCTGGACAGCTGAGACCCTCCCAGACCCAGGCTCTGGTGCCTTCTATTCCAGCAGGGAAGATGGATGGTGAGGCAGCATTGTTGAATGTGGAGGAGGCAGAGCGAGCTACTGTCTTGGTGCAAGGAAAGGTGGTAGAAGGGGGGCAGCCAACTGTGCAAATCTTTCTCAAAAGAATGTTGAAGTTAGGCTTGTGTGTGTTCCCAGGGATGCAACCCAGAGCCTCTCAGAAACACTTGTTTGCTGCACCACAGTCTTGGTCCCTAAGAACATTCTGAGTAGGAAGCAGACAACATATGCAAAGGCCTTGTGGCCTGCTTGACATCACTTAAAGGTGCCCTAGACGCGATCACCAGCTGGGTAGGAAGGTGTTCTCTGGCACCATGCAGGGGTTAACAGGCCGTTGGACATAGTTCACAGCTGGACAGTTGGAGTCAGGTGGCTGGAGGGCTAGCATGGCGATTTTTTTGGATTTATTCAGTTTTTTCTATTTTTCTGGGAGACACACCAGCAGTGTTTGGGGTTGGTTACTCCTGGCTCTGTGCTCAGAAATTACTCCTGTGAGGGGCCAGAGAGATAGCATGGAAGTAAGGCATTTGCCTTGCATGCAGAAGGTCGGTGGTTCAAATCCCGGCATCCCATATGGTCCCCTGAGCCTGCCAGGAGCGATTTCTGAGCATAGAGCCAGGAGGAACCCCTGAGTGCTGCCGGGTGTGGCCCAAAAAACAAAAATAAAGAAATTACTCCTGGGATAGTGCATAGTACAGTGGTTTTCAACCTTTGCACATGAGCCAATTTGCAGAAATGTCCTGATGCTTCATAAAAACCTCCCAACCCCACCTCTGCCTGCACATGTCACAGGACCATTGTCCACACTGGTCTACAAAGTTTGGTCTGGAAAGACTCAACTCTGGGTCCAAAGCAATAGCACAGCATGGAGGGTGTTTGTTCTTGCACGCAGCTTCCATCCCTAGTACCCCATATCGTCCCCTGAGCCTGCCAGGAGTAAATCCTGAGTGCAGGGCCAGGAGTAATTTCTTAGTACCACTGGGCGTGACCCAAAAATGAAATCAAGCTCAACTAAGCTCAGGCTTTGTATGCAGTAGTTGCTGCCAACCGTTCCCCCTCTTCCCAATGGTCCGATGGCATCAAAAGGTTGAAACCTGCCAGGCAATGGATGTCGGGCACCAGGATGGGCATCGGGCTGCTCATCAGTGCCACCACACAAGCTGGCAAACTGTTTGCTGGGCACTTAGCGAGACGCAGGTGGGTTGGGGGAGTATGGGCTAGTGGCTGGGCTTGGGCTGGGGGGAGGGGCATTCTGAGGTAGAGGGAGTGCAGTGGTCCACCAGGTAGGATCTAGGCTGGCAGTAGGACACTTCAGGGCTCGCCTGAGATCGCTAGATCCTGCTGCCTAGTTGGCCACCCCAGGTCTTCCCAGTGATGGTGCTTCGCTGACAGTAGTGGGCCAGGCAGCGGGACACAGTGCAACCCTTAGCTGGTCAAGGCCCAGGAAGGTGGCATTTGGCAGGCACTCAGGCTGTAGGGCAGGCCAGTGACTGAGCAGGGGGACACGGTGCTTGTCCCTTAGGACACGCAGTGACACCCTCCCTCACAGCACACCCCCATGGGGTGACTGCACCCTCCTATCCCACCATTCAGGGTTCAGGATTGGGAGACAGGGCTTGTGGGAGCCCAGAGAGGACTGGAGGGAGCACATCAGGCAGATCTGCAGCCTCAGTAAGGGAGTCAGCGGCCCTCGTGGGAACCGTGAGCAGTTGGGACATGAGTGGACTTCAAGAAAAGGGGTCTCTGGTTTGATTGTCATGAGCAGTTCTGTTGGGAGACAGGCTGCAGAATGTAACCACGATTCCTCCCACACCTGAAAACCCCCCCTTCCCTGATTCGTGGGGTTCATCTGACACAAGTGACGTAGCCAAGGGACCCCGCGTGTGTGCACCAGATCCAGGGAGCCCATGGCAGAATCTCCTGCACTCCCCTCTCAGCTCCAAGCTACTTTCGGATCACCGCCTACCACCCCCACCCCTGTGGTTCATTTTCTGTTCCAGGAGCCAGTCCCAGGCTTTGTCCCTGGGTCATTTATTTTGTTTGTTTATGGGCATCTGCAAGGCAGACACCTTCCCACAGTGCTGTGATTACACTCTGGTACCCCATGGTCATCTTGCTCTGTCTTTGCTTCCTGTGACCTTGCCAGTGGGGTAGCATCGGGCAGGCACTGGGGGTGACCCCTCTTGCTCCTGGTTAAAGTGGGATCTGTGGGGGCAGCAGGAGCAACCCTTGAGGACCAGGTAGTCCAGCATCTCGCTGTCCAGTCTGGGGGTGACAGTGACATTGGCTCCGGCTTCCAGCGGGAAGTCTGGGGGGCTGAATAAACCCAGGCAGACTCTGGAGGCTGTTTTCTCCTATGCCTGTCCAGTTTCCCTCAGTCGTTTCTGCCCAGCCCCTCATTCTTGGCTGGAACATCCGTTTTCACACGTTCCATGGTTACCCCACCTGCCGCCTCTCAGGATGGTCACTCGTTTACACATCTGCACTTGGCGGATGTTTATTCCTGGGGAATAACCCAGTTCTCGGGGTCCCCATTTTTCCATTCATTGTTCCGCTCAATGACTCTGGGGGACTCCTTCCTGCTGGTCATTCTTCCTTTATGAGTTGTCGCCTGCCCTGCCCTGGCACGGTCCCACTTCCTGGAAGGAAATCTTCACCCCTGTCTCTCCTGATTCTGGCCTGTGGCTGACAGTGGGAGACAGGAATGGCTGTGGAGGTGTCATGTCCGCACAGGAGCTGGTCCACCCTGATGGACCCACTGGAGTCCCCAGAGAAGCTGGAGCCCTTCTCGCCTCCCCCCTGTAGCCAGCACTGCTGGGGTGCAGGCTTGGATCAGTGGCTCGGTCACTCCCTGCCATCAGCACAGTGTCTCAGGGCCCTGCATGTCTCCTTTCTTCTTCTGTCTTGCAGAGTTACTGAATAATTTCTTCCTCTGATCTCTCCACTTGCCCGTTTCCTTCTTTGCTGGCTGTGGACTCTTCATTCCTCTCAGCCTCTGTCCCCATTTCCTGTGTCTGCCTCACCCTGGCCCCAGATGATCCCAGGTTGTCACTGCACCACCACCCCCCATGCTGCCCACTCCTCGCCCTTTATGTTGTCTTCTGTCCTCGGATCTCTGCTTCATCTCCACCCGTTGCCTGCCTGCCCTTGGCAGGAGAGGGACTAATGTGGAGCACAGGGTGGTGGCTGAGATCGTGGCACCCACCTGTCCCAGTGCCGTGGAGACAAGATGGCTCTTGAGCCTAACCCAGGAGTGGCGAGATATGGTCCCCAGCTGTCCTTGCTGCTGTGCACTGGACTGTTCTCACAGGGACCCTTACCTGGTGTCACCCCCTTCCCTCTGTCCTCTCCAGGAAGCCCAGCTTCTTCAGAGTCATCAGAAACGGTGTTTACAGGCTGCACGTTCTTGAATCCCTCCAGTCCTCAAAGTTAGGGAGGGTAGGCTCCCTCTCCCTGTGCATCTGGACTTAAGGGAAGAAGCTCACGGGGACCAAACACCAGAGGGAAGGGCCGTGGGCGGACACTCGCCACCTTTTTCTTCTCCTTTGCAGAGGGAACTTACCGCCACCTTGTCGTGGTGTCACTGATGGACCCACTACCTGGATCACTGGTCCCAGACCACATGTGGGTCTTGGAGAAGGACTGTCACCAAAGGGACTTTGTTCTCCCATCTTCTCTGAGGTCCCTTGGGGATCATGGACTTGACCTAAAGGCATTAATGTGCAACTCCTTGGGTCATCCTGGGATTTAACTGTGGTGACAAACTCGAACTGAAGTTTGAGCAGAACCACTAGCAATGGGAAGTGCCTGCCTGGATCCAGGCCCACAGCTTACTGTCCCCTCATTCTTTCCATCCTCTTCCCTGGACCTGCAGGTGCAGTGCTGCTCTGAGCCAGTTTTCTGCACCCATTGGGGTTGCTGCTGCTCCCAGAGCCATGCCTTCTACCTTGCACCTTCGTGCTTGCCACATGCGTCTCCAGCCTTCAGCAAGTCGCCTTTTTTTGGTTTTGTTTTGAGGCCACACCCGGTGGTGCTCAGGGGTTACTTCCTAGCTCTGAGCTCAGAAAACACTCCTGGTGGGCTCAGGACCATGTGGGATGCCCGGGATCAAACCTGCAAGGCAGGTGCCCTCCCCACCATGCTCTGGCTCCTGTCCCCAAGGCTCATTATTCCCCTGTGATCGGGGCTGCATTTCACAGGAGGGGCTGGCGGTGTCTGGGGCTGGGCTGTCCGTTGCAGTGTTACTTTCAGAAGGCAGAAGGCAGTCTGAGACACGCTCATGCCCCACGCCTGGCCTCAGCAGCACCCACAGCTGCCTCTCCTGCCCGCTGCACTCGGCACTTTTCTCTGACTTTCACACAGATCCAGATGTTTCGTTGGGAAAACAGCAGTGATAGGACAGCAAGGAGGGCACTTGGCCTTGCACCCAGGTTCCATCCCGAGCACCTCATAGGGCCCCTGAGCCTGCAGGGAGTGATCCCTGAGTACAGAGCCAGGATGTGGTCAAAAAAAAAAAACAAAAACAAAAAAAAAACAGGGAGGGGGTAAAATGGCAGGATATTTTGCTTTGTTTTAAGAACAGAGGACCCAAGGCGAGGGAGAAAGATCAGAGAGCTGGAACATAACTGTGCCTGCCCTAGGCCCTGAGTTTGATCCCTGACACTGTGGGGCACCCTGCCAAGCACCCCAGCATTGCCACCTGTGGCCCCTAACGGCGGAAAATTAGAACTGTCCCCCACGTGGCTGGCTCCAAGCCCTGCGCTCTGGCCCCCTCCACCCAAGAGAAAGGCAAACTACCTTGTAAATCCTCCCTGCGGATAAGCGGGGTCCCTCCCTGTCCCCCTCACTTTTCAGGCATAATCAGCCCTGTGCAGGCCCTCACTGCCCTGTCTGGGCCCAGCCTCCCTCCACATTGCTCTGAAATCTGAGCCCTGGCCCCAAGCAAGGCCCGTTGGGGCCATTTCGCCTCGTAGAATAATTCTCATACTGGAGGGGACCCCCTAGCATTGCCACACTCAGGCCAGGCCACCAGTGGGCCACGCTGCCCTGCCTCCCCCCACCCCCAAGCACACTGGGTCTCACCGTCGGAATGACAGGGACGTCCATACTGATGGATTGGTTCAGCGCCCCGGGGCACCCCGGAGGCCAGGGGGGTGTCCCCCACATCGTCCTACCCAGGGCCGAGCTCTATGCGGGTGCCCCAGGATGGTGAAGAGTGAGTGAGCGAGCGAGCGAGTGAGTGAGCGAGTGACTTCCCCAGCCAATAACTAACTGGGGGGCGGTGTTTGTGAGGCCGCTATGTTTTAGGCTGAACTGAACCCGCCGTTTTTTACACGAATGTGCTCGGCCACCCCCTGGACTCGTATCAACGTGCAAATTCAGGATTGGGGGGGGTGAGCAAGAGCCTCTTTCTAACCCGTCCCTGGGGACGCCAATGCGTCGCATTAACGGGGGTCCGGCTGTGCTGTTGGGCCCTTGAAACGTGGCTCGAATGAATTAAGATATACTCGGACGGAGTGTAAAATACCCACCGGATTTCAAAGACTTAGTACAAACGAGAATGTAAAAATAACTCAATAATTTTTATATTGATCACATGTTAATACGGGACTATTTTGGCTATATCACGTTCAATAAAATATATTATTAAAATTTCACCTGTTTTTGTATTGTGCTGCTAGAAAAATTGAATGACATTGTCCTCGTGTTTCTTGGGACGCTCTGGTCTAAAAGTTAGCTTCTTCGGGGGTTGGGTGTGGTAGGGAGTTTTGGGGTTCTTCGACACATCAGAGGCTATCTCCGGTTCTGGGTTAGGGGTCATCTCTGGTGATGCCAGGGATTGGACTCCAGTCACCTGTGTTCAAGGTGTATATGGGGCTGGAGTAGGACATTTGCACATCGCCAACCCTGCATGGACCTGGGTTCGAGTCCTGGCATCCCATATGGCTCCCCCCTCCCCTGAGCTTGCCAGGAGAGATTTCTGAGCACAGAGCCAGGAGTAACTTCGGAGCACCGCAAGGTGTGGCCCCAAAACAACAACAAATCAAAAGTGTGTGTGGAGCCTTTTGTTCTCTGACCCTAAATCTTGCTTTCGTGAGATCACAGAACAGGATGTGGGGAATGAGAAAATAAATCCTGCTTTAGTGTTAGGAAAGGTTTGGTTTGTACACCAGCCAAGCGTGTGCAGATGTCACCTCCAAAAGAGCAACCACCAGGAATGCCCCAGGATGAGGCCTGGCCCACATGCGTCACCCCAGCTGCCACTGAGGCCAGGTGCACTGAGACCAGAACCTGAAGAGCTGAATGTGTGTTGGGCCATGGCAGTTAAAACAGTGAAAGAAGGAAGAGGGGGGGGGGATTTTAAAAGGCGGCGAGGAGGGGGCAGAGACCACCACAGGGAAGGCGATTTCCTTATACAACAGGTTCATTCCTCAGCGCCAAATGTCAAATGTGACCTGAGCACTGTCAAATGTGACCCAAAAACTAAAATAAAAAATAGTTTAAGTTCAGGGTAGGGTCAGCCAGAGAGAGTAAAGTAAGTAAGGTGTTTACATTGAACACGGCTGACCTGAGTTTGATCCCCAGCATCCCATATGATCTCCCAAGCATCCTTTGTGTGGCTTCCTTCTCCCCCTCCCTGGAAAAAAAAAAGGGGGGGGTCCAAGTGATAGTAGAGTACCTAAGGCACTGCTTGTGCATATGGCCATTCTGGGTTCAGCCTCTGGCACCCCATATGATCCCCCAGGCCATGTCAGTAGTGATTCCTGAGACCAGAATCAAGAATAAGTCCTGAGCACCACCAGGTATGGCCCCAAACCAAAACTATTTAGGCTGTTTTATTTTTTCCTTTGTGATTTATTTTTCCCTTAATGGCCATACACAGTAGTGCTCAGGAGTTGCTCCCATTCGGTGCTAGGGGGTCACCCGACAAAGTGGAAGAGACTATATGCAGTTCCTTGCTACAGCCCTGTGAGCCATCTGAGATCCTCTTGTAACCTCAATAGCCCTGGAGCAAATTAGCAAGATGCTTTTCATCAAGGGCCAGACTAGTAGCATGGTGGGTAGGGTGTTTGCCTTCCACACTGATGGTGGACCAGTCTAATTCCTGGCATCCCATATGGCCCAAGAGCACCGCAGGAGTAATTCCAGAACATCGACATGTGTGCCCCTTCCCCCCAAAAAAGGGGCAAAAAACAAATGATGCTTTTCATCATCAGTCATCACAGAAAGACAATGGAGCCCACATGGGAGCAATTTTCTCATTCTAGCACCCCCAAGACCCAACTTTAGCATGACTTTAGCCTGGGTCCTGCTGTCCTGTCCATCATAGCACACCACCCTGCCCCGCCCGGCCTGTCACAGGTTCATAACCCAGAGTGTTTGGCTCGTGGGTTCAACCCACCCTCTGACGAGGCAGGCTTTGAGTTTAAAAACCTCAGAATCGGCTGGAGTAATAAAAAAATAAGAAAAAATAAAATAAAAAATAAAAACCTCAGAGTCACCTTCAGGCTCACCACACTCTGCAGTCGGGGGGATTTGACGAAGGCTTTTGTACTGTGCTACGATCTATCATTAATTCCACCCACTGAGTGCCAATGTCCAATGATGGCTCGTCTTTTCTGGGGTCCAGGCCTTGCTCCCCCAGGGTCCTGCCCAGACTTGCTGCAACTAAACCCAGACATGACAGCATCCCAGAAACCAGAAAGCCAGAGCCAGGAGTTGGAGCAGAGACCAATGGGTGAGATTTTCCCCCAATAAATCTCTTCGCAGAGGTCATGCTAAGGTGCAGCTCTGCCACCATCACTTTACCTAGTGTGACTTTGGAGGGACCCTGCCAGCCGCTCCTCTGAGGTTTTTAAACTCAAGGCCTGCCTCGTCAGAGGGTGGGTTGAACATCCCATATGGTTCCCTGAGCCTGCCAGGAGCGATTTCTGAGCCAGGAGTAATACCTGAGAGGTGCCACGTGTGGCCCCAAAACAACAACAACAACAACAACAAATAAATCTCTCCTGGACCAGAGAGATAGCACAGAGGATAGGGCATTTGGGCATTTGACTTGCACGAAGCTGACCTGGGACCGATCTGGGTTCGATCCCCAGTATCCCGCAAACCTGCCAGTTGTGATTCCTGAGTGCAGAACCAAAGTAACCTCTGAGCACTACCAGGGGTGCCCCCCCCCAAATAAATATCTCTTCTGGCAGGCTCAGGGGAGCATATGAAATCCAGGGATCAAACCCAAGTTGGCTGCATGCAAGGCAAGTCCCCTCCTCACTCTGCTATGGCTTCAGCCCCTGGGATACTAGTCTTGGCTGTTTCTACCACCTAGACTAAGTGGATGTGGGCCACTCATGGGCCCTCAAAGGGGAGGACTTGGAACATTGATTTGAGGGGGCTGGAGACATAGAGGGAGCACCCTGACTGCTTTCATTCCTGGCTGCACCTCTAATCCCCTTCCAACCCCCAACACTGTCAGAGCTACCCCTGAGCACAGCACCAGGAATAGCCCCTGAGCTCCATCGGGTGTGGCCCCAAAGTGTCCCAAACCCAAAAAAAGAAAACATTCATTGCTCAGCCCTTCCCTCCCGAATTCCTGCTGCCCACAGGAGAGAGTCTGGGCATTTGTATTTCTAGCAAGTTCCCGGCGTCAAACTCAGTGGCTGGTCTTAGGACCTGCTCTCTGATACCAGAGCAAGACAGGGTGCCCTGTGGCCTGCAGTCTCCCATCTCCAGCACTCGCGGTCATCTGGGGTGCTCTTTCCGCTGACTCAGGCCACGCTCCCCCTCCCCACTGGCATCAGGTCTGCTCCCTGGCTGCCTGGCAGGTAACTGGAGCTCCTCAGAACCCTGCTTTCCCCCTGAGAGTCTCTCCATGTCCACCTGTTCAAGGGCCCTGATTGATGGTTCCTCAGCACAAACGCTCCTTTTTGGGCAGTGAGCAAGGCCTCCTCCAGCTTCCTTATTTAAACACTTGCCGGCCAGCCTCTGCCAGGCTGCCCTGGGCCCAGCATTCCTGGCACCGTCTGGTCTCACCATCCTCCCACTCGTTCTGGTGTGGCTCATTGAGATGCATTGCAAAGCAGCGCCAAGGGAGGGAGAGAGAACAGAGGATATCGGTGTGTGCCTTGCATGTAGCAGCCCCTGGCTTGATGCCGGCCACGGAGCTAGGAATAGCCTCTGAGCGTTGTGGGTGTCCCTTCCCCCACCAAAAACAAAAACAAAACAAAACCCAGAAAATAAAAATTATTGCAGTAGCATTTAAAGGGTCTTCAGGAAACTCAATTCTGATTGCGCAGAACCAGGAGTCTGTGGCCGAGTGAAGCCAGGCAGGGAATGGCTGAAGATGTAATTACATAGAGGCTGGAGTAAGGTACTTCTGTTGTCTGCAGCTGACCCTGGTTCGATTCCTGGCATCACTTTGGGTCTCCTGAACACCGCCAGGGGTCACTTTGAATGATGTGGGGCCGGAGAGATAGCATGGAGGTAAGGCGTTTGCCTTTCATGCAGGAAGGTGGTTCGAATTCCAGCATCCCATATGGTTCCCCAAGCCTGCCAGGGGCGATATCTGAGCATAGAGCCAGGAGTAACTCCTGAGCACTGCTGGGTGTGACCCAAAAACCAAGAACCAAAAAAAAAAAAAAATGATGTATGAGATTCTATCTGCATCTACAACAACACACAGAAATGGATTATTATTGGCAATGCCAGCACGAAGGAAGCAGATTGGAATGAAGGTGTATTGGGCTAGAGGGTTTCAAAAAGTGACTTGAAAAAAAAAAAAAAAGAAAACAAGTCCTGGGGCCGGAGAGATAGCACGGAGGTAAGGCGTTTGCCTTGCATGCAGAAGGACAGTGGTTCGAACCCTGGCATCTCATATGGTCCCCCGAGCCTGCCAGGAGTGATTTCTGAGCGTAGAGCCAGGAGTAACCCCTGAATGCTGCTGGGTGTGACCCCAAAACAAAACAAAACAAAACAAAATAAAAAAAAAAACAAGTCCTTTGCTTCTGTTTAGGTTTTGGTTTGAATTTTGGGCCTGGCTCTCCCTGCCTTCGGGAATCACTGGTAGTGGGCTCACAGGACCATATGGGATGCCAGGGGAGTCAAACCCAGGTCAAGGCAAGCAAGCAGCTTAACCGCTTTGCTATCGCTCCAGCCACAAGCAAGTCTTATTTTGGTGCTGGGGATTAGATCCAGGACTTGATGCAGCGAAGTGGTTCAGCTGCTCAGCACATCTCTGACTCCAAAGAAGAAATGAAGCCAACCAGAAATAGTAAGAGAGACAGTTGACACAATAAACTATGAATAAAGACTTCCTTCTTTTTTGTGTGTTCTCTTGAAAAGGAGTAAAATTATTTATAATGTATAGTTTATATATAATTGATAATTATATGCAGGAGTGTTAGTGTAGCAAGTAGGGTGTTGAGACTGCTTGAGGCCCCATCCAGATCCAACCCCCAGCATCCTATCTAGTTTCCCCAGTACCACCAGAAGTGATCCCTGAGCTCAGAGTCAGGGAAAGGCCTGAGCACCTCCAAAAGGCCAAGGGGGACCTTTCATGATGGTGATCTGATAGACTGATGAAGACATAGGATCACACAGGGCCAGAAAATTTGTACAATGGGTAGAGCCCTGGTCTTGCATGAGAGGCCCTGGGTTTGATTCCACGCACCAAATAGTGCCCTCAAGTACCACTAAGATTACTAAGTACACACCAACCTCTGTGTAGCCCCTGAGCACAGCCAGTAATGGCCAAAACAAAACATAACAAAAGGTAGGAATTACTGCATGAAGACAAAATTAGTTCAATCCGCAGCATCCCATATGACTCTCTTAGCACTGCCAAGAGTGATCCCTGAGCATCACCGGGTATAACCCAAAAATCTATTTGTTTTGGGGCCACCCCTGAGGATGCTCAAAGGTTACTCTTGGCTCTATGCTCAGGAATCGCTTCTGACAGTGCTCAGGGGACCATAGGGGTGCCTGAGATGGAACCTGGATGGAATGCTAGCACCCTACCCCATTGTACTATCGCTCTAATATCAAGAAGAAAAGCGCTTTTTTTCTGTATACACTAAGCTCTGGTGCTTCAAGAAATCCAGCTCCAGCTCCTGAAGAAGGGGTCTGGAAGGATCTGGAAGGGTCTAGAAAGGTCTGGAAGGGTCTGGAGCCCTGAGCAGCTCTGCTGGCTGAGTTAGCACCGCAGCAGTTCCCCTGGGTAAGCGGCGCGCGTCTGGGTCTCAGTGCGCCCCCTGGTGGCGGAGGAAAGGACTGCGGACCCTGTGGCTCTCAGCCCCAGTTGCACCGGTACCCGCTTCCATTCTGTGCGGATGGCGCCCCCTGGTGCCCAGGTATCAATGGTGCCCTTGAAGTCGGGCAAAGTGGCCATCAGGTCTGAGATGCCAACAGGTGCCCTCAGAGCAGTGCTTCTCAATTATTTTGCTATGCCCCCCCCCAGGAAGAAGAAAACCTTTTTCGCACCCCCGCAACTGTAAATAGTATCTTTATTAAAAGAAACTTTAACCTGCAAAACAAAAATATATCAAATAATTTGAGCTGATTTTTTAATCAGAGACGATGTCTGGATCAGTGGCTACAATGAGCACGTTTTGCAATGCATAGCTTTTCAAAGAGGGGTTTGAAGCTGGACACAGCAACTCTCAGCTCCAGAGACATACAGAGACTAAACACAGGGCTTAGCTTGTTATGATAGTGTTTGCCGAGGTCAAATGCTCCCCCTTTGTGGAGCCTTGCGCCCCCCTCTGGGGGGGCGCGCCCCACTATTTGAGAACCACTGCCTCAGAGCATCAGATCCAGCCTGATCCCAGCTTGACCTCAGGTCCCCAAATCCTCCAAGGAGAGACACTTAGAAAGTGCCCTGGTTTAAATAGTGACAAAGAGATTGGCCTCCCCAGCCTCAAACCACCCACTATGCCCCTACTTTTTTGGGGGGGGCATACCCATTGGTGCCCAAGGCTTATTTCTAGTCCTGCAATCAGATGAGTCTCAAGGGGACCCTATGGATCAGGGGAGTGAACCTGTGTTGGCCTTGTGCAAGGCAAATGCCTTCCCCGTTATGTTATTGGTCCAATCCAATGACCTCATTCTTTTGAGGGGGGCGGTTCAGTCACTTCCAGCGGCGCTGAGAGGTTACTCCAGGCTCTGCGCTCAGAAATTGCGCCTGGCAGGCTTGGGAGACCACATGGGATGCTGAGAATTGAACCGTGGTCTGTCTGGGTCTGCCACATGCAAGGCAAACCACTCTACTGCTGCGCTATCTCTCTGGTCCCTCGCCACCTACTTTAATGCTTTAAAGTGTTATTGCATCTTCCAGGAACTAAACATAAAGTGCTTGATCCAGGGGCCGCAGCAATAGTACAGCGGGGAGGGCATCTGCCTTGCATGCAGCTGACTCGGGTTCAATCCCTGGTACCACCCGTGCTCCTGTAAGTGAGCATAGATGCAGGAGTGATCTTTGAGCACACCTGGGTGTGCCCCCTTCCTCAAAAATAAAGGCTTGATCCAGCTGAATTTTGCAAAGAACAATGAAGTGAATTGTTATCTTTTAGGGCAGTGCTTCTCAAAAGCGCCCGGGGTGTGTGTGAGGCTCTGTAAAGAGGGGTGCGTTTGACCTCGGCAAACACTGTTATAAGCAGCTAAGCCCTGTGTTTATGTCTCTGTATTTCTCTGGAGCTGAGAGTTGCTGTGTCCTGCTTCAAACCCCGCTTGGAAAAGCTATGCATTGCAAAACGTGCTCATTGTAGCCATTAATTCAGACATCACCTCTGACTAAAAAATAAGCTCAAATTATTTGATATATTTTTGTTTTGCAGGTTAAAGTTTTTTTTTTAATAAAGATACTATTTACAGTCACGCGGGGGGGGCTTGAAAAATGTTTTCTTCTTCCTAGGGGGGGCATGACAATATAATTGAGAAGCACTGTTTTAGGGGTAGGGTTGGGGCCACACCTGGCGATGCTCAGTGTTTACTCCTGGTTCTGTGCTCAGGGATCACTCCTGATGGTCCTCGGAGGATATAAGTGGTACTCCTCAGCTCAATCCTGGTTAGCTGTGTAAAGTAAGTGCTTTCCCACCGTGCTATCTCTCTAATTCTGTTTTATCTGTTCCAGATCATCACAGCCTCTTTCCCGAAGTAACACTCACGGGCATTTTTTTTTAATGTCTGTTTGGCACGCAAATAGCTCCTAAGTACTGGTGCTAACTATAGTTCTCCGGTCCCCAAGCACCACAGGGATTGATCCTTAGAAAGATAAGATCCTGGGGCCAGAGAGATAGCACAGCAGTAAGGCATTAGCCTTGCATGCAGAAGGACGTTGGTTGAATCCCGGCATCCCATATGGTCCCCTGAGCCTGCCAGGAGTGATTTCTGAGTGCAGAGCCAGGAGTAACTCCTGAGCACCGCCGGGTGTGTCCCCCCAAACAAAATAATAATAATAATAATAATAATAATAATAATAATAATAAATATAATATATAATATAATCTCAGGATGGGCCTGAGATGCATGGAAGTTAATTTACCTTGCATTCAGCTGAACCTAGTTCCATCTCCAGCAATACGTTTTAATGTGTGTGGTTCTCCCAAGTGCCGCTAGAAGTTGTTCCTAAGCCACGAATACGTCCAAGCATGCCCCACCCACCGCACCGCATCCCACCCCACCTGGCCTAAAACCTCACAGAACCCCAATAAAATGAAATCACAAATAACCAAGTTCCTGTTCTGCTTTCTTTGAAAGGGTTCCTCTCAAATGAAAAAGTAGCAAAGCAACTAAAAGAGTGTATGAATTTATTTAGAAACAACAAGCAACAGGGTAAAATAAATTTTGTGGGAAAACTCTCAAGGATTTGGGGGGGGCTGCAAAGATAACACAAACGGGACGAGAGCTGTTGGGAACTGAGTTCATCAAACTGGGGAGGGGATAACAGTCTGAGGGGTGTGCCTTGGAGAGATGGCAGCACAGGAGGAGGGAACTGGCCTCCTTTGGTGGTAGATAAAGCACCCCATTTCTGGAGCAGGATGAGTGCCCCCATGTGTTGATCTCTCCAGTCCCTCAGTGCATCAGAATAGAGAAATGTGGAGTCAAGGCCACAACTGAGCCCCAAGTTGCATAGTCTGAGCCTGAAGACAAGCAGGAACAAATACTCTTGGCCAGGAACCACTTAGGGGTCATGTGGAACCTTCTAGAAACTGCCCACTTTAGTACCGCCAGTCTCCATATCCCTGACACCATCCATTCTGGCTCTCAAGTGTCCAGAAGAACAGTGTCCATGTGTGTCCCTCACCACACATATCTGGAAGAAACCTTGCTGACTCTGGAGCACAGACCCTGGGTCCCAGACCTGCACAGCATGAGCTCTGGCCCATGAAGCATCTCTCGGACCTAGTCCTGTGGGACGGTGGGGGACAGAACCCCTTGGGCACAGAACAGGCAGGCAGGAGAGCACTGATGCAGGAAACACATTCTTGCCACTGTTTGAACTTGTCATTGTGTAGGTGGATATGGCCATGTCTGGGAGGGGGGGACAGGATGCGACTCCTTCAGGATCAGGAGCTCTAGGGGTGTCTGTCATCATCTGGCCTGTCCTCACAGTCCCAGCCCCAGGGCAGATACTGATCCAAACTTTCGAGGTCATTGTCGCCGGGGATCAGATAGACTTGGATAAATTCATCTATGTCCAGGGTGCTGGACGCCCATGGGATCTCTTCCACATCTAGGTGTATCTCGCTCAAGGGGTCCACCGGCTCCACATCTGGGGCTGAGCACCGCTCAGGGGCTGCTGCCTCTTCAGGGTGCTCCTCCTCCGAGGCCGGGGATGCTCCCGGGTCTGAGAGGCTGGAAGAGGACTCAGAAGAGTCCGTGGGAGAGCGGGGCTCCTCCGAGCTGATGAGGCTATCTGGGCTCTCCGGCTCCGCAGTTCTTCTCTCAATGAGCTCGCTGGTTCTTGAGCCAAACCTGCATGGACACAGAAGAGTGAGGGGATGGCATGATAGCACAGCAGGGAGGGTGTTTGCCTTGCATGTGGCTAGCCCAAGTTTGATCCCTGGCAGCCCACATGGTCCCCTGAGCCTGCCAGGAGTAATTTTTCTTTTCTTTTTTTTTTGGGGGGGGGCACACCCAGAGGCACTTACGGGTTACTCCTGGCCATTTGCTCAGAAATGATTCCTGGGCTCCTAGGGCGCTCACACGTGGACGACCCCGCGGCCGCCAGCCACCTTGCGCGCGACCCCCCCCCCATAGACTACAGAGGCCGGAGCCGCTCCAACCGGGGAGTAGAGACCCCCGGCGTCCAGGGTGAGTGCACTCTCCTAGGGCGCTCACACGTGGACGACCCCGCAGCTGCCAGCCACCTTGCGCGCGACCCCCCCGATAGACTGCAGAGGCCAGCTTGTTGGCACACAGACCACACCACCCGTTGCCTCAACTTCCAGGCCCCAGAGTTCACCCCACCTGACCCGAGCGTAGACAGGGGAGGACATTCCCTAGTACTTAGTGGGCCGGAGTCACCTGCCCAGCTGGGACAGGTGGGACGAAAAAACTGGGTGAGCTTGGGCCTGCCCCCTGGACCTTTAGGTAACCTAGAGCAACCTAGCCCCGAGCCCCAGAGTGGACCTGAGACCCCCCCCCCAGGGCTGAGAGCAGCTACCAGGAGGGCTTGACTGGGGGAATTTCCTCCGCGGTAACTCGGAGGAGCAGAGCTTCATTGACCCCCAGATAAGGGAGGGAAAAGAGAGTCAGGCTCAACAGCGCCCGCAACCAGTGTGGCCAGGAGCGGAACTACACCTGCTGACAGGAATAAAGAGGAAGACTGACTTCCAAGTAGTAGAGGAGAGGAGAAAAAGGAGAGGAGAAACAGTGCCCCCCACCACTGTGGTCAGGAAAGGGCCAGTACTAACTGCCAACAAAAGGGGAAAACAACTAACCAGGCCACATAAAGAGTACAGGAGGATCCAAACCTCAGCGAGTTCACCCAAAAGTCCCTCTAGAACCACCCTCAGGGAGGGAACCCACTCCCACACCACAGGGGATCAAAACAGGTGAAAATTAGAAGCACAGCACTCTAAAACACACCATTAAATACAAAGAAATATGCGTAAATCAAGGAGATCACTAATATCTGGAGATATGGTGACAAACCCTTGCAAGCTTCCAAGCCCACCAAAACGCACAGATCCACGCGATGAAGACCTAAAAGCAGCCATGAGGAAGGAAATGCAAGAATTAATAAAAGGAATGAGAGAAACCCTAGCTATCGAGTATAAGAAATCTATGGATGAACAAATCAGCCAAATTAAAGAAGAAATGTTAAAGAACATGAGAGATTCCATACAAAAAGAAGTGAAGGAATTAAAAGACAAAGTAACAAGCCTTACAAGCAGAAACACAGAATTGGAGAAACACATTGAAGAACTCGAAGGAAAACTGCAAACAAAAAATGATCAAGAAACCAACAAAGAAATAAAAGGCAAAGCACTGGAAGGAAAGGTCCAGTATCTAATGAACAAGGATAAAAGAAACAACCTAAGAATTGTGGGTATACCGGAAGGGGAGGAAGTAGGGAAAGGGGAAGAACAAGTAGACAGAGAGATAATAGCGGAGAACTTCCCCACCCTCTGGAAGGAAACTGCAATGCCAATACAGGAAATAAAAAGAGTTCCCAATAAGATAGACCCTAGAGGGAGGGACTTCAGAACATAAAAACCGGCTAAGCTTTGCAAAAGCCGGCTCCCTGTGTGTGACACCAGGCGGGGAAAATCCGAGAAAGTACACCGGCCCAGTGGGGCTCAACTGTGAAAGACTGTGAGTGTGACCTGTCTATGTCTGTCTACTGTCCTCTTGCGTGAAACTCTTGCGAGTGGGGCAAAAAGAGGCTCCAGAGGAGCACGGCCGCGTAGCGAAGCGGAGCGGCCGTGCACTCTTTCTAAGGAAAGAACTCCATTGCAACAAGAAGGAAAAATCACACTAAGAACGGCGCTATATCACAGAAGCAAACATTTCTCTCTGGACTGTCTTCTCTATTGCATGCTCGGGCCTAAGATTTGACCCAGTGTGAGGCTTCATCCACGGAGGACTCCCCTCCCTTAGAGGCAAGTCAGCCCATCCAGAAAGGGAGGAGCCAGAGGAGTGTGCTGCCTACATCATATAGACAATGAATACCACCACAACACGTAGAAAAACCCACAATACAAGTGTGACAATGGGGAAACAACGCAGGCCAGCATCAGACATAGAGAATGAAGATGACAATTCTGAGGACCAGATAATGACTGACCAACTAATCAACCTCTCAGATAAGGACTTTAGACTAGCAATATGGAAGATGCTCAACAGACTCCAAGAAACCATGGATCGAGTTGAACAGAACACTAATAAGAACCAAGAAAATATGAAGGCAGAAATGACAAAACTCCAAACTGAAATAACATGTCAACTAACAGGACTGAAAAAGTCAGTAAACGAAGTGAATGACAAAATGGATAAGCTCTGGGACAGGGTATCAGAAGCTGAGAATAGACTTGGTGCTGTGGAAGATGAGATACATAACAATTCCATACAGCAGGAGAGATTGGACAAAAAAATTAAAGCAAATGAGCAGACAATGGAAAAATTAGTCAAAGAATGGGAACAGACGAAAATAGAAGTCTATGATAAGATCAACAGAAACAACTTAAGAATCATTGGAGTCCCAGAGACCCAGAAAGAAAATTTCCAGGAAGAATCAATGGTCAAGAACATCATTAAAGAGAAACTTCCAGAGCTAAAGAATATATGTGATCAAATCCTGCATGCCCGAAGAGTACCAACCAAAAGAGACCCCAGAAAAACCACCCCAAGACACATCCTAGTCACAATAACAAATCTCACTGATAGAGACAGAATTCTGAAAACAGCAAGATCAAAAGGGGAAATCACGTTCAAGCAAGCTTCCCTGAGATTTACAGCAGACCTGTCACCAGAAACACTCAATGCCAGAAAGCAGTGGTGGGATATTGTGACAAGACTGAATGAAATGAATGCTTCACCCAGAATACTATACCCAGCAAAACTCACTTTCCGGTTTGATGGAAGAATACATGGTTTCACAGACAAAAAACAGCTCAGAAACTTCACAGACACAAAACCAGTCTTAAGAGAAAAACTGAAAGACCTAATCTAAGACAAGACTACCCAAAAGACACACCAAATTTTGAAATAAAGATGGCGTTAAATCCCAGGACAATTCTTTCTCTCAACGTCAATGGACTAAATGCACCAGTTAAGAGACACAGAGTGGCTAAATGGATCAAAAAACTCAATCCAACCTTCTGCTGCCTACAAGAAACGCACCTGAATAGTCAGAACAAACATAGACTCAAAATAAAAGGCTGGAGAAAAATTATCCAAGCAAACAACACCCATAAAAAAGCTGGAGTGGCCATACTAATATCAGATAATGCAAACTTTATACTCAGGAAGGTTGTAAGGGACAAAGACAGACATTTTATATTAATCAAGGGGTATATAGAGCAGGAAGAATTCACTCTCCTAAACATATATGCACCAAATGAGGGGCCAGCAAAATATTTAATACAACTGTTGACAAATCTGAAAAATAATATCAACAACAACACAATAATTGTGGGGGACCTTAACACGGCTTTGTCAACACTGGACAGGTCAACCAAACTGAAACCCAACAAGAATATACTAGACCTGAGGAGAGAAATGGAAGAAAGAGGCCTAGTGGATATATATAGGACACTCCATCCCCAGAAACCTGGATACACATTCTTCTCCAATGTACATGGGACATTCTCCAGGATAGACTACATGCTGGCACATAAAACATACCTCCATAAGATCAAGAGGATAGAAATTTTGCAGACTACCTTCGCTGACCACAAGGCTCTGAAATTATTTGTGAACTCCAAAGGGACTCAGAAGAAACACTTTAACACCTGGAAGTTAAACAGCCTCATGCTCAATAACCAGTGGGTCCGAGATGAAATCAAGGAGGAAATAAAAAGGTTCCTGGAAACAAATGACAATCAAGACACAAACTCTCAGAACTTATGGGACACAGCAAAAGCAGTACTGAGAGGAAAATTTATAGCTTTGCAAGCACACATCAGGAAGGAAGAAGGAGCTTACCTGAGTAGCTTAATGACACAGCTAATAGAACTAGAAAATGCTCAACAAAAGGACCCAAGAATAGGAAGACAGAAGGAAATAACAAAGCTGAGAGCAGAAATCAACGAAGTGGAAACTCAAAAAACAATCCGAAAGATCAACGAAAGCAGAAGTTGGTTCTTTGAAACAATAAACAAGATTGATAGACCACTGGCAAACCTAACAAAGAAAGAGAGAGAGAGAAACTTGATAACTCGTATCAGGAATGAAAAAGGAGAGATCACTACTGATATGACAGAGATTCAAAGGGTAATCAGAAACTACTTTGAAAAACTCTACGCCACTAAAAATGAGAACCTGGAAGAAATGGATAAATTCTTGAACTCTTATAATCTTCCACGGTTGAAGGAAGAGGATGTAGCATATCTAAACACCCCCATCACCATTGATGAAATTAAAACAGTAATCAAATGTCTGCCGAAAAACAAAAGCCCAGGTCCAGATGGATTCACTAATGAATTCTATCAAACTTTCCAAGAGGAACTACTGCCAATCTTGGCAAGACTCTTTCATGAAATTGAACAAACAGAAACACTTCCAAATAGCTTTTATGAAGCCAACATCACCTTGATACCTAAACCAGACAGAGACGCTACCAAAAAAGAAAATTACAGACCAATATCACTGATGAATGCAGATGCAAAGATCCTCAACAAAATCCTGGCAAATAGGATTCAATGCCTCGTTAAGAAGATCATCCACTACGATCAAGTAGGTTTCATCCCAGGAATGCAAGGCTGGTTTAACATCCGTAAATCTATCAACATAATACACAACATCAATAACAAGAAAAATAAAAACCACATGATCATATCAATAGATGCAGAGAAAGCATTTGATAAGGTCCAACACCCATTCTTGATCAAAACTCTCAGCAAGATGGGAATGGAGGGAACCTTTCTCAATATAGTGAAGGCCATCTACCACAAGCCAGTGGCAAATATTATCCTCAATGGAGAAAAACTGAAAGCCTTCCCTCTAAATTCTGGCACAAGACAAGGCTGTCCTCTCTCACCACTCCTATTCAACATAGCACTGGAAGTACTTGCTATAGCGATTAGGCAAGAAAAGGATATCAAGGGAATCCAGATAGGAAAGGAAGAAGTCAAGCTCTCACTGTTTGCAGATGACATGATACTCTACTTAGAAAACCCTAAAGACTCTATCAAAAAGCTTCTAGAAACAATAGACTCATATAGCAAGGTGGCAGGCTACAAAATTAACACACAAAAATCAATGGCCTTTCTATATACCAATAGTAATAAGGATGAAATGGACATTAAGAAAACAACCCCATTCACAATAGTGCCACACAAACTCAAGTATCTTGGAATCAACTTGACTAAATATGTGAAGGACCTATACAAAGAAAACTATAAAACTCTGCTCCAAGAAATAAGAGAGGACACACGGAAATGGAAACGCATACCCTGCTCATGGATTGGCAGGATTAACATCATCAAAATGGCAATACTCCCCAAGGCATTATACAGATTTAATGCCATCCCTCTAAAGATACCCATGACATTCTTCAAAGAAGTGGATCAGACACTTTTGAAATTCATTTGGAACAATAAACACCCTCGAATAGCTAAAGCAATCATTGGGAAAAAGAATATGGGAGGAATTACTTTCCCCAACTTTAAACTGTACTACAAAGCAACAGTTATCAAAACAGCATGGTATTGGAATAAGGATAGGTCCTCAGATCAGTGGAATAGGCTTGAATACTCAGAAAATGTTCCCCAGAGATACAACCACCTAATTTTTGATAAAGGAGCAGGAAATCCTAAATGGAGCAGGGAAAGCCTCTTCAACAAGTGGTGTTGGCACAATTGGATAGCCACTTGCAAAAAATTAAACTTAGACCCCCAGCTAACATCATGTACAAAGGTAAAATCCAAATGGATTAAAGACCTCGATATCAGCCCCAAAACCATAAGATATATAGAACAGCACATAGGCAAAACACTCCAGGACATTACAGGCATCTTCAAGGAGGAAACTGCACTCTCCAAGCAAGTGAAAGCAGAGATTAACAGATGGGAATATATTAAGCTGAGAAGCTTCTGCACCTCAAAGGAAATAGTGCCCAGGATACAAGAGCCACCCACTGAGTGGGAGAAACTATTCACCCAATACCCATCAGATAAGGGGCTAATCTCCAAAATATACAAGGCACTGACAGAACTTTACAAGAAAAAAACATCTAACCCCATCAAAAAATGGGGAGAAGAAATGAACAGACACTTTGACAAAGAAGAAATACACATGGCCAAAAGACACATGAAAAAATGTTCCACATCACTAATCATCAGGGAGATGCAAATCAAAACAACGATGAGATACCACCTCACACCCCAGAGAATGGCACACATCACAAAGAATGAGAATAAACAGTGTTGGCGGAGATGTGGAGAGAAAGGAACTCTTATCCACTGCTGGTGGGAATGCTGTCTAGTTCAACCTTTATGGAAAGCGATATGGAGATTCCTCCAAAAACTGGAAATCGAGCTCCCATACGATCCAGCTATACCACTCCTAGGAATATACCCTAGGAACACAAAAATACAATACAAAAACCCCTTCCTTACACCTATATTCATTGCAGCACTATTTACCATAGCAAGACTCTGGAAACAACCAAGATGCCCTTCAACAGATGAATGGCTAAAGAAACTGTGGTACATATACACAATGGAATATTATGCAGCTGTCAGGAGAGATGAAGTCATGAAATTTTCCTATACATGGATGTACATGGAATCTATTATGCTGAGTGAAATAAGTCAGAGAGAGAGAGAAAAATGCAGAATGGTCTCACTCATCTATGGGTTTTAAGAAAAATGAAAGACACCCTTGTAATAATAATTTTCAGACACAAAAGAGAAAAGAGCTGGAAGTTCCAGCTCACCTCAGGAAGCTCACCACAAAGAGTGATGAGTTTAGTTAGGGAAATAACTACATTTTGAACTGTCCTAATAATGAGAATGTATGAGGAAAATGGAGAGCCTGTCTAGAGTACAGGCGGGGGTCGGGTGGGGCGAAGGGAGACTTGGGACATTGGTGATGGGAATGTTGCACTGGTGATGGGTGGTGTTCTTTACATGACTGAAACCCAAACACAATCATGTATGTAATTAAGGTGTTTAAATAAATTAAAAAAAAAGATAGACCCTAATAAACAAACACCAAGACACATGGTAATCCAATTGGCAAAAAACAAAGAGAAAGAAGAACTCCTTAAAGCAATAAGGAAGAAAAGAAACCTCAAGTACCAAGGTAGGGACATAAGAATCAAACCAGATCTCCCATTTGAAATAATTCAAGCAAGAAGACAGTGGAATGACATATTTAAACAACTGAATGAAAGAAATTTCCGGGGCTGGAGAGATAGCATGGAGGTAAAGCGTTTGCCTTTCATGCAAGAGGTCATCGGTTCGAATCCCAGCATCCCATATGGTCCCCTGTACCTGCCAGGAGCAATTTCTGAGCATGGAGCCAGGAGTAACCCCTGAGCACTGCCGGGTGTGACCCAAAAACCACAAAAAAAAAAAAAAAAAAATTTGTTTAAAAAAAAAAAAAAAAAAAAAAAGAAGAAATTTCCAACCTAGGGTCCAATACCCAGCAAAACTTACATTCATATGGGAGGATAGACTAAAAACATTCTCAAACAAGAACGAATTTGAACTATTTGTGCAAACAAAACCGATCCTAAACGACTTACTCAAAGACGATTTACACAATCCAAACCCCCGATTGTAACAAAAACCACCCTACACAACACAACTACACAACAATCCTCTCTCTCAATAATCTCCCTAAATGTTAACGGACTAAACTCTCCAATTAAAAGACACATAGTAGAGAACTGGATTAGGAAAAATAAACTGGACTTCTGCTGTCTGCAAGAAACACACCTACAGATGCAGGACAAGCACAGGCTTAGAATAAAAGGATGGAAAGTAATTATTCAGGCCAATGGAAAACAAAAAAGAGCAGGGACAGCCATTCTTATATCAGACCAAATTGCATTCAACCTCAAGAAAGTGATCAGAGACAAAGAGGGTCACTACTTACTGATCAGGGGAACATTAGATCAAGAAACACTAACCCTGGTCAATATCTATGCACCTAATGTAGAGTCAGCAAAATATGTGAGGCAACTACTGGCAAACCTGGAGAAACACATGAAGGGAAATGTGATAATAGCAGGGGACCTCAATACTCCACTATCACCACTGGACAGATCCACCAAACAGAAAAATAGCAAAGAAATAAGAGCTTTGAATGAAAAATTAGAAGATTTAGGGCTAATAGACTTATATAGAGTCCTCCACCCCCAGAAAGCAGAATACACATTCTTCTCAAGCCCACATGGAACCTTCTCCAGAATAGACCACGTATTAGGATACAAAGCCAACCTATATAAGACCACAAAGGTAAGGATCATTAGAAGTACCCTCTCAGATCACTATGCCGCAGAGCTCAAAATTGAGGTCAAGAAGAAGCAATGGAGAAAAACTAATACCTGGAGATTAAATAACATGCTGCTCAACAACAGCTGGATCAAAGAACAACTCAAGGAAGAAATAAAAAGATTCCTTGAGACAAATGACAATGAAGAGACAACATGTCAAAATTTATGGGACACAGCAAAAGCAGTAATTAGGGGGAAACTCATAGCAATACAGGCCTATGTCAAGAATCAGGAAAATAACAAAACCAACAGTTTAAAAGATCACCTCAAAGAATTGGAACATCAGCAACAGAGAAATCCAACCACATCCAGAAGGCAAGAAATAATAAAAACCAGAGCAGAAATAAACAACATAGAAACCAAGAAAACAATACAAAAAATCAATGAGACCAGGAGTTGGTTTTTCGAAAAAATAAACAAGATAGACAAACCACTGGCAAAACTCACCAAAAAAAAAAGAGAGAAAACACCCAAATCAGTAGGATCACAAATGAAAGGGGAGAGATTACAACAGAACCCCAAGAAATACAACATATCATGAGATCATATTATGAACAACTATACTCAACTAGGCTAGAGAACCCAGTAGAAATCGATAGATTCTTGGAAAAACACCCTCTTCCAAGACTGGAAAAGGAAGATCTAGAAATCCTAAACAGACCAATCACCTCAGAGGAAATTGAAGATGTAATTAAAAAACTCCCTAAGAACAAAAGCCCAGGCCCAGATGGATTTACAGGTGAATTCTATCAAACATTTCAAGAAGAGTTACTACCACTTTTCCATAGGCTCTTCCAAACCATAGAAAAAACAGGAATCCTCCCCAACTCCTTTTATGAGGCTAATATCACACTCATTCCCAAAGAAGGCAAAGACACTACCAAAAAAGAAAACTACAGACCAATCTCACTAATGAACATAGATGCAAAGATACTCAATAAAATATTAGCAAACCGAATCCAGCACTTCATCAAAAAGATCATACATCACGATCAAGTGGGATTCATCCCAGGAATGCAAGGTTGGTTCAACATATGCAAATCAATCAACATTATACACCACATCAACAACATAAAAGACAAAAACCACATGATCATATCAATCGATGCAGAGAAGGCATTTGACAAAATCCAACATCCTTTCATGTTAAAGACACTCAGCAAAATAGGGTTAGAAGGAACCTTCCTCAAGATAGTTACAGCTATCTATGAAAAGCCTACAGCCAACATTATACTCAATGGTGAGAAACTAGAAGCATTCCCACTAAGATCAGGAACTAGGCAAGGCTGTCCACTCTCTCCACTCTTATTCAATATAACCTTAGAAGTCCTAGCAATAGCAATCCGACAAGAGAAGGAAATCAAAGGAATTCAAATTGGGAAAGAGGAACACAAGCTATCTCTTTTTGCCGACGATATGATGATATACATCGAAAACCCTAAAGAGTCCACAGTAAAACTCCTAGAAACAATTAACCAATACAGCAAAGTGGCTGGTTACAAAGTCAATACACAAAAGACAGTAGCGTTTCTATATACAAACAATGAAGTTGAGGAGAGAGAGATTAAAAATACAATTCCATTTAAGATAGTATCAAAAAACATCAAGTATCTAGGAATCAACCTTACAAGAGAAGTGAAAGACCTATACCAGGGAAACTTCAAAACACTTCAGAAAGAAATTGAAGATGATCTAAAGAAATGGAAGAACATCCCATGCTCATGGATAGGTAGAATTAACATAATCAAAATGACTATCCTACCCAAACTCCTATATAGATTTAATGCAATCCCTATCCAAATCCAGACACAATTCTTTAAAGAATTAGAACAATCATTCACAAAATTCATCTGGAACCACAAAAGACCCAGGATAGCCAAACAAATACTGAAAAACAAGAAGCTGGGAGGCATCTCCTTACCTAACTTGAAACTATACTATAAAGCCATAGTAATCAAAACAGCATGGTACTGGAACAGAGACAGGACCTCAGACCAGTGGGTCAGAACAGAATTCCCAGACATAAACCCCCAGGTATATAGCCAACTAATATTTGATAAAAGAGGCAAGAATCTGAAATGGAACAAAGAAAGCCTATTCAACAAATGGTGTTGGTACAACTGGAAAACCACATGTACGAAAGTGAAAATCAACCCATACCTTACTCCTTATACAAAAATCAACTCAAAATGGATCAAAGACCTTGAAATCAGACCCGAATCCATAAAGTTTATCGAGAATAAAATAGGCAGAACATTCGAAGACCTATATATCAAAAAGGTCTTTGAGAATGGAGCACCAATGGCAAGAACGTTAGCATCAAATATAAACAAATGGGACTACATCAAATTAAAAAGCTTCTGCATGGCAAAAGAAACCCTGCTTAACGCAAGAACACAGCTAACAGAATGGGAAAAAATCTTTTCACTCGACATATCAGATAAAGGGCTGATATCTAGAACATACAAAGCACTCAGAAAGCTGAGCCCCCCAAAACCAAACAAAGCTATAAAAAATGGGGAGATGAAATGAATAGACACTTCTCTGAGGAAGACAGAAGGATGGCCAACAAACACATGAAAACATGCTCACCTTCACTCATCATCAGGGAGATCCAAATCAAGACAACAATGAGATACCACCTTACACCAGTGAGGATGGCCCACATCAAAAATAATGGAAACAACCTTTGTTGGCGGGGATGTGGTATGAAAGGAACTCTCATCCACTGCTGGTGGGAATGCCCCCTAGTCCAACACCTATGGAGGAAAGTCTGGAGAGTGCTCAAAGAACTCAGAATTGAGCTGCCATTTGACCCAGCAATTGCTCTCCTAGGCATATACCCCCAAGATGGAAGGACATTCATTCCAAAATACGTATGCACCCCACTATTTATCGCAGCACTCAGTATAATAGCCAAATCTTGGAACCAACCTAGGTGTCCAACAACAGATGAATGGATCATTAAGATGTGGTACATATACACAATGGAATATTACATGGCAGTTAGAAATGATACAATCACAGACTTTGCAGCAACGTGGATGGACCTAGATCATGTTATGTTAAACGAAGTAAGCCAGAAGACAAAAGATAAACACAGAATGGTAGCACTATTCTGAAACACCTAGAACATATATTTTATACACAACTAATACCTAACAATCATATAACAGGGTTTAACAGGGTAGAAACTCCGAACACTGTAATAGTCAACATATACGTGGGAGCAGTGCCCAAAATACATGAAAAAGGAACAATGCAAACTCTTGACTGCACAAGAGAGTTACAGGTATGTAACCAGACTCCTACAACAAAGGCCCACAATAATCCCTTAGAGATCGTAAACAGGAACACAAGTATAGAACACCGCGGGAAATCACGTAATGCAATGGCAACATACCATAACACTACGTTTTAATCCCTTTACCTTACTATATTTTAAAAATAACCTCTCAGCTTTTCTGTCCACAGGCGCCCTTAGATACAAAGGGCGGACAAACTAAGATGGCAACTCGGGATACCACACGAGATACCATACCTTGCTTGCACTATGAGATGGCCACGAGAAAACTCTTTAACATACACTTTATCTCTAGGTTAAACCTTCTTTTAGGAATCGAAGCACGTGACCAGTCAGACCACCAAAGCAGTACCTGCGATGTACAGACCTAAACTACAGGCTCTAGTCATCGAACACATTCAACCAAACCAGCATTCCCTTGCTATTCTCTCCTTTCTTCTCTCTACTTTTTTTTTCTCTTTTCTTTTTCTCTTCTATTCTTCTCTTTACTTTTTTCCCTTTCTCTTCTCCCTTTCTTTCTACAGTATTTTCTCTTTTCTCTGCCTTCATACCCCTCCCATATACTTTCCCCTTTCTCCCCCCCAGAAATCCAACTATCCCTTCACCCCTCAATCCCATCCAGATCTCCCACCATATTATAACTCTCCACCCTCAGTCCTTAATCTTTTAGGCATCAAGATCGACCTCCTACCCAATGAACCAGTACCCAGCACCCAGGCGAGGGGACACCCAGCCGAACCCACACCTCGTCTCCTGCAAGAAAAGACAGCCAACTCCCCTGTGGACTCATGCTGCGAGACCCTCCCTACCAACTCCCCCTAACGTGGACTGTTTCTTGAAACCGGACTTAGGTCCAATAGTATCCCCAATGCAAGAACTCTTCCAAGACCTCCCTGCTGCAAATTTTTACCAATCTGAAGAGGGTCAGGGGGTGTGATTGGAAGATGCCTGGGAGCCCACACACCACAAGTAAAATCCAAAAGACAATGGGAAAACTGTACTTCCAACATAGGCATAAGACCTGTAATACACCACCTCTTTACCTGTTCTCCCCCAAATGCAAAGTAGTCTTTTGCACCACTTTGGTCCTTTAAAAACTTCGCTAACTCATTTTATTTCTTTTTTTTTTTAATTTATTTATTTATTTAAATGTTTGCCCTACATATACATTTGTGGGCACATACACTTTTATTTCCTTTTTTTTTTTTTAATCGTTTTTGGGTATGTGACCTATTTCTGTTATCCACTTTGTCCACCCCAAATACTCCGACATATAATGGAGCACCACTTCCCCCTGCAAAGGCACACTAAATAAAGGGGAAATCTTACATATTAAAAAAAAAAAAGAGCTCTTATCTACTAGAGATAGGAACTCATAGTTGTTTACAATACAGGGATATCTCCAACCTTGAAAATATGTCATGTGGAATCAACTTAGACCTCAGGTGATTAGATATCATCCATCCAGCCTTGAACCCTGGATCCCAGACATAGAAATGGCACAGCTCTTCACAACAGCTGCAAGAAACAAACTCCATCTGGGACAGCCTTAATACTGCAGGGTCAACAACAAGGGCCAGCTCTAACATGATATCCCGACAATGAGGAAAATATGAACAACTTGACCTTAGAACAGTTTAGCCTACCTTACCAGCTAACGACAAGACAAAACCAGAAGACGTGGCACCCTTTGGTAGATACAAAAGCCAAGATCGTGATTTACAGATGACCGGCTGCTAGAACCACGACCAGACCGTATACATCTTGGGACCAACATAAAAGCCCTAGTCTAGGGTTTGAACTAAGACCTGCACAATAAACATGATCCCCAGTTCCAAAGGTCCGGCAGAGACAATTGTAACGGAAAGGGGCTTCTGGAAGAACAAAGAAAGATGCTATCCTAGATGCCTTCCTAGGTTCAGCGCAAAGACCAAGATCACCAACCACAGAAGATGGATTAAAATGGCACTGAGGCAACAGAACCTCTAGATTCACAAAGACTGACTTCACCATAAGTCCCACCTCAGGATATGTACAGATACTGAGACCTCTAAACACAGAGCTCTGACTGTATCACACTGGACAGAGCAGAAGCCTTCCACACACCAAAAAAAAAAAAAAAACACAACCGGGAGAGTAATGATCCTGAGCAAAGACTAGAGCTGATCCCATGACAGTATACTCCAAGGACGGAGAAACCCCATATCTCATAGGGCAAGTGAATTCCTTTTCAAATGACCCCAATATTTACTGTGCCAGGGCAGGAGGGAAAAAAAAATACAAAAAACACAAAACCTTGGTTATTTATATATATCTTACCTTCATCTATTATTGTTATTATTATTTTTATTTACCTAGCTATTTTGGTCGATTTCTCAGTTTGGATGTGATTATTGAAATTGTTGTCCCCAATTATTCTTATTTTTTTTTCTCTTCCTTTCTTTTCTTTCGTTATGTGCTACGCCATGTTTCTTATTTCAAGACCACGGCGTGTTTTTTGTTTGTTTGTGTTTGTTTTTTGTTTGTTTTGTTTTGTTTTTTATCTGTTTTTTTTTTGTGGTGCTTATCGTTATAGCTGGAGTCCTCACTGGATATTTGACACTTCTTTTGGTACTGGTGGAGTGTTTCAACTTCTTTTTCTCCTTCATTTCCCAAATCGATGATGAGAACCTCTAGAAGGATTCTGCCCATTTTTGGGGTATTAAACTCTTACCCCAGTTTATTTATTTTCTCTTTTTCAGGCAAAACCACGCAACTTGAACTAGCTACCCCTGCCCCTACTTAGAGGGGGAAATAAGGGAGGCATCAAGACCAAACTGATGCAAGACTGCTAAGTAGTTGGTTAGAGACAGAGGGGACCACATATTCTAGCCGCCCTGGGGGTGAGGGAAGAGGAAAAGGGAGGTAAGACAAAAACGGAGGTGTAGGGAGGGCAATTTGGGGATGGGAATCCCCCCTGATTTTATGTAAATATGTACCTAAAATATTATTGTCAACAATATGTAAGCCACTATGATCAAAATAAAAATTATATTAAAAAAAAAAAGAAATGATTCCTGGCAGGCACAGGGGACCATATGGGATGCTGAGATTCGAACCACCTTTAGTCCTGGGTTGGCTGCTTGCAAGCAAACGCCTGGTCATTGTGCTATCTCTCCGGCCCCCAGGAGTGATTTCTGAGCACAGAGCCAGGAGTAACTTCTGAGCGCTGCTGGGTGAGGGGTGAATTTTAAGGGGAAAGGGATGTTCAAAGAGGAAGGTTTCCTTGCTTAGGAATAGGGTGTGTGTCAGGGGGGCGGATTCCTGTCTTGACAATGCCTCCGAACAAGATTCCTTGAGATGCCACAGAACTGGGGTACATGTAACCAACCCGAGTTTTACTCTGGGCACTGTTGAGGGTCCTGAGAACAGAGTCTGGAGTGAGTCCTGGGAAATGCCAGTGCAGTCTAACCCACAGAGATTATTCCAAGTTCCTGCACCCTGGTATCTGGGCAGAATACAGAGCCATGGGGGGCTTCCATGAGGAAGATGGGGTGGGAGACTGGGGGTGTCAGATGGATAGGGTAGGGTGTGTGAGATGAGGATGCCTCACAATATCTCCAGCCCTCAAAATCCTGCCTCAAAGCCGAATGAAAATATACTTCCTGGGATTGGAGCAGTGGCACAAGTGGTAGACGTTTGCCTTACATGCAGCTGACCCAGGACGGACCACGGTTCAATCCCCCAGCATCCCCCAAGCCAGGAGTGATTTTGGAGTGCATAGCCAGGAGTAACCCCTGAGCATCACCGGAATCACACGAAAATATATGCTTCCATCTGGCAATGGAAGTGGTCACTTGGAAAGAAAGGGATATCTCAGTTACAGTACTGTAAATTCCAGTGATATAAGCCTTAAAGGGAGGGAAAAGTTTCCCACCATAGAGGCAGGCAGGGGGGTGCAAGAGAAACTGGGGAAATTGGTGAAGGGATTGGTGTTGGAACACTGTATGCCTGGAACTCGATTATGAATAACTTCATACATCACAGAGCTTTGATAAAAATGAATTTAAAGGCAGGACTGGAGTGATAGCACAGCAGTAGGGCATTTGCTTTGCATGTGGCCAACCTAGTAGGGACTTAGGTTTGTTCTCTGGCATCCCATGTGGTCCCCCGAGCCTGCCAGGAATGATTTCTGAGCACAGAGCCAGGAGTAACCCCAGAGTACACTAGGTGTGACCCCAGAACCAAAAATAAAATAAAAATAAAATTAAAAAAATGAATAGAAGGGGCTGGAAAGATAGCATGGAGGTAAGGCATTTGCCTTGCATGCAGAAGGATGGTGGTTTGAATCCTGGCATCCCATATGGTCCCCCAAGCCAGGAGCGATTTCTGAGCACATAGCCAGGAGTAACCCCTGAGCATCACTGGGTGTGGCCCCCCAAAAACCAACAAAACGAAACAAAAAATTTAAAAGGGCCAAAGTGATAGCATAGCAGGTAGGATGTTTGCCTTGCAAATGACCAAACCAGGTTCCATCCCTGTTTTAACATCCAGAGCACATACCCTGTTTCCCTAATCCCCTTACCCTGTTCATTTTCTTTAACACACCCTATTGTAATCCCCTCTCACATCCTATATGATTGGCTGCAAGAGTCCACACCCCACTTTCCCCTATTATAAATATCCCTTTCCTACCTATAATAAAGTGAGTTACTCTCCCAAAGTGGCTGGTGGATGTTTCTTTGTGAGGGCTCTACTTGCCCAGGATCCAACCTCACCAGTGACTTCTACATCTTGGCATTGAACCTGACCAGTCTCATTTATACCATAGGGTCCCTGTGAACTTCTAGGAGTGATCCCTGAGTGCAAAGCCAGGTGTAACCCCTGAGTACAGCTCAGTATGGCCAAAAATAACAACAACAACAAATAGAAATTTAAAACTACTACTTCTGGGGGCTGGAGTGATAGTACAATGAGTAGGGCACTTGCATTGCAGACAGCTAAGCCAGGGTCAAAACCCATATAGGCTTGTCCTTGAATGCAGTCAGGAGTGAGTCCAGAACCACAGCCAGATATGGCCCAAAAAACAAAAAATCAGAAAACAGAGGCCAGAGCAATAGCACAGTGGGTTGGGTGATTGCCTTGCATGTGGCCAACCTAAATTTATGAATTTTTTTTTTTTGTTTTTGGGCCACACCTGGCGTTGCTCAGGGTTTACTCCTGGCTGTCTGCTCAGAAATAGCTCCTGGCAGGCATGGGGGACCATATGGGACACCGGGATTCGAACCAACCACCTTTGGTCCTGGATCGGCTGCTTGCAAGGCAAACGCCACTGTGCTATCTCTCTGGGCCCCAACCTAAATTTAATCAGTGGCATCCCATAGGGTCCCTAGAACCTGCTTGGAGTGATTTCTGAGCTTAGAGCCAGGAATAACCTCTGAGCTTCACTGGGTGTGACCCCCCCTCCCAAAAAATCAAAAAACAATCAGTAGCCAGAGCCATAGTACAACAAGTAGAATGCTTGCCTTGCACACGACCAACCCGGATTCAATCCTCATCTTTCTATGTCTCCCAAGCACCACCAGGATTAATGCCTGAGTGCAGAGCCAGGAGAAATCCACAGAGGAATCAGGGTTGTTTTATGGCATCTGGATATATTTTTGATTTTGAAGTACATAGTTATTACTGTACCCACCCATCACTAAAGTACCCAAGATGCTCTGTTTCTATGTTTATGTTACTTCTAACCCTCCTCTTCATTCCCACCACCATTTGGTAATCAGAGTTTAGTAATCCAATGCCAAGTGTTCGTCATCATTTGATGTGGGTATCCGCTTCCCCCAACTTCTTATTTATCCCACCTGAATGATTTATTGTTTACGACTGGCACTAAAACAGAGAGACTCCTCTCTCCCAAGAATGATAAGCCAGCTACCATCTCTGCAGACTCAGAGTCTAAAACCGGCTCAACCAAAGATAGCCCCATGCTCCAAGCACTGAGTCAGGTAGAGAAGTTAGTGCTGGCAACCCAAGTCCTGGACACTGTTAAATGGTTCAATGTCGGAATGGTTATGGATTTATCAATAGAAATGACACCAAAGACGACGTCTTTGTTCAATGGACAGCTATTAGGAGTTTTGGTTGTGGCCCCCAAACAAAACAAAGCAAAACAGATTCGATCCCTCAGAGTCCCATATGGTCCCCCAAGCCAGGAGTGATTTCTTTTTTTTTTTGAGGGGGGGACACTGGGGGATCGAACCGTGGTCTGTCCTAGGCTAGCGCTGGCAAAGCAGACACCTTAACCTCTAGTGCCACCATGCTGGCCCCCAGGAGTGATTTCTGAGTACACAGCCAAGAGTAATCCCTGAGCGTCACCGGGTATGGCCCCCAAACCAAAAAAAACCAAAGCAAAACAAAAATACTACTTATTAGGGCCAAAGCAAGAACACCACAGCAGGTAGGTTGAACTTGCACAGGGCCTACCTGGGGTTCAATTTCTGACAGCCCCTGCCAGGAGTAATTTCTGAGTACAGAGCCAGGAACAACCCTTAGGCACCGCTGGGTGTGGCTCAAAACAAAAACAAACAAAACAACAACTACTTTCCTGACTTGAACAAAGAGAAGCTGCTATCAAAAGGCAAACCTTAGAAAATGTTCCATCCTAGAATGACATTTCACGGGGTGGGGTACAGGCTTTGTATGCAGGAGAATCTAATTCGACCCTCAACATTCAGTGAGCCCCAAATACAACTGAAATCTCAATTGGGGGTGGGGGGAGGGTAGTAGTTACTACAGAAAAAAGCTCAAATATAGGAATCTTCTGGGAAAGCAAGTGGGATTGCAGTGAAGGATAAGAACCCCAGGATCTGAACACCCCACGGGATTTGCTGCTGAGGTACCAGGAACAGAACAAACAAGAGAAACAAGCAGAAGGTTGTGTCCTCTTCTCTCTCCCTCCTCGGCTACAGGATTGGAGTAGAGACCAAGATTGCAAAGTCTAAATCCCTCCAGCCCTCAACAATGGTTTGACCCTCCGGGGAAGAAAATGGACAAGCAAATCTCCATCTCATAGACAGATTTCTTCCCCCCAAGATCACAGCTGATCACCAGCAGGCATGTGGAAAAGTGTCGCTCATTTTTTGTTTCTTTGGGTTGGCTTTTTTGCTTGGGGGCCAATACTTGGCAGTGCTCAGGGATCACTTCTGTAGAGCTCAGGGGACCATATGCAGTTCTGGGGATTGAACGAACCCCGTTGGGTCGAGTGCAAGGTAAGTGGCTGCCCATTGTACTATCGCTCTGGCCCCCAAAGTGTCGACTCTCAAACCCAAATAACCAGCAGGCTTCACTTCACACCAGTCTATGGTGAAAGACAGAAAACTGGGCTGGATAGCAGATAGCACTAGCACAGCAGGGAGGGCATTTGCCTTGCACAAAGCTAACCAGGGTTCCATCCCTGGCATCCCATAAGGAAGGAAGGAAGGAAGGAAGGAAGGAAGGAAGGAAGGAAGGAAGGAAGGAAGGAAGGAAGGAAGGAAGGAAGGAAGGAAGGAAGGAAGAAGGGAGGGAGGGAGGGGAGGGGAGGGAGGGAGGGAGGGAGGGAAGAAGGAAGGAAGGAAGGAAGGAAAAGAAAGAAAGAAAGAAAGAAAGAAAGAAAGAAAGAAAGAAAGAAAGAAAGAAAGAAAGAAAGAAAGAAAGAAAGAAAGAAAGAAAGAAGAAAGAAAGAAAGAAGAAAAAGAGAGAAAGAAAGAAAGGAAGGAAGAAGGAAAGAAGGAAGGAAGGAAGGAAGGAAGGGAGGGAGGGAGGGAGGGAGGGAGGGAGGGAGGGAGGAAGGAAGGAAGGAAGGAAGGAAGGAGGAAGGAAGGAAGGACAGACAAAAACCACTGTTGGTGGGTATGTAGTAAAAAGGACCCTCACTGCATGCTGGTGGGAATGCTCTTGATTCAATAGAAAAGTATTTGAAAATTATTTTAATTTAAAATAAATAAATAAATAAATAAACAAACAAAAACTTTTAATTTTTGTTGTAGGGTCACACCCATAAATGCTTAGGGCTTACTCCTGGCTCTGTGTATGGATCACAAAATCAGGGAACCATTTGGGCTGCCAGAAATAGAACCCAGGTCAGCCACATGCAAGGTATGCATGCTACCTGCTGTCCGATAGCTTAAGATCCTGGAAATCTGTGTTTAGACTCTCAAAATCACTGCAGTACAGTCTTCCTTCCTTCCTTCCTTCCTTCCTTCCTTCCTTCCTTCCTTCCTTCCTTCCTTCCTTCCTTCCTTCCGTTTTTTTTGGGCCATACCCGTTTGATGCTCAGGGGTTACTCCTGGCTAAGTGCTCAGAAATTGTCCCTGGCTTGGGGGGGACCATATGGGACGCTGAGGGATAGAACGGTGGCCAATCCTTCCTTGGTTAGCACTTGCTTGTTTGTTTGTTTGTTTGTTTTTTGGGCCACACTCGGCAGCGCTCAGGGGTTACTCCTGGCTGTCTGCTCAGAAACAGCTCCTGGCAGGCACGGGGGACCATATGGGACACCGGGATTCGAACCAAGCACCTTTGGTCCTGGATCGGCTGCTTGCAAGGCAAACACTGCTGTGCTATCTCTCTGGGCCCTTTGGCCAGCACTTGCAAGGCAGACACCTTACCTCTAGCGCCACCTCACCGCTCACCGGCCCCTACAGTACAGTTTTCAAATGACCAGATAACTTTTTTTTGGGGGGGGGCCCACACCCGTTTGATGCTCAGGGGTTACTCCTGGCTAAGGGCTCAGAAATCGCCCCTGGCTTCGGGGAACCACATGGGACGCCGGGGGATAGAACTGTGGTCTAGCGCTTGCAAGGCAGACAGACACCTTACCTCTAGCGCCACCTCACCGGCCCCCTGACCAGATAACTTGGCATCTCCCGTGATAATAAAAACAAAACAAAAAACAAAACCACATGGGAGCTGGAACGATAGCACAGCAGTAGGGCATTTGCCTTGCATGCAGCCTACCCAGAACAGACGGTGGTTCGAATCTCAACATCCCATGTGGTCCCTGTACCTGCCAGGATCGATTTCTGAGCGTAGAGCCAGGAGTAGTCCCCGAATGCCACTGGGTATGACCCAAAAATAAACAAACAAACAAACAAAACCCACCACAACAAAACTATTAACTTAGGGGCCAGTGGGGAAAGTGCTTGCCTTGCATGCAGCTGACCTGGGTTCCATCCCTTCATCCCAAATAGTCTCCTAGTCCTCACTGTTGCAAGTCAGTCCCTGAAGAGGTTGACTGATAGAGGGATGGAGGATGAGGCCTTTCTCTTCCAGCTCAGAGCACGCATCTGCCACCCTGTCTAGCCCACGGTTCTGAGGTGAAACGGCGGGTAAACAGCTCGCAGACAGTCAGGCTTTTGGAAATATTAGCTTTATTCGGTGGACAAGACTGAAGACCAAAGACTCAGCCTCAGTTCCAGCAAAAAAGCCCCGGCCTTCCTCAGACCCTTGTATTTATCCCCCAGAATCAGGTACCACCCAATGGTGGGATCAGATACCAACCAATGGTGAAAGCAGAATCAGGTACTACCCTAGGGTGGGGGCAGAATGCCAGGTCACACCCTAGGGGAGGGCACAATCACCAATCAGGTTAGGGTGAGTAACATAGTAATCCCCTAAAATATTTACATACACAATACTCACCATGAGTGACCCCTGAGCTCAGAGCCAGGATAAACCCCCAAGTATAGCCAGGTATGCCCTCCCCTCCCCCCCAAAACCCCCACGAACTTAAAAATCTTGCATAACTATATTCCCCAAAGCACTAAGCCTAGGGAGAAACAACCCCAAACTCCCACAACAGATGAAGGAACAAAGGAACTGCGGTACGCACACACGTGGTATATTATACAGCCGTAAAGAGATCAAATCATGCAGAACCACATAATAAATGATTACAAACCCTCAGCTGCAGCTATTGTAATGGAATTAAGTGAGGTGTGAGGCATGAATGAGAGGGTGTGTCGGGTGAGAAGGATTCTCCTGGGTACTTGGGGGAGATGCTCACACCCAGTGGTGCTCAGGGATCATTCATGGTGGGTGGGGCTCAGGAGATCATCCCCTCCCCTCCCCAATATATATATATATATATATATATATATATATATATATATATATATATTGCTTTTTGGGCCACATCCAGTGATGCTCAGGTGTTACTCCTGGCTATGCACTCAGAAATTGCTCCTGGCTTAGGGGGACCATATAAAATGCCAGGGAGGGGGGAATCAACCCAGGTCCATCCTAGGTTAGTGCATGCAAGGCAAACGCCCTACGGCTTGTGCCACCGCTCTGGTCCCCTTTTTAATGCTTTTGTAATTGGACTCCTGGCTCTGCACTCAGGATCACTCCTGTAAGGGCTCAGGGGACCACATATGGGACTCCGGGGATCTAACCTGGGGCTGGCCTTGCAAAGCAAGCATCCTACCAGCTGGACCGTGGCTCCTACCCCACTTTGCTCTGACTTTGATTTGCTCTTAAATGCTTTCAGTTTTGCTCCCGGACCACGCCCAGCAAGCAGTGCCGGGGCTACTCACATAGGTAGGTGCTGGGGGCAATCCTCTTGGTGGGGTGTTGTACCAGCGGTGCTTGGGGCCCAGGCGAATCCCTGCAAAGACCTGCAACTCCCGCGTGCAGAACAGGCGCTCCAGTCCTCTGAGCTCCGCCCACCCCGAGCTCTGCTTTATGATTGGCTGAGCCGCGCGCCGCTCATTGGCTGCACTGTTGCTGGGCGGGGAAACTAATCTTCCTCCGGAGAGGTGCTGGAGGGGGCAGAGGCGTAGCACAGCGGTAAGGCATTTGGCTTGCACGCGACCAACACAGGGTAGTCCGCAGGTTCGAATCCCGGCTTCCCAGATAACCCCCAGAGCATGCCAGAAGCGACTTCTGAGCGCAGAGCCAGGAGTAACACCCCTTTTTTGGGTGTGACCCCCCCAAAAAAAAACAAAAGAGAGGTGGTAGATTGTAGCTTTTTGCGTAAAATGCAAGGGGAGTTTTTCCCTTGGTAGGGGTGGGGGCACCTGTCAAGGTAGCCCCACTAGGCACCTAGTGGGGCGATGCTGCGCATTTATAAATTTTTTTTTTTGGGCCACACCCGGCGGTGCTCAGGGGTTACTCCTGGCTGTCTGCTCAGAAATAGCTCCTGGCAGGCACGGGGGACCATATGGGACACCGGGATTCGAACCAACCACCTTTGGTCCTGGATCGGCTGCTTGCAAGGCAAACGCCGCTGTGCTCTCTCTCCGGGCCCTACAAAAATTTTCTGACAATATTTTGAAGAAATAGTTTGGGGCCTGAGCCGGTAAGGGCGCTGGCCTTGCAGGCCTTGCATGACCCAGGTTTGATCCCTGCCGCCTACATAGTTCCCTGGAGCACCGCCAGGAGCGATCCCTGGTGTAAAGCTCAAAGCCAGGTGTAAACCCCGAATACAGCAACAAAGACAATCCCCAGCACTCTGTGTGGTCCCCTGAGCCCTTCCACGAGTAATCATGAGTGCAGAGATAGGACTAAGCTCTGAGCAATACCCTGTGTGCTCCTTTATAAAAAATATGTTTATTTTCAGTATTTTAATTTTATTTGGTTTTTGGGTCACAACTGGCAGCGCTCAGGGGTTCCTCCTGGCTCTATGCTGAGAAATTGCTCCTAGCAGACTCAGGGGACCATATGGGATGCTGGGATTCAAACCACCGTCCTTCTGCATGCAAGGCAAACACACTACCTCCAAGCTATCTCTCTGGCTCCTATTTTAAGTATTTTTAAAAAAGAAAAAAATTAACATTTAACAGGCTAGAGAGTGGGTAAATCGCTGGAATGAATTTAGTTCAATCCCTGACATCTATTAGTAGTAGTGAACCTTAGGGGAGGGAGGGAAGGAGGGAAGGAGGGAGGGAAGGAGGGAAGGAAGGAAGGAGGGAAGGAAGGAAGGAAGGAAGGAAGGAAGGAAGGAAGGAAGGAAGGAAGGAAGGAAGGAAGGAAGGAAGGAAGGAAGGAAGGAAGGAAGGAAGGAAGGAAGGAAGGAAGGAAGGAAGGAAGGAAGGAAAAGGAAAGAAGGAAGGAAGGAAAAGGAAGGAAGGAAGGAAGGAAGGAAGGAAGGAGAAAGAGAGGAGAAAGGAAGTGAGGGATGGAGCCAGAGAGATAGCACAGGGGTAGGGCATTTGCCTTGCATGTGGCCAACCTGGAAGGGACCCAGTTTGATTCCCAGCCCCAGCATTCCATATCGTCCCCCAACTTGCCAGAAGCGATTTCTGAGTGCAGAGCCAGGAGTAACCCCTGAGCGCCACTGGGTGTGCCCCCAAACCCAATCAATCAATCAATCAATCAATCAAAGTTTAACAAAAAAGGAAGGGAGGCTGGGGACACTGAAACAGACATGCCTGAGACTGAGCCAATGTGAAAGCAAAGATAAAGACCCATTTACAGTGTGTGATGGGATGAAAAAGGTTTTAAATTTTGGACACAGTAGGGGCCAGGACCCAGTGGACAGTCATCCTCACTTAGAGGTGGAAAATATTAGAAGTATAAACTTGCACTGACCCACCGCAAGGGGCGTCCCATCCCAGGCCCTGAGGAGAGCCAGAAGAGGCTGCAGCTGGACCATCTCAATTCCTGCCCCAGGTTCCAGCTGCTCCATCTTCCTGCCCAGCCCTGCCCTGCCAGTCACCCCTGCCCCTGAATCAGTTTCCTGGGTCCAGCCAGCCCTGGGCCTGGGGAAGCTGCCTGTGGGTGGGTGCAGACATACTGATCCCCAAGACAAAGGGGGGGGGGTCCTCCTCTACTTCGGGGTTCTGCATGACCCTTGCCCAGGTCAGTGGCTCCTGACAAGGAACGTGGGAAAATGAACCCAGTGCTGAAATCCAGGCAAAAAGGATGTTCTAACCTTGACCTTCTCACACCTTAAGGAAGATGCAGGATTCTGGAGTTGTTTTAGCAGCCCCAAAACAAACAAACTAAAACAAGGCAAACCTAGCAAAAACCAGACCTACAAACCCTCTTGTAAGGGCTGGAAATAACACAGCAAGAGGGTGTTTGCCTTGCAAGTGGCTGATCTGGGTTCAATCTCCAGGCATATCATATGGTCCCCAGCCTGCCAGGAGACAAAGTGATTCCTGAGTGCAGAGCCAGGGGTAACCTCTGAGGAGCACCAGGTGTGACACAAAAAAAAAAAGCAAAACAAAATTTAAAAACCAAGTGGTTGCCAAGAGTTCCTGGGTGGAGCTGTTTCTGCTTCAGCTAGGTGGCATGTTCTGCAGGTTGTGTACTGGGTTATTAGGAGGACATGAAGCCCTTCTTCCTTAATTTGGAGAGGGCACAGTCTCCAGCCTTTTATTTTGAGTCTATGTTTGTTCTGACTATTCAGGTGCGTTTCTTGTAGGCAGCAGAAGGTTGGATTGAGTTTTTTTGATCCATTTAGCCACTCTGTGTCTCTTAACTGGTGCATTTAGTCCATTGACATTGAGAGAAAGAATTGTCCTGGGAGTTAGTGCCATCTTTATATTAAAGTTTGGTGTGTCTGTTGGTAAGCCTTGTCTTAAAGTATGCCGTTCAGTTTTTCTTTTAAGAATGGTTTTGAGTCTGTGAAGTTTTTGAGCTGTTGTTTGTCTGTGAAACTATGTATTGTTCCTTCAAACCTGAAAGTGAGTTTTGCTGGGTGCAGTATTCTAGGCGAAGCATTTATTTCATTGAGTTTTGTCACTATGTCCCACCACTGCCTTCTGGCCTTGAGTGTTTCTGGTGACAGGTCTGCAGTAAATCTCAAGGATGTTCCCTTGAATGTAATTTCTCTTTTCGATCTTGCTGCTTTCAGAATTCTGTATCTATGGGATTCGTCATTGTGACTAGGATGTGTCTTGGGGTGTTTTTTCTGGGGTCTCTTTTAGTTGGCACTCTTCGGGCATGCAGGATTTGATCACATGTATTCATTATCTCTGGTAGTTTCTCTTTAATGATGTTCTTGACTGTTGATTCTTCCTGGAGATTTTCTTCCTGAGTCTCTGGGACTCCAATGATTCTTAAGTTGTTTCTGTTGAGCTTATCATAGACTTCTATTTTCATCTGTTCCCATTCTTTGAGTAATTTTTCCATTGTTTGATCATTTGCTTTGAGGCTTTTTTCCAATTTCTTCTGCTGTATGTAATTGTTATGTATCTCATCTTCCAGTGTACTGATTCTATCCTCAGCTGCTGTTAACCTGTGGGAAATCTCAAACATGTTTTTCTTCAATTCATCTACTGAGTTTCTCAGACCTGTTATTTGATCTGAAATTTCTGTTTGGAGTTTTCTCATTTCTATCTTCATATTCTCCTGATTCTTTTTAGTTTTCTCTTCTATACTTTGTTTGAGTTCTTTGAACATGTTCCATATTGCAACTCTAAACTCCTTATCTGAGAGACTGACTAGGTGGTTGGTCATGTTCAAGTCATCAGAGTTGCCATCTTCATTCTCTATGTCTGGCACTGGCCCGTGCTGTTTCCCCATTGTCACACTAGTACTGCGTGTTTTTCTATGTGTTGTGATTGTATTCATCGGCTAAATGCTGTGCACCGTCGCGAAGGGGAGCGGAGCAACCGTGATCCTCTGGCTTCTCCCTTTCTGGGCGTGTCGACTCACCTCCACAGAAGGCTCACAGGAAGGCAGGCTGGCAGATGGGCCGCACCCAGGATGAAATCAGGCCAAAAATGCAGGACAGCAGAGTAGAGAGGCAGAAGGGTGCTGGCATCTGAGATCCAGCGAAGTTCAGTGGCTCCTCCCTTTCTGGGCGTGTCGACTCACCTCCACGGAAGGCTCACGGGAAGGCAGACTCCCCGGAAAGCTCACAGGAAGGCAGGCTGGCTGATGAGCCGCCGAGGGCACAGTCTCAATTCCTGTCCGAATGTGGAATAGGAATGAATGCCTTTGACTATTGTTGTTGGCTTTTTTATTTCTTTTGGGGGTACACCTAGCTATACACATGGAACTCTCCTGATGGTGCTTGGGTGACTCTATGTGATGTGATGTGGGGGATTCAATACTGGTCACCTGTGTGCAAGATCATCTTCCTCACACTGTACTATGTTCCCAGTTCTGGACACCCCAATTATGGAGCTTAGAATGTTCTGTGTTTCCATCTCAGCCTTTTGTCATCTCCAGAGTTGTGGAGTCCCAGCCTCACCTGGGCCCAGAGTGGCACAGCTGACAGCAGGTGACATGTGTTCCTGCCCAGGAAGGCACCAAAGTAAAGGAAGAACTTCCTGCCTTATGGAACCTTCTAGAAGCCGTCAATCCCCTTTGCCTACACGTACTCAAAACTATCTCTGCTATGTCCAAATGGATCGAGCCTGGTCAAAGATTCCTAATGAGAGAGAAGAGAGAAAAGAAACAAAACCCAAGATTAGAGCTATCTTTAGAGAAAGGTTGAACTATACCCAAATGCAAGTGGGGTGCCACCATTAAGGGGTCCAAGGCTGCATGACTGAGTCAATTTCCTGCAAAGCTTGAAACACTTCAGGTGCTGACAATGTCTACAGCCACCTCAAAGCTTCCCATTCTTGCTTTGAGTAATCCAAGTCATCCCCAAACTCTACTACATTTCACCCTGTTTTCAACTTATCAACCATAGAAGCTTCTAGAAAGGGCTGGACTCCTAGAGAGGCTGAGCTCTGTGAGCTGCAGAGTGAAGTCTATCACTCTAGTGGGCAGTAAGGCCAAATATATATAGGAAACCCAGTGCTGGCCACACCCTCTGGGGCCCCCCATAGGACCCACCCTAATTAAGCAGCAGGCAAGGCTATGTCCTCCAGGGGCCCAATCACACTTGCGACTTCCTACCTGGGACATCCTCTGGAAGAAGTTAGTGGCAAGGGCATGACCCTTTCATGCTGCTGACCCCGGTTTGGTCTTGCCAATGCATGTAGTTTTCTGAGCTTTCTGAAATGTTTACTGCGCACAGGGTTCTAAGCTAAATTTTAATATCATGGGGGTGGCCAAATACCAAATAAACATAAAACCCACTGACATAATCCCAGTTAGTGCCAACCCTCCATGCTTCTCTCTCAGGAGCCAATGGAATCACCATCAGAGCCTGCTCAGGAGACAAAATGGCAAGGATGGTGCCAGAGAGGAGACTGTTCAGAGGGCAGTGCTGCAGCATGTCAGGCTAGGGCCCTACAACCATCAGGGCACTCCATGACCCATAAACACCCCTGAGGTGTCACTCAAGTGTGTTCCTGCCACCACTCCAGGCACCTGAGTACACAAGAAAAGCCATCACCATTCAGAGCACTCAACCTTCAGGCTCCGTGGGAAGAGTATTCACTAAGATGGCCCAGGGACCCTCAGTACTGCTTTTAGGAGTCCCAGTTACTTGACCAAAAGTTAAAGCTCACTGAAATCCCAGTGAGCTGAGCTCTTCAGTTGCAGGATGGAGTACAGGGGCATGGAAAATGTTTAGCAGGGCTGGATGACTCTTCTATTATCTTCCCAACATGCATTGTCCCCAAATATTACTGAGTTCCTCCCCAGTTCACAATGTCAGGGTATATTTTTTCAACCCAGCTGAGGTTCAAAACCCAACAAGCATCAGATCCATCTTAGCAGAAGATGTGCAGATACAGGAAGCTTCTCGGAAGAAGAGGGATTGAGGGAGGATAATCCAATGGTCTGAGCGCTCAACCTGGGAGCAGCTGAATGTGCCCCAGAACTGGCCCAGCAGCCTGGAAGCAGAGATGCTCTGGCCTCTACTCAGCTCTTATCTCCACTTCTGTTCGAGCCCAGAGTTCTATAGAAACCTTGATTTTTTAATACTTTTCACTTTAAAAAGTTGATAAACCTGGAATAACCCCTGACACAGCCTGGTGTGGCTCAAACATCAAGAGAAAGAAAGTAAAGCTGAGAAGTTTGAAGTGCTAGGAAGGAGTCCAGAAGCTCCCCAGGTGTTTCCAGACTCTTAGGGGCCTTGGGGTGGCTGTGGGTGGTTCTCTTCTTCCTATGCCTTTCTGCTTTCAAATTCCCATCTTTTTAGTGAAGGGGAGAACTTTTGGCAACCTGAGCCTCTCTGTTTTGGACCTACACTATGGAAGCTGTGGGACAGAGGCTAGAAAGACGAACCACAATGACAAAGACATTTATCATTTGAAAATCAATTTATTAGAATCAATAGACCCACAGTCACAGTCCACAGTGGAAACAATGGGTAAATTTTTGAACTCTTATAATCTTCCATGGTTGAACAAGGAGGATATGACATATCTAAACACCCCCATCACTGTTGAGGAAATTAGAACGGTAATCAAATGTCTCCCCCCCCAAAAAAGCCCAAGCTTTTTCATGATATTGAAAAAACAGGAACATTTCCAGACAGCTTTTATGAAGTCAATATAACCTTGATACCAAAACCAGACAGAGATACAGCCAATAAAGAAAATTACAGACCAATATCCTTGCTGAATGCAGATGCAAAGATCCTCAATAATATTATGGCAAATAGAATTCAAGCCTTTTTTTGGGGGGGCCGGTGAGGTGGCGCTAGAGGTAAGGTGTCTGCCTTGCAAGCGCTAGCCAAGGAAGGATTGGCTGCAGTTGTATCCCCCGGCATCCCATGTGGTCTCCCCAAGCCAGGGGCAATTTCTGAGCGCTTAGCTAGGAGTAACCCCTGAGCATCAAATGAGTGTGGACCAAAAAAACCCAAAACAAACAAAAGAATTCAAAGCCTTTTCAAGATCATTAACTATGATCATATCAATAATTGCAGAGAAAGCATTTGTTGAGTTCCAATACCCATTCTTGATAAAACTCTCAGCAAGATGGGAATGAAAGGAAACTTTCTCAATCTAGGCACAAGCCAATGGCAAATATTATCCTCAATGGAGAGAAACGAAAAGCCTTCCCTCTAAACTCTGGTACAAGAAAAGGTTGGCCCCTCAGTGGACTAGTCTTCTGAGAAAAGAAACAGAGTCTTACCGTAGGTGCCTTTATTTCTCTCTTGCTTTCCAGCTATCTCTACATTGAGTCACACTCTGCAGTGCTCAGAAATGACCCGTATTCCTGTGTTCAGGGCTCACCCTGAGGTGATGTCAACCAAGGAGAACAGAACCAGAAGGGAGCAGATACTGGTCTAGACTGTCCCAGTCATTGTCTTCAGGGACATGAGAGTTCTAGAAAAACTCTTTGAGGTCCTGGACGATGGATTCCCACGGGGCCTCCAGCAAATCCAGAAAACCTCTGTATTCTGAGGGGTTTCCTTGGCTCAGCATGCAGGGCTGGGCTTGACACTGAGGCAACTGCCCCTCTAGGGGGCTCCCACCCTCTGCCAGGGGTGCTCCCAGGTTCAAGGGCTGCATGTGTTGAGAGCACCGGCTCCAGGAGTCAGGGAGTCTTCCGGAGAGGAGGGATCCCCCTCGCTCCCTGCACTCTGCTGGGTGCTGGGAATTCTGACCCATTGCTTCAATTCTCTTCCTCTTGGCTTGCTGGTTCTTGAAACAAACATGGGGAGAGATAGCAAGAGGTCAGTAAGGGATTCCAAGCAAAGGGCCCTTCACTGTGCAGGTCCTGTCTCAGACTTGTCTCAACTAGTTCTGGGGGACAAAAGAGATTGTGCAGGGGGTCAGGTGCTTGGGGCCCAGGTAGGTTCAATCTTGGCACTACCTACAGCCCCCATCCCAGCCTGGCGTGGAACAGAGCTTGCTGCATGTGTAAAAAAAATGAAATAACATAAAATATAAAATAATCATAAAAGAGGGGCCCATAGAACCATGTTTCTTTCCCTTCTTGGGAGTCAATTTCACTCTCTCTTGTGCACAAACCCATTCACATACGCTACTGGGAGTCACACTGACAACATCCAGCCAAGGTCACAGGTTAAAGGGTCCCAGTCCAACATGAATAAGGCACAATGTACAATCCCCATGCTAATCTGACACCACCTAGGTCTACTTCCACCAAGGGTGGCCCCTGAGCACTGCAGATGTGGCCTCAACTCAGAAAAGGGTAAAATTGAAAAAAAAATAATAAGAGATCTTGGACCCTGATTCCTTGTTTAGAAAAGTCAACTATGTGGGTGAAGCTCCATCAACTAACATTAAAAGGAAAGCACGAAATGGAAATGGGAAAGGGAATTAGAAATAATTCCACCCGGTTATAAAAAGCAGAAAAACTCTACATCCTGGTGTTCTACCATGAAGTGGAATGCATATGAGGTTGGGGTGCTCTGGGAATGGGGTGCAGTGGGGAAAAGCCATGGACACTTACTTGAACCTCATACTCATCCAGGTGAGTCTCAGGGTGCCACATCCAGGATGTCAACAGAGGGCTGCAGAGCTTGAGGGGAGCAGATACTCTCGAGATTGTCCTTGTCATCATCCCCAGGGATGAGATAGTTCTGGATGAACTCTTTGAGGTCCTGGACGATGGATTCCCAGGGGGCGTGCCAGCAAATCCATAAGGCCTCTGTTGTCTAAGGGGGTTCCTTGACTCAGCATGCAGGCTGGGGTTTCCACAAAGAGGCAGCAGCCATTCTCGGGGGGCTCCCCACCCTCTGGCAGGGGTGCTCCCAAGTTTCAAGGGGCTGCATGTGCTGAGAGCACTGGGTCCAGGAGTCAGGAAGTCTTCAGCAGAGAGGGGATCCCCCTCACTTCCTGCACTCTGATTGGGGTGCTGGGAAAACTGCTCTCCTCTGCCTCAATTCTCTTCCTCTCAGCTTGCTGGTTGTTGAACCAAACCTGGGGAGAAACCATGAGAGATAATGAGGTTCAAGGGGGAAAGGCCCTTCTCCGCTTACGTAAGTCCTGTCTTAGACTTGTCCCTCAAACTAGTTATTCGGGGCTAAGTAGTTATTCGGTGAAGGGGGTCAGGTGTTTGGGGCCCAAGTAAATTCAATCCAGCACTAACTTTGCCTCCATCGAAGCCTGAAATGATCAGGAAGATATGCTACATGTGTAAAATAAAATGAAATAAGATAAAAAATAAAATTAAATTATAAAAAAGGGGCCATAGAACTCTTTTTCGTTCCCCTTCTTGAAGTCAATTCCACTGTCTCTATGCTAAGAGGCCTCCCTCCACGCACACCCATTCACATCTGCTACTGGGGAGTCACACTGCAAGTTCCCAGCCCAGACACAGGTGCTGTGGGGAAACGCTATAGACATTTACCTGGGCTGGGCTCCACACACAGGCAGCCCGCCCCTGTAGGGGGCTCCCCAGCCTGTGGCAGGGATGACTCCCAGCCCCAAGGGGGTGCAGGGTGCTGAGAGCACTGGGTCCAAGAGTCAGGGAGTCTTCGGGAAAGTAGGGATCCCCTTCGCTCCCTGCAATGCACTTAGGTGCTGGGGAAACTCCTTCCCTCTGTCTCAGTTCTCTTCCTCTTGGGTCTCTGGGTCTTGAACCAAACCTGGGGAGAGAAAGCAAGAGGTCAATAAGGGGTTCTAAGGAGCCGGAGAGATAGCATGGAGGTAAGGCTTTGCCTTTCATGCAGAAGTCGGTGGTTCGAATCCTGGCATCCCATATGGTCTCCTGAGCCTTTCAGGAGTGATTTCTGAACATAGAGCCAGGAGTAAACCCTGAGCTGCCAGGTGTGACCCCCCCAAAAGAAAACAAAAAAATAAGGGTTTCCAAGATAAGGACTCTTTTCTCTGCAGCTTCTCTCCTGTCTCCTCTCTTGGGTGCTGGGAAACACCACAGGCACTTACCTGAACCACATGCTCATCCAGTTGAGTCTCAGATGCCACATCCGGATGGTGTCCCAGCCTGGGCTCAGGGTTCTCTGGTAGACGTCCCTGAGCACCCTCAGCTGTTCTGGGGAGAACCAAGTGCGGCTTGCGAGTGCGTTTCTCCTTTTCTCAGGGGAAAAGGAAGGGAAGTTGAGGAAGAAAATGGTTCAAAATGAACTTTCGGGAGAGAAATATTATAGTAGAAGAGTGGTTGCCCTGCACAGGTTGACCCGGTTCAATTCCTCGCACCACATTTGGTCTCAGGACCCAGGCAAAGTGATCACAGAGTGAACAGAGGTCACAGCCAGGAGTAGTTCTGACAATGGCATGGTGTGTCCCTCCAATCCTCTCCAAAGAAAATAAATTCCCAGAGCTCAAGGAAAATAGACACGTTAGTCATTGACATTCACACATTTCTAACCTGCACTGCCCTAAGAGCCATCCTTATATTTGGAGGATTTCACAGCAGCCCCACAGTGCATAGGCTAGAGAACTGGACAGAGACCACCTCACATGGCAGTGTCTCTGCAAGAAACTCATGAGTGGAACATTATCACCGAAGAAATCTCCAGCACCATTTACAGGACCAATAAGCAAACCAGGTGACCATGAGCACAGAGATAGGAGTAAAATCCTTAGCTCTAATATTATATCGCTTGCTTAAAAAGTTTGAAATTTAGGGGCGGAGCACTGATGCAAGCAGTAAGGGGTCTGCCTTGCCTGAGCTAGCCTATGATGGACTCCAGTTTGATCCCAGGCATCCCATATGGTCTCCCAAGCAGGAGCGATTTCTGAGAGCATAGCCAGGAGTAACCCCTGAGTGTCACAGGGTGTGGCCCAAAACCAAAAGCAAAACAATTAGAAATTTAAGAGAATAAAGGACCGTGTAGAGAAACAGAAAAATATATTCCTTCTAATTTTCCTGGACAAAGATTCATTACAAGGAGAAAAGAGAGGAAAGGGAAGGGAGCAGAATAATAGAGCCATGGTCAGAGAAAGGCCCAACTAATACCAAAATACGAGTGAAGTGCCACCATAAAGGGGTGCAAGGCTCCATACTGAGGAGATTTACCTCAAAGCTTGAACACCTCAGGGGCTGACAAAGGTACAGCTTTGCTTTGAGTAATCCAAGTTATCCCCAAACTCTAATGCATCCGGTCCAGTTTTCAACTTACCTGCCATTGAAGCTTCTAGAAAGGACCGGACTCCCAGAGTCGCTGTGCTGTGCGAGCTGCAGAGTGAAGTCTGTCGCTAGAGTGGGCAGCAAGGCCAAATATATAGGAAACAGGGTGATGGGCCACACCCTCTGAGCCCCCACATAGGACCAATCCGAATTCAGCAGCATGCAAGGCCACGCCCCTACGGAACCAATCATACCTGCAACTTCCGGCCTGGGACTTTCCCTCTAAGAAGTTCCGGAAATAGCTCACGGGAAAATGATTGGCTTTTACATGCCGCTGACCCCTGTTGGATCCTGCCAATGCACGTGGTTCTCTGCGCATTACCAGAGTGTTTCACGAGCACTGAGCCTTGGGTTAAACTCCTATATCACGGGTGCGGCCAAATACCAAATAAAAAAAACACACTAGCGGGATCCAAGTAAATGCCAACCCTCCATGCATCACTCAAAGAACCAATGGAATCAGCATCCGAGCCTGCTCAGAAGTCAGAACAGGGGCCCGGAGAGATAGCTCTCTGGCGTTTGCCTTGCAAGCAGCCGATCCAGGACCAAAGGTGCTTGGTTCGAATCCCGGTGTCCCATATGGTCCCCCGTGCCTGCCAGGAGCTATTTCTGAGCAGACAGCCAGGAGTAACCCCTGAGCAATGCCGGGTGTGACCCAAAAACCAAAAAAAAAAAAAAAAAAAAAAAAAAGAAGACAGAACAGGGAGGAGAATGGTGCCAGGGAGGAGAGTGCTCAGAGGATAGGGCTGCAGCATAGGAGGCTAGGGGCTCTACTTAAACAGGGCACTCCATGACCCCTGATCACCCCAAGGAAGTCACTCAATTGTGTCTGCCCCCACTCTCAGCACCCGTGTACACAAGGAATGACCATCACCATTTAGAGCACACAAACATCAGACTCTTGAGATGAGTATTCCCTGGGATGGCCCAGGAATCCTCAGTACTGTTTTTAGGGGTCTCAATTCCCTGAACAAAACGTAGAAAGGAGTCACTGAAATCCCAGTGTTCTGAGCAGTTCAGCAGCAAAGAGGGAGCACAGGGGCTCAGAGAATATTTAGCAGAGCGAAAGGCCCTTCTTATCTCTTCCCCAACATACATGGTCCCTAAATATCACTGGGTTTCTCCCCAATTCAAAGTCAGGGTTTATTCATGTAGACCTGGGTGAAGGTCAAAAACCAAACACGCATCAGATACAACCAAGCAGAAGAGGGTGACATAGGAAGCTCCTGGAAGAAGAGGGGCTGACGGGATGATAATCCAATGGTCTGAGAGCTCATCGTGTGGGAAACATGGCGGCCTAATGTGCCCCAGAATAGGCCCAACAGCCTGGAAGCAGAGATGCTCAGGCCTCCACTTGCCCTTTATCTGTTTTGCTTTTACCTTGATTTGGGGAGGCTCACAACTGGCAATGGTCAGGGGTTACTCCTGGCTCCATGCTCAGAAATCTCTCCTGGCAGGCTCAGGAGACCATAGAATGCCGGGATTCGAACCATCGTCCGTCTGCACGCAAGGCAAACACCTTACCCCCATGCTATCTCTCTGGCCCCAACTTGATTTTTTAATACTTTTCCACTTTAAAAAGTTTATTTTATTTATTTATTTATTTATTTATTTATTTATTTATTTATTATTCTTTTTTGGCTTTTGGGCCACACCCAGTGATGCTCAGGGTGTCTATCTGTTCAGAAATAGCTCCTGGCAGGCACAGGTGACCAAATAAAAGATTTGCATGGGGTCAGGAGAGGCAAAGTGATAACACAGCAGGTAGAGCATTTTCTTTGCACTTGGCCAACCTAGGACTGACCCAGGTTCAATTCCTGGCGGCCAATATGGTTCCCCAAACCTGCCTGAAAACTTTTTTTTTTTTTTTGGTTTTTGGGCCACACCCGATAACGCTCAGGAATTACTCCTGGCTATGCACTCAGAAGTTGCTCCTGGCTTGGGGGACCATATGTGATGCCATGGGATCCAACTGAGGTTCGTTCTAGGCTAGCACTGGCAAGACAGACACCTTACCTATAGCGCCACCGAACCCGCCCCATGAAAACTATTTCTGAGCACAGAGGCAGGAAAATTACTTGAGTGCCAATGGGTGTGACCAAAGCAAAAACTAAAACAAACAAAAGCCCCAAACAGTCAAATGTGATTTGGGGCAAGTTGATAGCATAGTATATTGAGTTTGCCTTGCAAGACCTGGGATGACCTGGGTTTGATCCCCAGCACTCCATATGGTCCCCTAACCTACCATGTGCGATTTTTGAGCAGAGTAAGTAAGGAGGAAACCCTGAGGGTTTCATGTTGTGATCCAAACCCCCCCAAAAAAGATTTATGTGGGGTCAATGCAATAAACCTAGAGCACCCATAAAAATTGATCCAAAAATGGGGTCGGAGTAATAGCATGAAGGCAGGGCATTTGCCTTTCATGCAGAAGGACGGTAGTTCGAATCCCGGCCTCCCATATAGTTTCCCGTGCCTTGCAGGGGCGATTTCTGAACCAGGAGTAACCCCTGAGCGATGCCGGGTATGACCCAGAAACAAACAAATAAACAAACAGAAATTGATCTAAAAATTAACTTTTGGGGCCGGGTAGGTGGCGCTGGAGGTAAGGTGTCTGCCTTGCAAGCGCTAGCCAAGGAAAGACCGCGGTTCGATCCCCCGGCGTCCCATATGGTCCCCCCAAGCCAGGAGCGATTTCTGAGCACATAGCCAGGAGTAACCCCTGAGCGTCAAACGGGTGTGGCCCAAAAACCAAAAAAAAAAAAAATTAACTTTTATTTTTCTGCAAATTAGGAAGAACCAGTAGGGATCAGGTTAAGCAAAATAATTGAGAATGGGAATGACTAAAAGAGGTTCTCTCAGGCCCTCCTGATAGCACAGCAGTAAGGCATCTGCCTTGCAGGTGGATGAACCCGGACAGTCCAGGTTCCATTCCTGGCACACCATATGGTTCCTAACACTGCCAGGAGTGAATTCTGAACACAGGTTCAGGGGTAACCCCTGAGTGCCACCAGGTGTGGAAAAAACAAAACAAAACAAAATTGCAAAGAAGAGGCTATCTCAGGGCTGGAGGGAGAGTACAGAGAGAGGGCAAGGTGCTTGCCCTGGTTCAGTCCCAGCAACCCAGAGTCTCCAGGCAGCACAAGGTTGATTCTTTTATGCAGAATTAAGAGTAAACCCCTAGCATCACTGGATGAGGTGCAAAAGGAAAAAAAATAGAGATCTTTTTATTTTTGACTTCTATGTGGGGTGCTCTTGGGAACCCTATGGGATGCCAGGGATGGGATGGAACCTGGGTAAACCATGTGCAAGGCAAAAGCCCATCCCAATGTACTCTCCCTTCTCTTTCTTTCTTTCTTTCTTTCTTTCTTTCTTTCTTTCTTTCTTTCTTTCTTCTTTCTTTCTTTCTTTCTTTCTTTCTTTCTTTCTTTCTTTCTTTCTTTCTTTCTTTCTTTCTTTCTTTCTTTCTTTCTTTCCTTTTTTCCTTCCTTCTTCCTTCTTCTTCCTTCTTCTTTCTTTCTTCTTTCTTTTTTTTTTTTTCTTCTTTTTTTTTTTCTTTCTTTCATTTTCTTTCTTTCATTTTCTTCCTTCCTTTCTCATTCTTTCCTTTTTATTTTCTTCTCTTTCTTTCTCTTTCCTTTCTTTTGTCATTTTGCTCTTTCTCTCTTCTTTCTTTCATCTTTCTCTTGCATTCATTCATTCTTCCTTTTTATTTCCCCTTTTCTTTCTTCTTCATTTCTTTTTCGCTTTCTCTTTCTTTGTCTTTCTCTCTTCTTTCTTTCAACTTACTTTCTCTCTTTCTCTCTCTCTTTCTTTCTCATTCATTCATTCATTCTTTCTTTTTTTTTTTGTTTTGTTTTTGGGCCACACCCGGTAACACTCAGGGGTTACTCCTAGCTATGCGCTCAGAAGTCGCTCCTGGCTTGGGGGACCATATGGGACACCAGGGGATCGAACCGCGGTCCGTCCAAGGCTAGCGCAGGCAAGGCATGCACCTTACCTCTTGCGCCACCTCCCGGCCCCTCATTCATTCTTTCTTTCTTTCCTTCCTTCCTTTCCTCCTCTCTTACTTTCTCCTTACTATTTCTCTCTTTCTGAATTGTTTTGTTTTGTTTTGTCAGTTTTGTTTTTGGCCCACACCTGGCTGCACTCAGGGGTTAGTCATGGATCTATGCTCAGAAATCACTCCTGGCAGGCTTAGGAGGCCATAGGAGATGTTGGGAATCAAACCTACGTCCATCCTGGGTCGATCATGTGCAAGGCAAATGCCCTCCCACTGTGCTCTCTCTCTGGCCTCCCTTTCTGAATTTTGTTTAGGCTTTATATATATAAATATATAATATATATATATAATTTTTTGAGTGAGGCATGCCTGGTTTAGTGTTGTGCTCAAGGGAGTGGGTGCGACCATTGCCAGCATCCAAGTGCCTGACTCAGTTCATCAAACCTTTGCTGTTCTCTGCTTACAAAGTGACTTAAAATGTAGACAAAAATAAAGACAACATTTGGAAATATAGGGGCCAGAGAACAGCTGGGAGGGTGTTTTCTTTTTTTTTTTTTTTTTTTGGGAGGGTGTTTTCTTTGCATATTGCTGACCCAGGTCCCATCAACGTTATTCCATATGCTCCCTGGAGCCTGTCAGAAGTAATTTTTGAGCACAAAGCCAGGAGTAACCCCTAGAGCACCGCCTGGTGTGGCTCAAACACCAAGAGAAAGAAAGTAAAGCTGAGACGAGTTTGAAGTGCTATCGAGGAGGCAAGCAGCTCCCCCTGGTGTTTCCAGACTCTTAGGGGCTTGAAGTGGCTGTGCCTAGTTCTCTTTCTCTGTGTCCTCTCTGCTTTCACATTCCCATCTTCTTTAGAAAAGGAGAGACTTTGGCAACCTGAGTCTCCTGTTTTGGACCTACACTATGGAAGCTGTGGGACGGAGGCTTGAAAGACTCTGAGGGGGCCCGGAGAGATAGCACAGCGGCGTTTGCCTTGCAAGCAGCCGATCCAGGACCAAAGGTGGTTGGTTCGAATCCCGGTGTCCCATATGGTCCCCCGTGCCTGCCAGGAGCTATTTCTGAGCAGACAGTCAGGAGTAACCCCTGAGCACTGCCGGGTGTGACCCAAAAAACTAAAAAAAAAAAAAAAAAAAAAAGAAAAGAAAGACTCTGTGGTAACATTCGGCCTCCTAATTGTTGTTGCAAGTCAGCCCCTGAAGAGGTTGACTGATGGAGGGATGGAGAATGATGAGGTCTTTCCCCTCTAGCTCGGAGCACTCATCTGCCATCCCGTCCAGCCGATGGTTCTGAGGTAAAACGGCAGGTAAACAGCTCGCAGACAGTCAGGCTTGTGGAAATATTAGCTTTATTTGGTGGACAAGACTGAAGTCCAAAGACTCAGCATAAGTTCCAGCCAAAAGCCTCTCGCCTTCCACAGTTTTTATCCCCCAGTATCAGGTACCACCCAATGGTGGGATCAGATACCACCCAATGGTGGAAGCAGAATCAAGAACTACCCTAGGGTGGGGGCAGAATGCTAGGCCACACCCTAGGGTAGGGCACAATCACTGATCAGTTTAGGGTTAGATCCCCTAAATATTTACATACACAACACCAATTGTGAGTGTGCCACACCTGAGGATTCATTGGGGGGGCACACCATACTATGCTCAGGAATTACAAATGGCTCTGTGCTCAGGGATCACTCCTGGAGGCTCTGAAGGATCTTATAGAATGCTGAGAATCAAACTTGGATTGACCATATACAAAGAAAATACCCTACCTACTATGCTATTGCTTTGGCTCCAAGAATTATTTTTGAGATATTGAGCCTACATGCTGTCCAAGAACATTCTGTTTGTGTTGAATTCAGAGAAGGCAAAAATAACTGTTCATTAATTTATTAGGAAATTAAAAAAAGTGTGATATGTCTAAAACAGCAAAAACAACGACATCTGAAGCCACACAGACAGTAAAATGGGTAGGGCTTGCTTTGCAGGCAGAAGACCCAGGTTCAATCCCCAGCACCCTATGGGGTGCACTTAACACAGTCAGGAGTGATTCCTGAGTGCAGAGGCTGGGGAAAGCTCTGACACCAACCATTGGACCTCCCCCAAAAAACAAACAAGAATAAACCAAACCCAAGCAAAAACCAAACTTACAAATCTTCTTGTAAAAACAAGAACAACAACAAACAAAATCCTCTTGTAAGGGCTGGAAATAAAACAAGTGTTTGCCTTGCAAATGGCTGACCTGGGTCTAAGAACCTGGCATTACATATGGTTCCCAGCCTGCCATGAGTCAAGTGATTCCTGAGTGCAGAGCCTGGGGTAACCTCTGAGGACCATCAGGTGTGACCTAAAAAGCAAAGCTAAGCAAAACAAGAAAATACAATACTGAGTGGTTGCCCAGAGATCCTGGGTGGAGCTGGTTTTCCTGGGTGGCATGAACTGTGGGGCTGAGCACTGGGTTCTTAAGCAGAGATGAGGCCCTTCTCCCTTAATTTGGAGAGGGCACAGTCTCTCTAAATCCCTGTCCATTACATGTGAAAGGAATAAACTATAATAACTTGTTGGCTGTTATTCTTGACTTCTTTGTTTCTGTTGGGGCTACACCTGACTGTGTATAGCATTTAATCATTGTATAGCATTTAATCAACAAACATTACAAAAGGTCACACTCCAGCCTCCCAACATGGGGAGCTTGGTGGAGTCAATAAATATGAAGAGCTGATCCAACCTCTGTCCAACATGCATGCACCGCAGGTCCTTTCCAGGGGCACTTGCCACCCTCAAACCCTTGTGTTCTTCCGGGCAGGGAACTTGCAGGCACTGTGCCCCACGGGACTCCATAGGCCAGGTCACTGAGACGAGGAGGGGAGAGGACAGAACTGGGCTGCTCTGGGATACCCAGTGCAGTTCATGGGGGAACAGAGAGGCTGGAAACCAATGGACAGCTGAGAGGCCAAAGGTAGGACTGAGGGCTCGGGGTGGTGATGGGAGCCCAGAACAGGTCATAAGGGGAGGACAGAGAAGACCAAGTTGAAGGTCCCAGGAAGGATGGACAAGGGTGGTGAAGGATGCTGGAGAAGGCTTTCAGGCCCAGCCTTACTCAATTTCTCCTAGAGCCCAGAACAGCAGATAAAACGGGGCTAAGGGCTGTGTGGGGAGGGAGGTGCTGTATCTGGGGGGTTTTGATCAGGGGTGCTGGGAAATGATGGGTTTCTAAAAGTAGGGATTGGAAGAGCACTTCTCCTCTTCTGGGACACTCGGAGCGCACAGGCAACCTGTGGCGCTGGCCATCAGTTGTTGTTCTACTCGGGATCCGGCATCTGCTCCAACATTAGATCCTCTCTCTGGTCAATCTTCACATGGTAGCTGATTTGCCAGAAGTTGGAGTCTGGATCCCGGTACCTGTTTCTAGGGTACAGCTGACACACCATGGGCAGCCAGTGGGGCCAGAGCTGGCTGGGGCTCATAGCCTGGCCCCTCTCCACATCTTCCTGGCGCATGAGCACTTGGAGTTCCTAGCCATTCTCAATGATGATGGGCAGCCAGGTGCGCTGGTTCTCGTTCAGGTATGTGTTCTTACCCCAGGTACACAGATGGTTGGAGTGTGTGTATACCTTTGGCTGGTTGACCTGTCTCTCAGCCATGGTGCCAGGGGTTGTTCCAGGAGCCTGGAGGCCAGTAGTGGATGCCGGATGCAAGACTGCGAGGCGCCCCCCAGTGGCAGGGAAGAAGGAAGACAGCCTGTTTCTGGTGGAGTGTGCTTGATGTGATGTGGGCAATCAAACCCAGGTCACTTGTGTGCAAGGCCATGACACTCAGGCTATACTAATTCTCCAGCCCTGGGCACCCTGATTGGGGAGCTCAGAATGCTCCTTCTATCCACCTCAGCCTTTGGGCATCTCCGAACAGAGTCTGTGGAGTCCCAGAGACACGTGGGCCCAGAGGGGCAAACTGAGAGCAAGTGACACCTGTTCCTGCACAGGGAGGTACCCTACTGAGGAAGGACTCCATGCCTTATGGAACCTTCTAGAACCCCCCCAGTTGCCTATACATCCCCAATACCATCCTTGCTGTGTCTAAATTGATCCATCCACTGTGTAAAAGACAGGGCTGAAATGAACCTGGGCCTCAGACTGTAGTGCAAATCTCAGCCCAGAGATCTCTCTCCTCCCCTCACATGGGGCAGTGGGGGCTAAATTCCTCAGCAAAGACAGGAGCATATGCAGAGTCTCTCAAAAAGACACACCACAATGACAAAGGCATTGGTTATTTGAAAATCATTTATTAGAATCAGTACATTTATAAACTTTAACCAGATTCCCACCTATACCCACCTCTGCACCAAGTTCCCTCACTGGGCAAGTGGGTCAAAGTCAGGGCATGTGGGCAGGATATAGCCCCTCAATCTCCGGGTTTCTGCCATGTCCATCATCCCACCCTGACCCACAGCCACAGTCCTCAGTGAAAACAATGGATACATTTTTGAACTCTTATAATCTTCCATGGTTAAACAAGGAGGATGTAACATCTAAACACCCCCATCACTATTGAGGAAATTAAAACGGTAATCAAATGTCTCCCCAAAAAGAAAAGCCTGGGCCCAAATGATTTCATTAACGCATTGTTTCAAACTTTTCAAGAACTACTCCCAATCCTGGCCAGGCTTTTTCATGAAATTGAAAAAACAGGAACATTTCCAGACAGCTTGTATGAAGCCATTATCACCTTGATACTAAAACCAGACAGAGATACAGCCGAAAAGAGGGCTACAGACCAATATCCTTGATGAATACACACGCAAAGATCCTCAATAAAATTCTAGCAAATAAAATTCAATGTCTTATCAAGAAGATCATTCACTATGATTAAGTAGGTTTCATCCCAGGAATGCAAGGATGGTTTAACATTCGTAAATCCGTCAACATAATACACATCATCGACAACAAGAAAAATAAAAATCACACGATCATATCAATAAATGCAGAGAAAGCATTTGATAAGGTCCAAGACCCATCTTGATAAAAAAAACTCTCAGCAAGATGGGAATGAAAGGAACCTTTGTCAATCTTGTCAAGGCCCACTATCACAAGCCAATGGCAAATATTATCCTCAGTGGAGAGAAACTGAAACCCTTCCCTCTAAACTCTGGTACAAGACAAGATTGCCCCCTCAGTGGATTAGTCTTTTGATGAAAAGAAACAGAGTCTTGGGTGTCTTCCTTTCTCTCTTGCTTTAGACGTTTCTCTGCATTGAGTCACAATCTGCAGTGCTCAGAAATGACACCTATTTTTGTACTCAAGGCTCACTCTGAGGTGATGTCAACCAAGGGGAGCAGAAGAGAGCAGATACTGGTCCAGACGGTCCCAGTCATTGTCTTTAGGGACATGAGAGTTCTAGGTGAACTCTTTGAGGTCCTGGAGAATGGATTCCCACGGGGCCTCCAGCAAATCCAGAAAGCCTCTATGTTGTGAGAGGTTGCTTGGCTCAGCATGCAGGGCTGGGCTCGACACAGAGGCGGCTGCCACTCTAGGGGGCTCCCCACCCTCTGCCAGGGGTGCTCCCAGGTTCAAGGGGCTGCATGTGTTGAGAGCACTAGGTCCAGGAGTCAGAGAGTCTTTGGGAGAGGAGGGATCCCCCTTTCTCCCTGCACTCTGCTTGGGTGCTGGGAAACTCCATCCCACTGCATCAATTCTCTTTTTTTTGGCTTGCTGGTTCTTGAAACAAACCTGAGGAGAAATAACGAGAGGTCAATAAGGGGTTCCAAGCAAAGGGCCCTTCCCTGTGCAGGTCCTATCTCAGACTTGTCTCAACTAGTTTCTGGGGGACAAAAGAGATTGTGCAGGGGGTCAGGTGCTTGGGGCCCAAGGAGGTTCAATCCCAGCACCACCTACAGCCCCCATCCCAGCCTGGAGTGATCAGGAGCTTTGCTGCATGTGTAAAAAAATGAAATAACATAAAATATAAAATAAAATTAATCCAAAAAGAGGGGCCCATAGAACCCTGTTTTTTCCCGTGTTGGGAGTCAATTCCACTCTCCCTCTGCACAAACCCATTCACATACACTACTGGGAGTCACACTGCCAACATCCAGCCCAGATCACAGGTTAAAGAGATCCAGTCCAACATGAATAAGGCACAATGTACAATCCCCATGCTAATCTGACACCACCTAGGTCCACTTTCCCACCAAGGGTGGCCCCTGAGCACACAACCAGGAGTAATTCCTGAGCACTGCAGAGTGTGGCCTAAACTCAGAAAAGGGAAAATGAAAAAAATAAGGGACCTAGGACTCTGATTCCTTGTTAGAAAAGTTCACTATGTGGGTGAAGCTCCATCAACCTAACGCTAATAAGAAAGCAAAAAATGGAAATGGAAAAAGGAATTAAAGCAATAATTTCACCCTGACGTAACAAGCAGAAAACTCTGCATTTTGGTGTTCTACCATGAATGAAATACATATGGCGAGGGGGTGCTCTGAAATCGGGTGCTCTGGGGAAATGCCATGGACACTTACCCGGACCACATCCTCATCCAGTTGAGTCTCAGATGCCACCTCCTGGATGTCAACAGAGGGGTGCGGAACTTGAGGGGAGCAGATACTCCCGATGTCCCTGTCATCGTCCCCAGGGATGCGATAGTTTTGGAGAAACTCTTTGAGGTCCTGAACGATGGATTCCCATGGGGCCGCCAGCAAATCCATATAACCTCTGTAGTCTAAGAGGTTCCCTGGCTCAACATGCTGGACTGGGCTCCACACAGGAGCAACCGCCACCCTAGGGGGCTCCCCACCCGCTGCTAGGGGTGGTCCCATGTCCATGGGACTGCATGTGCTCAGAGCACTGCTTCCTGGAGTCAGGGATTCTTTGGGATTCCCCGTTTTCCGTGCACTCCTCTTGGGTGCTGGGTAACTCCTCCCCTCTTCCTCAGTTCTGCTCCTCCTGGCTCGATGGTTCTGGAACCAAACCTGGGGAGAAACAGCAAGAGGTCAATAAGGGGTAACAAGGGAAGGGCTCTTCACTGCTCAGCTCCTGTCTCAGACTCGTCTCAACTAGTCTGCAGGACATAACACATTGTGCAGAAGGTCAGGTGCTGGGCCCAGGTAGGTTCAATCCCAGCACTGCCTATTGCCTCTATCCCAACCTGGAGTGATCAGGACACTGCTGCATGTAACACCATCAATAAAATAAAATAAATGGGGACTCATAGTATCCTATTTCTTTCCCCTTCGTGGAGTCAATTCCACTGTCCCTATGCTAACGTCTCCCTCTGCACAAACCCATTTATATACACTACTGAGAGTCACACTGGCAAGTCCCCAGCCCGGACACAGGTTAAAGGAGTCCAGTCAAATATGAATAGAGCACAGTGTGCAACCCCATGCTAATTGGATACCACCAAGGTCCACTTTCCCACCAAGGGTGGTCCCTGAGCACACAACCAGGAGCAATTCCTGAACACAGCAGAGGATGGCCTCAACTCATGGATGAGTAAAATGAGAGAGAAATGAAGGAACCTGGGACTTTGATCCCCTTTTTCAGAATAGGCCACTCTGGGTGAAACTCCATCAAACTAACGCTCAAGAGAAAACAAAATGGAAATGGAAAAAGAAATAAAAAAATAATTGTTCCCTGACCAGAAAGCAGAAACCTGTGTATCCTGGTATTCTACCTTGACTGGAATACGAGTGGGCAGGGGGTGCTCTGGACTTGGGGTGTTGTTCAGAAATGCCACAGGCACTTACCTGAACCACATGCTCTTCCAGTTGAGTCTCAGATGCCACATCCCGGATGGTGTCCCAGCCCGGGTACAGGGTTTTCTGGAAAACATCCCTGAGCACCCTCAGCTGTCCTGGGGAGAACCGAGTGCGTGGCTTGCGTGTGCCTTTTTCTTTTTCTGTAGGGGAAAAGGAAGCGACATTGAGGATAAGAAAATGGTTCAAAATCAACTCCTGGCACTAAAGAAATATACCAACAGGGAGGGTGGTTTCCCTGCACAGGTGGACTAGGGTTCAATTCCTACACCTAAGGGTCTGACAAGGTCTACAGCCACCACAAAGTTTCCCATTCTTGCCTTGAATCATCCAAATCATCACAAAATCCTACTGCATCCACCCAGTTTCCAACTTACCTGCCATAGTAGCTTCTACAAAGCACAGACTCTCAGAGTGGTTGTGCTCTGAGAGCAGCAGAGTGAAGCCTATGACTCTAGTGGGCAGCAAGGCCAAATATATAGGAAACACGGTGATGGCCACACCCTCTGCACCCCCACATAGGACCACTCCTCACTAAGTATCATCAAGGCCACGCCCCTAGGACCCAATCACACCTGCAACTTCCAGCCTGGGACTTTCCTGGAAGAACTTCCGGGAAGAGTTCTCCGGAAAATGCATGCCCTTTACATGCTGCTGACCCCAGTTGGATCCTGCGATGAATGTGGTTCTCTGCGCATTACCAGAGTGTTTCCTGAGCACAGGGCCTGCGCTAAACTCCCATACCATGGGTGTGGCCAAAAGTACCAATAAATGTAAAACACACTGGCAGAATCCAAGTTAGTTCCTACCCTCCATGCATCACTCAAAGAAACAATGGTATAAGCATCAGAGCCTGCTCAGAAGACAGAACAGGGAGAAGAATGGTGCCAGGGGTGAGAGTGCTTAGGTAGGGCTGCAGCATGCGAGGCTAGGGGCCCTACTCAAATAGGACACTGCATGACCCCTGATCACCCCCAAGGAAGGCACTCAAGTGTGTCCCTGCCCCCACTCCCAGCACCTGAGTGTACAAGGAATGCCCATCACCATTCAGAGCACACAAACATTAGACTCTTGTGATGAGTGTTCCCTGGGATGGCCAGGACCTTCAGTACTGCTTTTAGAGGTCTCAATCCCTTGACCAAAAGGTAGAAAGGGGCCACTGAAATCCCAGAGTTCTGAGCGGTTCAGCAGCAGGGAGGGAGCACAGGGGCACAGAGAATATTTAGCAGAGCGAAGAGCCCTTCTTTTCTCTTCCCCAACATACATGGTCCCTAAATATCACTGGGTTTCTCCCCAATTCACAGTCAGGGTTTATTCATGTAGATCTGGGTGAAGGTCAAAAATCAACCACCATCAGATACAACCAAGTAGATGATGGTGACATAGGAAGCTTCTGGAAGGTGAGGGGCTGAGAGGAGGATAATCCAATGTCTGAGAGCTCCTCCTGAGGGAAACATGGCGGCAGAATGTGTCCAGAACAGGCCCAGCAGCGTGGAAGCAGAGATGATCATGCCTCTGCTTGCCCTTTATGGTTTTGCTTTTACCTTTATTTTTTGGGGATTGGTCACATGCACGGGTTACTCCTGGCTCCATGCTCAAAATCTGTTCTGGCAGGCTCGGGGGACCATATGATGCCGGGAATGGAACCATCTTCCTTCTGCATGCAAGGCAAACACCTTACCTCCATGCTGTCTCTTGGCCCCGCCTTGATATTTTAATACTTTTCCACTTAAAACATTGATGATAGGGTTGGAGAATGGCACAGCGCTGTTTGCCTTGCAAGAAGCCGACCCAGCACCTAAGGTGGTTGGTTTCAAATTCCATGTTCCATATGGTCCCCGTGCTTGCCAGGAGCTATTCTGAGCAGATAGCCAGGAGTAACCCCTGAGCATCACCGGGTGTGGCCTAAAAACAAACAAAAAAAGTTGATGATAATACTGTGATTTCCCAATTATCCATGATATTGATGTTCCCTGCATTTAATATCCAACACCCATCAAACAGTTACACCTACTCCACTCAACCCACTCCCAAGTTTTCCACCCACCATCCATAAATACAAAAAAATATGAATTTATATTGCTTCAAGTTAAGTGTGTATTTCATTTAATTTACACTTTAGACATTAATATCTTGATGAAATCAACATTTGAGTGGTCCAATTCACTGCTCTCCTTAACTGTGCTGGATCTTTCAGGAAGAAAAATAATTATGAATAATAAAAGATTTGTGTGCGGTCAGGAGCGGCAAAGTGATAACACAGCAGGTAAAGCATTTGCTTTGCACTTGGCCAATCCAGGACTGACCCAGGTTTAATTCCTGGCAATCAATACGGTTCCCCGAGCCTGCCAATAACTATTTCTGAGCACAAAGCCAGGAAAACACCCTTGAGTGCCAATGGGCTTGGCCAAAGCAAAAACTAAAACAAACAAACAAAAGCCCCAAACAACCAAGTGTGATATGGGGGCCAGTTGATAGCACAGCAGTATTGAATTTTCCTTGCATGATCTGGGATGGACCAGCATTTGATTCCCAGCATTTTATATGGTCCCCTAACCTGCCATTTTCGATTTATGAGCACAGAGCAATGAGGAAACCCTGGGGTCTTCATGTTGAGGCCCATAAACAAAACAAAAAAAGATTTACATGGGGTCAAAGCAGTAAGCCTAGAGCACCCATAGAAATTGATCCACAGCCCTTCCTGGAGCAGGATTTTCAGCCGGCACGGGCTGGCTCCTGGCAGACCTCCGTATGTGCCAGGGGCCTCTTGGCCCGGCCTAGTGTAGGTGGGCCCGGACCTGGGTCACCCGACCCCCCTCTCCCACTTTCCTCCGGATCTCCAGGTGAGTTCCTGGGAGGACCTGAGGGGGCACCCTGGGTTTTCCCCTCTCCCAGGCCGGCTCCAGAGATTGGCTTAGGGGGTGGAGTTTGATCTGGGGGGTGGCAGATAGCTGCTCAGTTATACTCGGGCTGTCACTGGCAATTTCATACCAGTCTACATGTTGCAAACCGAACATATACTCCTCCCAACCATCAGTACCCCAGATTTACCCTTCTTAACTTCAGTAACACACAGTTCTAATCTCAGACCAAAGACATACAGTGGATCTAACAATCCCAGAACTATTTAGAAGGACATAAATTGAACACATATTGAACACATATATCTTTTGAATATTTTATGTGTATTTTCTTTAACAGCTGTAACTCTCTATATATTCTTCTACCATGATGTTTCTATCCACTTTTCATCTTGTCTTTTCTTTGTAAGCTGTTCAGTAAGGAATGTTGGTGGAACTGTCCCTCAGTTTAATGCCTATGATTGAACTATGTCATGGAAATTGCTGGTCTTGTTCCTATTGCCTCCAGATGCATCGATAATGCTTCATGGCATTGATCCTTGTTTGCATAGACACATTAAAATGGGAAAACACTATACATACAGATCAGTTCTTATCTAATAAATCTCAGTACAATGTACCTTACACCCTGAACATTGATATAATGACCTGGCACAGGCCTCAGAAGAATGGGCATCCTCCATTCACGCCGGAACCAGGCAAGCTATCTACGAAACATCCAAGGTCTTTTATAGCAACAGCTGGAAGCAGTCCTCTACCAGGAAAGACACTACCAAGGGTCTGACATCGACCTCCTAAAAAGAGACTTCCGTTTACACTGAGAAGACTTGACAACAACAATGACCTGCTCTACAGGACATGGTTCTCTCTAGTGCCCCTTAAGTGTGAGGTGAAACGAGAGGATGCTCTGCACCATCCTGACTGCAATATGGGATATGCAGACTCCAGGATCTTTAATACAGAAGCACGATACCAACAACAGAGACTATGTGAGAAATGGAGGTGTATTGCCACTACAGACGATGACTTGGATTGGACAAACTAGTTTGCCTGGAGCCTAGAGTCAGTCCTGTGCCAGGAAACTTCAGGGGTAGGGTTTCCTTGTATTTAGACCACAATTTTTCTTTCCATGTCCCTTATATTTGGTGGGCCTATGCAAACAAATGCCACTCTAACACCATTTTTTACTATGTTCCCTTGACTCCAATCCTTAAGAAAAACAACCCACTAAAACTTTTGAGGTTAACATAAACTAGTAAGCATGTGCATGGAACTAGATAAATGTACTTTGCCCTCAATGTTTAAGGAGTTACATAAGTCTAATGTCTTTAGATTATATTGTGTGCTGCTAAGAAATAGTATGTACTACAACTGGGGATTTGAGGGACAAAGTAATTGTATTGTACATGGGTTCAGTTTTGTTTTTCTTAATGTTCTTTGGCTGAAAGTTCAAGGCTGGGATATCATCGATGGGACTACCGAGAATTCTGTTTATGGGTGATTGTGCTTCCACTGTAACTTTACCCTGTCCTCTTTCTTTGCATCTTTGTTGTCATAATTAAAATAAAAAATATATCCAAAATATTATATAAAATAAATTAAAGTGACCAGAAAAAAAAAGAAATTGATCCACAAATTTAAGTAATATCTTTCTGCAAATTAGGAAGAACCAGCAGGGATCAGGTTAAGCAAAATAATTGAGAATGGGAATGACTAAAAGAGGTTCTCTCAGGCCCTCCTGATAGCACAGCAGTAAGGCATTTGCCTTGCATGTGGACGACCCCGGACAGTCCCAGGTTCCATTCCTGGCACAACATATGGTCCCCAACACTGAACACAGGGTCAGGGAACCCCTGAGTGCCACCAGGTGCGGGGAAAAATACACATAAAAATAAAAACCAAAACAAAACAAAATCGCAAAGAAGGGCTGGAGAGAGAGTACAGAGAGAGGGCAGGGTGCTTGCCCAGGTTCAGTCCCAGCAACCCAGAGTCTCTGGGCAGTCTTTTCTTCTTACTCTCTTTCTGTATTTCTTCTTTCTTTCATTTTTCTTTCTTTCCCCTTTTGTTTCTTTCTTCTTTCTCTCTCTTTCTGTTTCTTTTTGTTTAAGCTTTATATATTCTTTTTTTTTTTTTTTTTGGTTTTTGGGCCACACCCGGTAACGCTCAGGGGTTACTCCTGGCTATGCGCTCAGAAGTCGCTCCTGGCTTGGGGGACCATATGGGACGCCGGGGATCGAACCGCGGTCCGTCTCCTAGGCTAGCGCAGGTAAGGCAGGCACCTTACCTCCAGCGCCACCGCCCGGCCAAGCTTTATATATTCTTTTGTGAGCTGGGTATGCCTGGTTGAGTGCTGGGCTCAGGGGGAGTTGGTGGGATCAGCCCCCAGTCCCATCACCAGAGCACATGAACTTGGTTCATTGAGTCTCTTCTGCTTTCTTTTTATAGAAGTGATTTAAAATTTAAATGCAACGAAAGGACTAAAATTGAAAATAGAGAGGCCAGAGCACAATTTGGAGGGTATTTTGCTTGTATGGTGCTAACCCAGGTTCTATCCCCGGCATCCATATGTTCCCTGGAGACTGCCAAGAGCAATTTCTGAGCACAGAGCCAGGAGCACTTCCTGGTGTGCTGAAACACCAAGAGAAAGACAGTAAAATTGGAGAAGAGTTTGAAGTGCTAGAGAGAAGTCAGAGAGCTCCCCCAGGTGTTTCCAGAATCTTAGCCTCTTGGGGGGCTGTGGGTGGTTTTGTTGTCCTGTTTCCTCTCAGCTTGCACATCCCCATCCTCTATAGAGAAGGGGAGGCTTTAGTAACCTGAGTCTCTCAGTTTTGGGACTACACTGAGGAGAGCTGTGGGACAAGAGCTAGAGGGACCCTGTGACTGCACTCGGACTCCCAATTGTCAGCATCCTCCCCCGCATCCATCTGAGGGTAGGCTATCCCAAACTGTGCTCAGGGAACACTCCTGGCAGACAGGAACTACTGTATAGGATGCTGAAAATCAAACTTGGGTTGAACACATGCAAGGCAAATGCTCTATTCACTGCTGTTGCTATGGTCCCAAGAATTCTTTATGAGAGAATGACTCCAAACCTTGTTCAAGAACCTTCTGTCTGTATTGACTTGAGGGATGGCAAAAATAAACGTTTCTTTTTTTTTTGTCCCCCAATTCACAATACAGACCAGACAAAGGGCCTGTATTGAGGTGTATATGGGGTGTATTTACTGTACCTCCTCTTTCTATACAGTCAGTGTAAAGAACACAGCCTGTGGTAAGAATAGGGAGGCTTTATCTTTTTTTTCTTTTTTTTTATTTAAAAAAAGTATATATATATATATAAATCCTTCACTAGTGCAACATTCCCATGACCAATATCTCAAGTGTCCTTCCTCCCCACCCCACACCGGCCTGAAATCTAGACAGGCTTTCTACTTCCCTCATTCAGTCACATTTTGTTATGATAATTCTCAGTGTAATTATTTCTGTGACTGCGCTACACGATCCCTGTGGTGAGCTTCATGTCAGGAGCTGGACCCTCCAGCCCTCCTCTATTTTGTCTCTGAGAATAATTACACAAATGTTTTTCATTTTTCTGAAAACCCATAGATGAGGGAGACCATTCTTTGTTTTTCTCTCTCCCTCTGACTTATTTCACTCAGCATAATAGATTCCATATACATATGGAATATGTATATATATATACACCTATATATACATATAGGTATAGGAAAATTTCATGACTTCATCTCTTCTGATGGCTGCATAATATTCCATTGTGTATATGTACCATAGTTTCTTTAATCATTCATCTAGTAAGGGGCATCTAGGCTGTTGCCAGAATCTGGCTATTGTAAATAGCCATGAATATGAATGCTATGAATATAGGTGTGAGAAAGGGATTTTTGTATTGTATTTTGTGTTCCTAGGATATATCCCTAGGAGTGGTATAGCTGAATCGTATGGGAGCTCAAAAAATAAACATTTTATTAAAACCGTAGTTTTCTTAGGAAGCAAACTAATAGCGTGTTATGTTTAAGCAACAATAATATCAACAATTGGAACCAAAGAGATAGTACAGTGGCTAGGGCACGTGCATGGTATATGGTTCAATCCCAGGCACCCCATGACCTACAAACCCTCTTGTAAGGGCTGGAAATAACACAGAAAGAGGGTGTTTGCCTTGCAAGTGGCTGACCTGGGTTCAATAACCTGGCATTACCTATGGCCCCCCAGCCTGCCATGAGTCAAGTGATTCCTGAGTGCAGAGCCAGGGGCAACCTCTGAGGACCCTCAGGTGTGACACAAAAAGCAAAGCCAAGCCAAGCAAAACATAAAAAATAAGTGGTTGTCAAGATATGCTGGGTTGTGCTGTTTCTGCTTCTGCTGGGTGGCATGTCCTGTGGGGCTGAGCACTGGGTTCTTGGGCAAAGATGAAGCCCTTCTTCCTTTATTGGGAGAGGTCACAGTCTCTAAATCCCTGTTCAATGTGGGATAGGAATGAACACCTTTGGCTATTGTTGTTGACTTCTTGGTTCTTTTTGGGGTACACATGTCTGTACTCAGGAAAACTGATGATGCTTGCCGGACACGATATGCTGTAATATGGAAGATCTAACCCAGGTCACCTGTGTGCAAGGCTATTGCCTTCAGATTGTATTATGCCCCCAGTCCTGGACACCCCAATTATGGAGGTCAGAATGCCCTGTGTTTCCATCTCAACCTTTTTTTTTTGGTTTTTGGGCCAGTGCTCAGGGGTTATTCCTGGCTGTCTGCTCAGAAATAGCTCCTGGCAATTATGGGGGACCCTATGGACGCTGGGATTTGAACCAGCCACCTTAGGTCCTCGATCGGCTGCTTGCAAGGCAAACACCTCGGTGCTATCTCTCCGGCCCCATAAAGCAAATACCCTACCTGCTGTGCGATGGCTCAGGCCTCCACCTCAACATTTTGACATCTCCACAGGTTGTGGAGTTGCAGCCGCACCTGGGCACAGAGTGGCACAGCTGACAGCAGGTGATACCAAGTGGAACCTTATGGAATCTTCTAGAAGCCACCAAACTCCTTTACCTACACATACTCAATACTAGCCCTGCTGTGCCAGGGAGGCACCACCACACAGAAGGAAGGACTGGAGTCCTTTTGGAACCTTCTAGACCACCCCATCTGTTTTCAAATACATACTCAAAACTGTGCCCAAATGGATCAAGCCGCTGTGGACAGGACAGGACAGAGAAGAAAAGTGGGCTTCCTGCTGCAAGGTAGGCGTTTGGTCCAGGGTGTTTGCTGCTCCCCTCTCACATAGGCTGTGGGGACTGAATCCCAAGAACAGAAAGGAAAGCAAAGATAGGCAGGAGCATTTGCAGAGTTCTGCAGAGAACGCACCTCAACAACAAAGACATTGATCTTTTGAAAATCAATTTATTAGAATCACTAGATTTACAAACTTAGACCTTTTCCTGCCTCTCCACCTACTCCTGCACCATGTTCCCTTCCCAAGAAGAAACTTGTCTCATTACTGTACAGGTAAGTCTGAGTCTTGGCTTTCGGGACAGAATTTGCAACCCCTCACTCTCAGGGTCACTCTCAGGACATCCCCTGTCCATCTCCACAGTCACAGTCCTCAGTGGACTATTCTGAGAAAGTGAAATAGATTCTCAGGTCTCTTCATTTCTCTCTTGCTTCTGACCTTCCACTGCATTGGGTCACCTTCGGCAGTGCTCAGAAATTGCTCCTAATCATGTGCTCAGGGACCACTATTGAGGGGATAACAACCGAAGGGAGCAGATGCTGGTCCAGACTGTCCAAGTCATTGTCCCCAGGGATGTTATAGTTTTCCATGAACTCTTTGAGGGCTTGATCTCTGGCATCCCATAGGATTCCCTGAGCCTGCCAGGAATGATTTTTTTTTTAGGGGATGGGGGGCTACACCCAGCACCACTCGGGGTTACTCCTGGCTCTGTGCTCAGAAATTGCTCCTGACAGGCTCGGGGACCATGTGAGATGTCAGGAATCGAAACACCATCTGTCTTGGATCAGCTGCAAGCAAGGCAAATGCCCTACCGCTGTGCTATCTCTCTTGCCCCAGGAAAAATTTCTGAGTGCAGAGCCAGGAGTAAGCTCTGAACACCATAAGGTGTTGCCCCAAACAAGCAAACAAAGAAGTTTACAGGAGCCTAGAAAGATAGTACATTGGGTAAGGTGCTTGCTTCCATGTGCTTGACCCAGGTTCGATGTCTGGTCCCTTGAGCACTGCCATGAGTGATCCCTGAACACAGAGCCAGGAGTAACCCCTGAACACTGCTGGGCGTAGCTTCAAACCAAACAAAAAACAGTCTTAAGCTTTAGAATATACGAAGGCACCACTCCTGAGCACAGAACCAAGAAAAATCCAGAAACACCACCAGATAAAGTCCCCAAAGCACTCCCAAATTAGTTTATATGTTAGAAAGACATGGCTTAAAGCTGAGGGGGGGGGGGTCAGGACCTCACCTTGCATACGACCAACATGGTCCATCCTGGCACCACATTAAGTCCCCAGCACTTCCAGGAGTCAGCCCTGAGCACTATCTGGTGTAGCCAGAAATAAGGGCTGGAGTGATAGCACAGTGGGTAGGGTATTTGCCTTGCATGCGGCCAACCTGGGTTTGATTCCTAGTATCCCAGATTGTCTCCCAATCTTACCAGGAGTGATTTCTGAGCTCTGAGCTAGGAGTAACCCCAGAGAGCTGCCAGGTGTGGCCCCCCAAAAAAGAAAAATAGAAAGAGAGAGAAAGAGGAAAGAAAGAAAAAACACCAAAAAAAAACCCCACAGAAATAAAGATGCAGCAAGTTTACACAAGGAGATAAAGGCAGCATTAGAGCCATGGGGAGGAGGGGCCTGTGCAGGAGAGATGCAGGAGGAACGGAGCCAGCAGCTCCAGAATGGGCATCTGTGATGGTCCCTGCCTCGGACCCTGGTGACAAACCAGCTCCAGAGTTCATGCGACGTTTAAGGTTATGAGATAAGAAAGAGTGTAACTGTCACAAAGAACAAGAATAGCCAGTGCTGGCATGGATGCAGGAAAAAAGGGACACTCATTCACTGCTGGTGGGAATGTTCACTGGTCCAGCCTCTTAGGAAAACAATATGGATATTCCTCAAAAAAATAAAAATTGAGCTTTCATATGACCCAGCAATACCACTCCTAAGAATATGCCTAGGAACCCAAAAACACCATGCAGAAAGCCCTCTGCATTCCTATGTTAGTCACAGGACTATTTACAATAACCAAAATCTGCAAACAACCCAAGTGCCTGAGAACAGATGAGTGGCTAAAGAAACCATGGTACATCTACACAATGGAATACTATGCAGCTGTTAGGAAAAGGGAAGTCATGAAATCTGTTTATACATGGATGGATATGGAGATTATAAGGTGGAGAAATGAGTCAGAGGGAAAGGAATAGACAAAGAAAATCTCACTCATTCGTGGGACATAAGAAAGATAAAAGACAGTATGGTAAGAATATCCAGAAACAATAGAGATGAGGGCATGGAGGGCCAGTCCATGGTGGGGATCTTTTCACAAATCACTCTGGACAAAAACATGGTGCTAAAAGAGGATAGAATGATAATGCATGGTATACAATCTTTCATTAACAGTAGTGCAAACCACAGTGTCAAAAAGGGGGGATAAAACGGAGAGAAAGAGAGAGAGAAGTAAAATGTCTGCCATGAGACAGGCAGGGGAAGGGTGGGAAGAAACTGGGGACACTGGTGGCAAGGAATGTGTATACACTAGTGAAGTGTGGTTTACATTGTATGCTTGAAACTCAAGAAAAATTTTGTAAGCACAGTGCTTAAATAAAGTAAATATTATTTTAAAAAGTCAAAGGAAGAAATCAAAGACCGTAGCTGGGGCCAGAGAGTAACACAGTAGGGAGGACATTGGCCTTGCACGCATCTCAGGTTCGACCTGGGGCCAACCCAGGTATGATCCTGGTATTCCATATGGCCCTCCAAGCACTGTCAGGGATAATTTCTCAGTGCAGACCCAGAAGTAACCCCTGAGTACTGCTGGGTGTGGCCCCCAAACATATAAACAAATAAAACAAACAAAACAGTAAGAGAGGAGGCCGGAAAGATAGCCAGAAGGGTAAGGCATTTGCCTTGCACCTGGCTGCCCTGGGTTTGATACCCAGCAACCCACATGATCTCATGAGCAATGCCAAGGTAACCCCTGAGCACTGCCTGGTGTGACCCCAAAATAAAAACAAACAACAGCAACAACAAAACAACCTGTGAGAGGCGGAGCTGGAGAGATGGGAAAATATATAGATAGCTCCTATATGGTCCCTTGAGTCTCAGCAGGAGTGATCAGTAAGTGCAGAGCCAGGCATAATTCCGAGCATAGCTTGGAGTGATAGCACAGCAGTAAGGTGTTTGTTTTGCATGTAGACTACCCTGGACCTGAATTCCGTCCCTGGCACCATATGGGTGCCAGGAGCGATTTCTGAGCTCCGAGCCAGGAGTAATCCCTGAGCACTGCCAGGTATGTCCCAGGAAACAAAAACACAGCAAAAAAGGGCTATCTCAGGGCTGAAGAGAGAGAGAGAACAGAGGGCAGGTACCTTGCCCATATTCAATCCCAGCATCCCGTTGACTCCGAGAAAATATATTCTCAAATAGGGGGGCAAGTTCACGATTGGGAGGCTGAGTACAACCACAGGGTACCTCTAGCCCCCATCCCAGGGTTCCCCTTAATTTAGTCCCAAAATTGAGAGACTCAGGTTACCAAAGTCTTTCTTTCTCTAAAGAGGATGGAGATGTGGAAGCTGAGAGGGCACAGGACTAGATAAACATTCATACCCCCCCCCCAAAAAAAGAATCTCTGGAAACACTGGGGGAGATTCCTGACTCCTCCCTAGCACTTCACACACTTCTCAGTTTACTTTCTTTTCCTTGGTGTTTGAGCCACACCAGGCATTGCTCAGGGGTTCCTTCTGGCTCTGTGCTCAAAATTAATCCTGGCAGGGGCCTGAGTGATGGCGCAAGCAGTGGGGCGTTTGCCTTGCACGTGGCCAACCTAGGATGGACTGTGGTTCTATCCCCGGCATCCAATATGGCTCCCAAGCGAGGATTGATTCCGGAGCACATAGCCAGGAGTAAACCGGGAGCATCAGGATGTGTGGCCCAAACAACAACAACAATAACAACAACAAACCCAAAACAAAACAAAAAATCCTGGCAGGCTCAGGGGACCATATGGGATACTGGGGCTAGAACCTGGGTAAGCAATGTGCAAGGAAAATGCCCTCACTGCTGTGCTCTGGCCCCTCTACTTCCAACTTTAGTCTTTATTTCCATTTAAATTTTAAGTTACTTCAGTAATGAGAGAACAAGAGAGGCTCAATGAACTGAGTTCAGGCACTCAGGGAAGGTCTGGTCCCCCCCAATCCCTTGAGCACAACACTGACCCAGGCACGCCCACTCTAAAATGAAAACATAAAGCCTAAATGAAATTCAGAAAGAGGGTCCCGAAAGATAGCACAGTGGTAGGGTGTTTGCCTTGCATGTGGCCAACCCAGGATGTACCTGGTTTCGATTCCCGACAACCCATATGGTCCCCCGAGCCTGCCAGGAGCTATTTCAGAGCTCAGAGCCAGGAGTAACCCCTGAGTGCCTCATGGAAGTAGGGTGTTTGCCTTGCATGCAGAAGGTAGGTGGTTCGAATCCCGGCATCCCATATGGTCCCCTGAGCTGGCCAGGAGCGATTTCTGAGCATAGAGCCAGGAGTAACCCCTGAGTGCTGCTGGGTGTGATCTCCCCCCCTCAAAAAAAAGAAAGGAAGGAAGGAAGGAGAAAGAAAAAAGTAAAGAAAAAGAGAGAAAGAAGAAAATCAGAAAGAAGAAAAGAGAGAAGAAAGAAAGAGAAGAGAAGAGAGAGAAAGAAAAAAGAAAGAAAGAAAGAAAGAAAGAAAGAAAGAAAGAAGAAAGAAAAAAGAAAGAAAGAAAGAAAGAAAAAAGAAAGAAAGAAAAAAGAAAGAAAGAAAGAAAGAAAGAAAGAAAGAAAGAAAGAAAGAAGAGAGAAAGAGAAAGAGAGAGAAAGAGAGAGAAGAGAGAGGAAAGAAAGAGAGGAGAAAGAAAGAAAGAAAGAAAGAAGAAAGAAGAAAGAAAGAGAAAAGAAAGGAGGAGAAAGAAAGAAGAAAAAAGAAGAAAGAAAGAAAGAAAGAAAGAAAGAAAGAAAAGAAAGAAAGAAAAGAAAGAAAGAAGAAAGAGAAAGAAAGAAGAAGAAGAAAGAAAGAAAGAAGAAAGAAAGAAAGAAGAAAGAAGAGAAAAGAAAGAAAGAAAGAAAGAAAGAAAGAAAGAAAGAAAGAAAGAAAGAAAGAAAGAAAGAAAGAAAGAAAGAAAGAAAGAAAGAAAGAAAGAAAGAAAGAAAGAAAGAAAGAAAGAAAGAAAGAAAGAAAGAAAGAAAGAAAGAAAAAGTGATAGCACAGTAGGAGGGGTCTTGCCTTGTACCTGACCCAGATTCCATCTCCGGCATCCTATGGGGTCTCCTGAGCACCTCACGTAGAAGTAAAGAATAAACAGATCTCTCATTTTATTTTTTATTTCTTTTGGACCACATCCAGTGATGTTCAGGGTTTAATTTTGGTAAACACAAGAATTAAACCCTGTGCTGCCAGGGGACTGTATGGGATGCTGGGATTGAACCTAGGCAAGCTACCTGCCCTCTGTTTTTTCTCTCCAGCCCAAACAAAGCCCTTTTGTGTGAGTGTTTTGTTTTTTTCTGGGACACACCTGGCAGTGCTCAGGAATTACTCCTGGCTCAGAGCTCAGCAATCACTCCTGGCATGGTAGGGGACCATATGGGATGCCAGGGATAGAACTCAGATCTGGGGTTGTCCACGTGCAAGGCAAATGCCTTACTGCTGTGCTATCACTCTGGCCCTGAGAGAACCTCTTTTTGTCTTTCTCACTCTCATTTATTTTGCTTAACCTGATCCCTGCTGATTCTTTCTAATTTTTAGAAAACTGAAATTTAACTCTTGGGATCAATTTCTGTGGGTGCTCTAGGCTTATTGCTTTGACTCCACATAAATGTTTTTTGTTTGTTTGTTAGTTTTTGAGCCAACACCCGAAGAGCTCAGGGTTTCCTCCTGGCTTTGTGCTCATAAATCACACCTGGCAGGCTCGAGGGACCATATGAGATGCTGGGGATCAAACGTTGGTCCATCCCAGGTCATGCAAGACAAACTCAATACTGCTGTGCTTTCAACTGACCCCAAATTCACATTTGGTTGTTTGGGGTTTTTCTTTGTTTGTTTTGTTCACACCCAGCAGAACTCAGGTTTTTTTCCTGGCTCTGTTCTCAGAAAGTTTCTGGCAGGCTCCGGGAATCATATGGGCTGCCAGGAATTAAACTCGGGTCAGTCCAGGGTTTGAGTGCAAAGCAAATGTTCTACCTGCTGTGCTATCACTTTTTCTTCCACATAAATCTTTGATTGTTCATAATCATTCTTCTTCCTGAAAGATTCAGCACAGTTGAGGACAGAGTGAATTGGGCAAGTAAAATCTTGGTCTCACCAACCTCGTAAAGTCTAAAGAGTCATTTAAATTAAATACTAATTTAGGGGGGCTGGAGAGATAGCATGGAGATAAAGCGTTTGCCATTGCATGCAGAAGGACGTTTGTTCAAATCCCGGCATCCCATATGGTCCCCTGAGCCTGCTAGGAGTGATTTCTGAGCATAGAGTCAGTAGTAACCCCTGAGCGCTGCTGGGTGTGACCCCCCAAAAATACTAATTTAGGTTGAAGTAAATTAAATTTATATTGTATGTTGTATTTATGAATTAGTGGATGGAAAACTTGGGAGTGGATGAATGGAGGATGTGTAGTTGTGGGTGTTGGATATTTAATGCAGAAAATATCAATATTCTGAATAATAGGATCATAGCATTATCATAAATTATTTTAAGTGGAAAAGTATTAAAAATCAGGGTATGGGGTGGGGAGGAGGGAGATTTGGTACATTGGTGGTGGAAATGTTGCACCGGTGAAGAGGGTGCTCTTTATATGACTGAAATCATACAACTACAATCATATTTGTATTCACGGTGTTTAAATAAAGATAATTATAAAAAAAATCAGGGTATGTAGAGAACTCTGAGGTAAAGAAAGAGTTGAGATAAGAGTCAAGAAAGGCCTGAGCATCTGCTTCTAGGCTGCTGAGCCTGTTCTGGGGCAGATCAAGCCGCCATGATTCCCACACGATGAGCTTTCAGACCATTGGATTATCCTCCCCTTTGACCCGCTTCTTCCTAGGAGCTTCCTGTGTCTAACCATCTTCTGGTTGGTTGAGTCTGATGTATATTTGGTTTTTGACCTTCACCCGGGTCTGCATGAATAAACCCTGACTTTGTGAAATGGGAAGAAACCCAATGGTATTTGGGGATCACTGTGTTAGGGAAGAAAACAGAAGTCCCTGCAGCTGTGCTAAGATCCTCCACTCTCACAAGGAACACTCATCTCACAGAATCTTAAGGTTGGGTGCACTGAACGGTTATAGGCATTATTTGTGTACTCGGGTACTGGGAGTGGGGGCAGGGACACACTTGAGTGACAACCTTAGGGGTGCTCAGGGGTCATGGAATGCCCTGTTCGAGTAGGGCCCATGTTCTGGCATGCTGCAGCCTTGCCCTCTGAGAAGTCTCCTCTCCCAGCATCATCCTGCTCCCTGTTCTGTCTCCTGAGCAGGCTTTGATGCCGATTCTATTGACTTCTGTGAGTGATGCATGAAGAATTAGCACGAACCGGGATCCTGCCAGTGTGTTTTATGTTTATTTGGTTTTTGGCCACCCTCATGATATGGAAGTTTAACCCAGGGCCCTGTGCTCTGGAAACACTCAGAGAACCACATGCATTGAAAGGCTCAGACCGGGGTCAGCAGCATGTAAGGGCCATGCCCTTTCCAGGGACTTCTTCCCAGAACTTCTTCCAGGGGAAGTTCCAGGCAGAAAGTTGCAGGTGCGATTGGGGCCCGAAGGGAAGGGCCTTGCCTGCTGCTTAATTAGGGTGGGTCCTATGGGGGGCCCTAGGGGGTGTGGCCAGCATTGGGTTTCCTATATATTTGGCCTTGGTGCCCACTCTAGTAACAGACTTCACTCTGCAGCTCACAGAGCACAGCAACTCTGCAAGTCTAGTCCTTTCTAGAAGCTACTATGGCAGGTAAGTTGGAAACTGGGTGAAATGCAGTAGAGTTTGGGGATGACTTGGATGATTCAAAGCAAGAATGGGAAGCTTTGAGGTGGCTGTAGAGATTGTCAGCCCCTGAGGTGTTCAAGCTTTGCAGTAAATCTCAGTCATGGAGCCTCGGACCCTTTAATGGTGGCCCCACACTTGCATTTTGATTTTAGTTGGGCCTTTCTCTGGCCATGGTTCCCTGTGCTCTCTTCCCTTTTCTCTCTTTTCTCCTTGTAAGGAATCTTTGTCTAGGAAAATCAGAAGGAATATGTTTTTCTGTTACTCCACACTGTCCTTTATTGTCTTAAATTTCTTATATTTTTTGTTTTGTTTTTGGGCTACACCCTGTGACACTCAGGGTTTACTCCTGGCTATGTATGCAGAAATGGCTCCTGACTTGGGGGACCATATGGGATGCCTGGGGATCAAACTGCAATCCATCATAGGCTAGCTTGGGCAAGGCAGATGCATTACCATTGGCGCCACTGCTCTGGCCCCTAAATTTCAAACTTTTTAAGCAAGGGATATAATATGTAGAGCTCAGGGTTTTATTTCTATCTCTGTGCTCATGGTCACCTGGTTGGTTTATTGGTCCCATAAATGGTGCTAGAGATTTCTCCAGTGATAATACTTAACTCATTGAAGTTTCATACAGAGACACTGTCATGTAAGGCAGTGTCTGTCTAGTTCTCTAGCCTATACACTGTGGGGGTTGCTGTGAGATTCCTCCAAATATAAGTGAAGGCTCTTAGGGCAGTGCAAAGTGGAAATGTGTGAATGTCAATGACTAACATGTTTTTTTTCCTTGATATCTGGGAATTTATTTTCTTTGGGGAGGATTGGAGGGACACACCATTGTCAGGACTATTCCTGGCTGTGACCTCTGTGATCACTTTGCCTGGGTCTTGAGAACAAATGTGGTGCCAGGAGTTGAACCCGGGTCAACCTCTGCAGGGCAACCACTCTCTCTGCTGTATTATTTCTCTAACACCGAAAGTTGATTTTGAACCATTTTCTTATCCTCAACTTCCCTTTCTTTTTTACTGCAGAAAAGGAGAAACACACTCGCAAGCCACGCACTCAGTTCTCCCCGGAACAGCTGAGGGTGCTCAGGGACGTCTCCCAGAAGACACTGAGCCCGAGCTGGGACACCATCCAGAATGTGGCATCTGAGACTCAACTGAAAGAGTATGTGGTTCAGGTAAGTGCCTGTGGTATTTCCCCGCAGCACCCAAGAGAGGAGACAGGAGACAGAAACTGCAGAGAGAAGGGCCCTTCCCTTGAAACCCCTTATTGACCTCTCGCTGTCTCTCCCCAGGTTTGGTTCAAGAACCAGAGAGCCAAGAGGAAGAGAATTGAGGCAGATGGAAGGACTTTTCCAATGCCCAAGCGTCGGTTAGGGAGCCCGAAGAAGCCTCACACTCCTGAAGACTCCCTGACTTCTGGACCTAGTGCTCTCAGCACCTGTAGCCCCTTGGGCCTGGGAGTATCCCTGCCACAGGCTGGGGAGCTCCCAAGTGGAGCAGATGCGCGGAGCCCATCCCTGCATGCTGAGCCAAGGAACACCTTTGACTACAGAGGTTATATGGATTTGCTGGCGGCTCCTTGGGAATCCATTGTCCAGGACCTCAAAGAGTTTCTCCAAAACTATTGCATCCCTGGGGACAATGACAGGCAGATTCTGGACAGTAACGGCGCCCCTCGGGTTCTGTTCCCTCCAGTTGACATCCAGAATGTGGCACCTGAGACTCAACTGGATGATGATGTGGTTCAGGTAAGCGTCTATGGTGTTTCCCCACAGCACCCCTATTCCAGAGCATCCCCTTCCCATATGTATTCTATTCACGGTAAAACACCAATCGCAGAGTTTTCTGCTTGTCAGGTCAGGGCAAAATTATTTTTTATAATTCCTTTTTCCATTTTTTTTTTTTTTCACGAGCATTAGTTTGATTGAGCTACACCCATGTAGTGAATGAATTATTCTGAACAAGAGAATCAGAGTCCCAGTACCCTTCATTTCTCTTTCATTTCACCCTTCTCTGAGTTGCGGCCACACTCTGCAGTGCTCCTGGTTGTGTGCTCAGGAGCCACCCTTGGTGGAAATGTTGACCTTGATGGTGTCTGATTAGCATGGGATTGTATTTCGCCCTAGTTCATGTTTGATGGGAGCCTTGAAACCTGGGGCAGGGATCATGCCAGTGTGACTCTCAGTTGCTTATGTGAATGGGTCTGTGCAGAGGGAGGCCTTAGCATTGGGACAGTATAATTGACTCGAGGAAGGGGGAAAGAAACAGGGTTCTATGGCCCCTCTTTTATAATTTATTTTATTTAAATTTTATCTTATTTCATTTTATTTTACACATGCAGCAGAGCCCCTAATCACTCCAGGCCGGGCTGGGGGCAGTAGGTAGAGCTGGGATGGAATCTCTTAGCATCCCAAGCACCTGACCCCCTGCACAAGGTCTTTTGTCCTGAGACTAGTTGAGATGAATTTGAGACAGGACCTGCTCAGAGAGGGGCCCTTGGCTTTGGAAATCCTTATTGACTCTCACTATCTTTCCCCAGTTTTCGTTCAAGAACCAGCAAGACAAAAGAAAGATAATTGAGGCAGAGGAGAAGAGTTTTTCAGCACCCAAGCAGAGTGCCGAGCATGAGTGGGATCCCTCCTCTCCCGAAGACTCCCTGACTCCTGCACCCAGTGCTCTCAACACATGCAGCACCTTGAACCTGGGAGCATCCCTGGAAGAGGGTGGGGAGTCCCCTAGAGGGGCACCTGTCTCTGTGTCAAGCCCAGCCCTGCATGCTGAGCAAAGGAACCCCTCAGAATACAGAGGTTTTCTGGATTTGCTGGATGCCCCATATGAAACCATCCTCCAGGACCTCAAAGATTATTTCTAGAACTCTCATGTCCCTGAAGACAATGACTGGGACCGCCTGGACCAGTATCTGCTCCCTTCTGGTCTCCTCCCCTTGGTTGACATCACCTCAGGGTGAGCCCTGAGCACAGGAGTAGGAGTCATTTCTGAGCACTGCCGAGGGAGCCTCAATGCGGGGAAAGCTCAAAAGCAAGAGAGAAATGAAGGGAACTGAGACTGTTGCTTTTTCTCAGAAGACTAGTCCACTGAAGACTGTGACTGTGGGGCAGGGAGGGGATGATGGACACCGCAGAACCCCGAAGATTGAGGTGGTATATCCTGCCCCACAAGCCAAGACTTGGACCCACTTGCCCGGTGATGAGACTAGAACCTTCCTCTGTGGGAGGGGACATGGTGCAGAGTTGCGTGGCACCGATAGGTGGGAATCTGGTACAAATGTATCAATCTAGTGATTTTAATAAATTGATTTTTCAAATGATCAATGCCTTTGTCATTGTGGTGCATCTCTCTGAGGGATTCTGCACATGCTCCTGTCTATCTATGCTGAGGGTTCCAGCCCCTCAGAACCATGGCGGAGGGGAGAGAGATTCTCTGTGCTGAGCATCTGCACTACAGCAGGAGGCCCTGGTTCATCCCAGCCCTATCCTTTCCACAGTGGCTAGATCATTTGGGACACATCAGGGATGGTATTGAAGATGTATAGACAAAGGGGGGGATTCTAGAAGGTTCCATAAGGTATGGAGTCCTTCCTCTGAGGTACCTCCCTGTGCAGGAAAAGGTGTCACCTGTTGTCATTTGTGCCACTCTGGTGCATCTGTGACTTCACAAACTCTGTTCAGAGATGCCAAAAGGCTGAGGTGAATATAAGCATTCTGAGCTCCACAATCAGGGTGTCCACGGCTGGGGACATAGTACAGCTGATGGTGATTGCCTTGCACACAGGTGACCTGGGTTGGATCCCCACATCACATCACGTAGAGTCCCCCAGGCACCATCAAGAGTGCAGGTATAGCCCCCAAAGGAAACTGAGAAGCCAACAATAATAGCCAACAGCCTATCATAATAAATTCCTATCCCACACATTGGACAAGGATTTCGAGACTGCCCTCTCCAAATTAAGGAATAAGGACTTTATCTGGTTCCCAGAACCCCAGGGCTCAGCTCTGAAGTAAATGCCACCCAGCTGAAGCAGAAACAGCTCCACGCAGGAACTCTTGGCAACTGCTCAATTTTGCTTTTTTTTTTTGTGTGTGTGTGGTGGTGATTGGTTTTTCTTGCTTTGGGGGGTCACATCTGGTGGTCCTCAGATACCCTGGCTTTGCACTCAGGAATCACTCCATACCTGGCAGGCTAGTGGACCATTTTAATGCTTGAGATGAATGCTCGGTTCAGCCACTTGCAAGGCAAATGCCCTCCCCACTGTTTTGTTTTTGTTTTTGTTTTTTTGTTTTTGTTTTTTTTTTTTTTTTTTTTGGTTTTTGGGCCACACCCGGTGTTGCTCAGGGATTACTCCTGGCTGTCTGCTCAGAAATAGCTCCTGGTAGGCACGGGGGACCATATGGGACACCGGGATTCAAACCAACCACCTTTGGTCCTGGATTGGCTGCTTGCAAGGCAAACACCGCTGTGCTATTTCTTTGGGCCCCCCACTGTTATTTCCAGTCTTTACAAGAGGGTTTTTAAGTTTGGTTTTTACTAGGATTTGATTTGTGGGGGAATGGTTAGTGTCAGAGCATTCCCCAGCCTCTGTACTCAGGAATCACTCCTGGCTGTATTCTGTGGACCACATGGGATGCCAGGGATTAAACTCTGGTCTTCAGCATACAATTTGAGCGTCCTACCCACTCTCTGATCTCTTGGCTCCAGTTATTATTGTTATTATTGTTGTTTTAAGCATGACATGCTTTGAGTTTGTTTTCTAATAAAATTATGATTTTAATGAAGTGGTGATTTTTGCCCTCAAGTCAATACAGCCAAGACGGTTCTTGAGCAGGGTTTAGGGTCAGTCCCTCATAAAGAATTCTTTTTTTTTCTCTATTTAAACATCTTGATCACAAATATGATTGTGATTAGGTTTCAGTCATGTAAAGAACACCCCCTTCACCAGTGCAACATTCTCACCACCAATGTCCCAAATCTCCCTCCATCCAACCCCACCCCTACCTGTACTCTAGACAGGCTTTCCAGTTCCCTCATTCATTCACATGATTATGGTAGTTCTCTGTGTAGTTATTTCTATAACTGCACTCACCATTTTTTCTGGTGAGCTTCATGAAGTGAGCTGGAAGTTCCAGCCCTCCTCTCATTGTCTCTGAGGATTGTTGCAAAAATGACTTTTATTTTTCTTAAAACCCATAGATGAGTGAGACTATTCTGCGTCTCTCTCTCTCTCTCTCCCTCTGACTTATTTCACTCAGCATAATAGATTCCATAAACATCCATGTATAGGAAAATTTCATGACTTCATCTCTCTGACAGTTGCATAATATTCCATTGTGTATATGTACCACAGTTTCTGCGACTTTCTGGGGACCCCGGCCAGCAGGGTGAAGGGGATGAATGCCGCAACTTATTCGTGGGTTCACTGAAGCTGACCCGATCCGAAATATCTGTGGAAAAATCTGTAGAGGTTAGAAAGAAGGCCTAAGTCTTTTATCTGATCAAAGGCAATTTATTAAAATATTTTATTTTATTTTATACATGCAGCAGAGTTCCTGATCACTCCAGCACTCCAGGCTGGGATGGGGGCAGTACATACTGCTGGGATTTAACCTACCTCGGCCCAAGCACCTGACCCCCTTCACAGTCTCTTTTCTCCCCTAGAAACTAGTTGAAACAAGTCTGAGACAAGACCTACACTGAGAAGGGCCCTTTGCTTTGGAGCCCATTATTGAACCTCTCACTGCCTCTCCCCAGGTTGGGTTCAACAACCAGCAAGCCAAAAGGAAGAGAATTGAGGCGGAGGGAAGGAGTTTCCCAGCACCCAAGCAGAGTGCCGGCCCGACTGGGATCCCTACTCTCCCAAAGACTCCCTGATTCCTGGACCCAGTGCTCTCAGCACATGCAGCCCCTTGGACCTGGGCACACCCTTGGCAGAGGGTGGGGGAGCCGCTGAGAATGGCAGCTGCCTCTGTGTGGACCCCAACTCTGCATGCTGAGCCAAGGGGCCCCGTCGAATACAGAGGTTTTATGGATTTGCTGGCGGCCCCGTGGGAATCCATAGGCCAGGAACTCAAAGAGTTTATCCAAAATGATCACACCCCTGGTGACAATGATTTGAACAGTTTGGACTATTATCTGCTCCCCTCCATTGATAACCCCTCAAGAAAGGTCCCTGAACACATGAAAGGAGTAATTTCTGAGTACTGCAGAGTGTGACCCAACACAGAGAAAGGTTAAAAGCAAGAGAAAATAAAGGGACCTGAGACACTGTTTCTCTTTCTCAGAAGAATAGTCAAGGGGTCCCATCAAACATGAATAGAGCACAATGTACAATCCCCACGCTAATTCGACACCACCTAGGTCCACTTTCCCACCAAGGCTGGCCCCTGAGCACACAACCAGGAGCAATTCCTGAGCACTGCAGAGTGTGGCCTCAACTCAGAGACGGGTGAAATGAAAGAGAAATGAAGGAACCTGGGACTCTGACCCCCTTTTTCAGAATAGGCCACTAGGTGGGTGAAGCTTCAACCTTACCTCCATGCTATCTCTCTGACCCCACCTTGATTTTGTAATACTTTTCCACTTTAAAAAGTTGATGATAATACTGTGATTTCCCAATTATCCATGATATTGATGTTCCCTGCATTTAATAGCCATACCCATCCCACATCTACACCTACTCCACTCCACCCACTCCCAAGTTTTCCACCCACCATCCATAAATACAAAAAATAATAAATTTATATTACTTCAAGTTAAGTGTGTATTTCATTTAATTTACAATTTAGACATTATTACTTGATGAAATCAAGATTTGAGTGGTCCAATTCACTGCTCTCTTTAACTGTGCTGGATCTTTCAGGAAGAAAAATGATTATGAATAATAAAAGATTTGCATGGGGTCAGGAGAGGCAAAGTGATAACACAACAGGTAGAGCATTTGCTTTGCACTTGGCCTACCCAGGACTGATCCAAGTTCAATTTCCGGCAGCCAATAGGGTTCCCCGAGATGTCAGAAATTATTTCTGAGCACAGAGTCAGGAAAATTCCTTGAGTGCCAATGGGTGTGACCAAAGCAATAACTAAAACAAACAAACAAAAGCCCCAAACAACCAAATGTGATTTGGGGGCCAGTTGATAGCATAGTAGTATTGAGTTTGCCTTGTTTGACCTGGGATGACCAGGGTTTGATCCCCAGAATTCCATATGGTCCACTAACCTACCATGTGCGATTTATGAGCACAGATCAAGGAGGAAACTCTAGGGCTTGATGTTGTGGCCGAAAAAAAAAAAAACAAAAACAAAAAGAGATTTATGTGTGCTCAAAGCAATAAGCCTAGAGCACCCATAGAAATTGATCCAAAAATTAAATATCAGTTTTCTGCATATTAGGAAGAACCAGCAGGGACCAGGTTAAGCAAAACAAATGAGAATGACAATGACTAAAAGAGGTTCTCTCAGGCCCTAGTGATAGCACAGCAGAAAGGCATTTGCTTTGCAAGTGGACGACCCGACAGTCCCAGGTTCCATTCCTGGCATACCTTATGGTCCTCAACACTGCTATGAACGATTTCTGAACACAGGATCAGGGCAACCCCCGAGTGCCACCAGGTGTGGCAAAAAAACCAAAGAAATAAACAAACAAAAACAAAAAACACACACCAAACCAAAACAAAACAAAACAAACCGCAAAGAAGCTATCTCAGGGCTGGAGAGAGAGAACAGAGGGCAGGGTATATGCCCAGGTTCAGTCCCAGCAACCCAGAGAGTCTCCAGGCAGCACAGGATTTGATTCTTTGATGACCTAGAGTAAATCCTGAGCATCACTGGATGAGATCCAAAAGAAAAAAAATTAGAGATCTTTTTATTTTTGACTCTATGTGGGGTGCTCCGGGGACCCTATGGGATACCAGGGATGGGATGGAACCTGGTTTAAGCCTTGTACAAGGCAAAGCCTCACCCAATGTACTATCGATTCTCTCTATCTCTCTTTGTTCCACATCTTTCTTTCTTTCTTTCTTTCTTTCTTTCTTTCTTTCTTTCTTTCTTTCTTTCTTTCTTTCTTTCTTTCTTACTTTCTTTCCTTCTTTCTTCCTTTCTTTCTTTCTTTCTTTCTTTCTTTCCTTCTTTCTTTCTTTCTTTCTTTCTTTCTTTCTTTCTTTCTTTCTTTCTTTCTTTCTTGTGGTTTTTGGGCCACACCTGGTGACTCTCAGGGGTTACTCCTGGCTATGTGCTCAGAAGTCGCTCCTGGCTTGGGGGACCATATGGGACACCAGGGGATCCAACCCTGGTCCGTCCTAGGCTAGCGCAGGTAAGGCACGCACATAACCTCTAGCGCCACCGCCCGGCCCCACCTTCCTTCCTTCCTTCCTTCCTTCCTTCCTTCCTTCCTTCCTTCCTTCCTTCCTTCCTTCCTTCCTCTTTCTTTCTTTCTTTCTTTCCTTTCTTTCTTTCTTTCTTTCTTTCTTTCTTTCTTTCTTTCTTTCTTTCTTTCTTTCCTTCCTTCCTTCCTTCCTTCCTTCCTTCCTTCCTTCCTTCCTTTCTTTTTTTTTTTTTTTTGGTTTTTGGGACACACCCAGTGACGCTCAGGGGTTACTCCTGGCTATGTGCTCAGAAGTCGCTCCTGGCTTGGGGGACCATATGGGACACCAGGGGATCCAACCCTGGTCCGTCCTAGGCTAGCGCAGGTAAGGCACGCACCTTACCTCTAGCGCCACCGCCTGGCCCCACCTTCCTTCCTTCCTTCCTTCCTCTTTCTTTCTTTCTTTCTTTCTTTCTTTCTTTCTTTCTTTCTTTCTTTCTTTCTTTCTTTCTTTCTTTCTTTCTTTCTTTCTTTCTTTCTCTTTCTTTCTTTCTCTTTCTTTCTTTCTTTCATCTTTTTCTCCTTTCTTTTGTTACTTTCTTCTCTCTCTTTCTGTTTCTTTTTGTTTAGGCTTCATATATTCTTTTGTGAGCAGGATGTGCCTGGTTTAGTGCTGTGCTCAGGGGGAGTTGATGAGACCAGCCCCCACCCCCACCCCCAGAGTCTCTGTACTCAATTCATCGAGTCTCTCCTGTTTTCTGCTTGCAGAAGTGATTTAAAATTTAAATGCAACAAAAGGACTAAAATTGAAAATATAGGGGCCAGAGCACTGTTTGGAGGGCATTTTCCTTGTATAGTGCTAACCCAGGTTCTATCCCCGGCATCCATATGCTCCCTGAAGCCTGCCAAGAGTAATTTCTGAGTACAGAGCCAGGAGGAACCCTTGAACACCTCATGGTGTGGCTGAAACACTAAGAAAAAGACAGTAAAGCAGAGAAGAGTTTGAAGTGCTAGAGTCAGAGAGCTTCCCCAGGTGTTTCCAGAATCTTAGCTCCTTGCGGGGCTGTGGGTGGTTTTCTTGTCCTGTTCCCTCTCAGCTTGCACATCCCCATCCTCTTTGGAGAAGGAGAGACTTTAGTAATCTGAGTCTCTCAGTTTTGGGACTACACTGAGGAGAGCTGTGGGACAGGAGCTAGAAGGACCCTGTGACTGCACTCCCCAATTCACAGTCAGGTTTTATTCATGTAGACCTGGGTGAAGGTTAAAAAACAACCACGCATCAGATACAACCAAGCAGAAGATGGTGACATAGGAAGCTGCTGGAAGAAGAGGGGCTGAGGGTAAAATAATCCATTGGTCTGAGAGCTCATTATGTGGGAAACATGGTGGCCAAATGTGCCCCAGAACAGGCCCAGCAGCCTGGAAGCATAGATGCTCATGGCTCTGCTTCCCTTTATCTCTGTTTTGCTTTTATCTTGATTATTTTTATACACTTCCACTTTGAAAAGTTGATGATATGGGGCCGGAGAGAGAGCATGGAGGTGGAGCATTTGCCTTTCATGCAGAACGTGGGTGGTTCAAATTCTGGCATCCTATATGGTCCCCTGAGCCTGTCAGGAGCAACTTCTGAGCATAGAGCCAGGAGTAACCCCTGACCACTGATGGGTGTGTCCTAAAAGCCAAAAAAAAAAGTTGATGATAATACTGTGATTTCCCAATTATTCAAGATACTGATGTTCCCAGCATTAAATATCCAACACCCATCCCACATCTACACCTACTCCACTCCACCCACCTCCAAGTTTTCCATCCACCATCCATAAATACAAAAAATAATGAATTTATATTACTTCAACTTAAGCGTGTATTTCATTTAATTTACTCTTTAGACGTTAATAGCTTGATGAAACCAAGATTTGAGTGGTCCAATTCACTGCTCTCCTTAACTGTGCTGGATTTTTCAGAAAGAAGAATGATTATGAAAAATAAAAGATTTGCGTGGGGTCAGGAGAGACGAAGTGATAGCACTGCAGTTTGAGCATTTGCTTTGCACGAGGCCAACCCAGGATTGACTCAGGTTCAATTCCCGGCAGCCAATATGGATCCTCGAGCCTGCCAGAAACTATTTCTGAGCACAGAGCCAGAAAATTCCTTGAGTGCCAATGGGTGTGACCAAAGCAAAAACTAAAACAAACAAACAAAAGCCCCAAACAACCAAATGTGATTTGGGGGCCAGTTGATAGCATAGCATATTGAGTTTGCCTTGCATGACCTGGGATGGACAAGGGTTTGATTCCCAGCATTCCATGTGGTCTCCTAACCTGCCATGTGCAATTTATGAGCACTGAGCAAGGAGGAAACCTTGGGTGCTTCATGTTATGGCCAAAACACACACACACACACACACAAATAATGATTTATGTGGGGTCAAAGCAATAATCCTAGAGCACCCTGAGAAATTGATCCAAAAATTAACTATCATCTTTCTGCAAATTAGGAAGAACCAACAGGGATCAGGTTAAGCAAAATAAATGAGAATGAATAAAAGAGGTTATCTCAGGCCCTCCTTTCTTTCTCTTTATTTTTTTCTCTCTTTCTGAATTTTAGTTTAGTTTTGTTTTATTTTGTTGATTTTGTTTTTGGTCCACACCTGGTTGCACTCAGGGGTTAGCCATGGCTCTATGCTCAGAAATCACTCTTGGCAGGCTTAGAAGACCATATGAGAAGTTGGGAATCAAATCTAGGTCCATCCTGTGTCTACCTTGTGCAAGGCAAATGCCCTACCGCTGTGCTCTCTCTCTGGCCTCTCTTTTTGAATTCGGTTTAAGATATATACATATATATGTATGTATGTATGTATGTATGTATATAATTTTTTGAGCAAAACATGCAAAGTTTCATGCTATGCTCAAGGGAGTGGGTGGAAACATCGCCCACACCCAAGTGCCTGACTCAGTTCATAGAACATTTGCTGTTCTCTGCTTAGAAAGTGATTAATATTTAGATGGAAATAAGGACTTAATTTGGAAATGTAGGGGCCAGAGCACAGCTGGGAGGGTGTTTTCTTTGCATATTCCTGACCCAGGTCCCACCACCGTTATTCCATATGCTCTCTGGAGCCTGTCAGAAGTAATTTTTGAACACAAAGCCAGGAGTAACCCCTGAGCACCTCTTGGTGTGGCTCAAACACCAAGAGAAAAAAAGTAAAGCTGAGAAGAGTTTGAAGTGCTAGGATGGAGGCAAGCAGCTCCCCCAGGTGTTTCCAGACTCTTAGGGGCCTTGCGATGGCTGGGGGTGGTTCTCTTGTCCCAGTGTCCTCTCTGCTTAAAAATCCCCATCTTTTTTAGAAAAGGGGAGACTTTGGCAGCCTGAGTCTCTCTGTTTTGGACCTACACTAATGAAAACTGTGGGACAGAGGCTAGAAAGACTCAGTGGTTGCATTTGGCCTCCCAATTGTATGCCACATCTGAGGAAGTATTTGGGGGGGGTGCACACCACGCTATGCTCAGAAATCACACATGGCTCTGTGCTCAGGGATCACTCCTGGTGGCTCTGAAGGACCTTAAAGAATGCTGAGACTCAAACGTGGGTTGGCCATATGCAAGGCGAACACCCTAACTGCTGTGCTATTGCTATGCCCCAGGAATTCTTTTTGAGATATTGAGTCTAAACCCTGTCCTAGACCCTTCTGTCTGTGTTGACTTCATCTAGGGCAAGAATAACTGTTTCATTAATATTATAGTTTTATTAGGAAATAAACTAAAAGTGTGATATGTCTAAAACTGCAAAAATAACAACTTCTTAAGCAACACAGAATAAAATGGGTAGGGTTTGCTTTGCAGGCAGAAGACCCAGGTTCAATCCTCAGCATCCCATGGGGTGCACTTAACACAGTCAGGAGTGATTCCTGAGTGCAGAGGCTGGGGAAAGCCCTGGCACCAACCATTGGACATCCCCCCCCAAAAAAAAAACAACAAACAAAAAGAAATCAAACCCTAGCAAAAACCAAACTTACAAATCCTCTTCTAAGGGCTGGAAATAACACAAGGGGAGGGTGTTTGCCCTGCAAATGGCTGACCTGGGTTCAAGAACCTGGCAGTACATATGGTCCCCAGCCTGCCGTGAGTCAAGTGATTCCTGAGTGCAGAGCCTGGGGTAACCTCTGAGGACCTCAGGTGTGACCTAAAAAGCAAAGCTAAGCAAAACAAGAAAATACAATACTGAGTGGTTGCCTAGAGTGCCTGGGTGGAGCTGTTTCTGCTTCAGTTGGGTGGCATGTGGGGCTGAGCACTGTGGGTTCTTGAGCAAAGATGAGGCCCTTCTCACTGAATTTGGAGAGGGCACAGTCTCTAAATTCCTGTCCACTACATGTGATAGGAATAAATTATAATAACTTGTTGGTTGTTATTCTTGACTTTCTTGTTTACGTTGGGGCCACAGCTAGCTGTGCTCAGGACTGACTCCTGTTTCCAGGCTGAGGGGCACTCCAGATGGTGCCAGGGGGAGTCTACATGATGTGACGTGGGAAATCAAACCCAGGCCACCTGTGTGCAAGGCCATGACCCTCAGGCTATACTATGTCCCCTGCCCTGGGCACCCTGATTATAGAGCTCAGAATGCCCCTGTGTCCATTTCTGACTTTTAGCATCTCCAAAGAGAGTCTGTGAAGTTCCAGAGACACTTGGGCCCAGAGGTGCAAACTGAGAGCAAGTGACACTGTTCCTGCACAGGGAGGTACCCTACTGAGGAAAGACTCCATGCCTTATGGAACCTTCTAGAAACCCCCCTAGTTGTCTATACATCCCCAATACCATCCCTGCTGTGTCTAAAATGATCTATCCACTGTGGAAAAGACAGGGCTGAAATGAACCTGGGCCTCAGACTGCAGTGCAAATCTCAGCCCAGAGATCTTCCTCCTTCCCTCAGACATGGGGCAGTGGGGGCTAAATTCCTCGGCAAAGACAGGAAAGCAAAGCTGACAGGAGCATATCAGAGTCCTTCAGAAAGACACACCACAATGACAAAGGCATTGATCATTTGAAAATCAATTTATTAGAATCAGTATATTTATAAACTTTAACCAGATTCCCACCTATTGGCACCATAACCTCTGCACCAAGTTCCCTCCCACAGAAGAAGGTTCTAGTATCATTACTGGGCAAGTGGGTAAGAATATAGCCCCTTAATCTCCGGGTTTCTGCCGTGTCCATCATCCCCTCCCTGACCCACAGTCACAGTCCTCAGTGGAAGAAATGGATAATTTTTTGAACTCTTATAATCGTCCAAGGTGGAAATCAAATTCTCACCCAAAAAGAGCACAAGATATTTTCATGAATTTGAAAAAACAGGAACATTTCCAGACAGCCTCTATGAAGCCATATCACCTTGATACCAAAACCAGACAGAGACACAGTAAAACAAGAAAATTACAGACCAATATCCTTGATGAATACACATGCAAAGATCCTCAATAAAATTCTAGAAAATAAAATGCAATGCCTTATCAAGAAGATCATTCACTATGATCAAGTAGGTTTCATCCCAGGAATGCAAGGATGGTTTAACATTCATAAATCCATCAACACAATACACATCATTGACAACAAGAAAAATAAATATCACAGATCATATCAATAAATGCAGAGAAAGCATTTGATAAGGTCCAACACCTGGGAAAGAAAGGAACCTTTCTCAATCTAGTCAAGGCTGTCTATCACAAGCCAATGGCAAATATTATCCTCAATGGAGAGAAATTGAAAGCCTTCATTCTAAACTCTGGTAAAAGACAAGGTTGGCACCTCAGTGAACTAGTGTTCTGATAAAAAAGAAACAGTTGCTTTCATTTCTCTCTTGCTTTAGACGTTTCTCTGCATTGAGTTACACAGAGCAGTGCTCAGAAATCACTCCTACTCCTGTGCTCAGGGCTCACCCTGAGGTGATGTCAACCAATGGGAGCAGAACCAGAAGGGAGCAGATACTGGTCCAGACTGTCCCAGTCACTGTCTTCAGGGACACGAGAGTTCTAGATAAACTCTTTGAGGTCCTGGACGATGGATTCCCACGGGGCCTCCAGCAAATCCAGAAAACCTCTGTATTCTGAGGGGTTCCTTGGCTCAGCATGCAGGGCTGGGCTCGACACAGAGGCAGCTGCCCCTCTAGGGGGCTCCCCACCCTCAGCCAGGGGTGCTTCCACGTTCAAGGGGCTGCATGTGTTGAGAGCACCGGCTCCAGGAGTCAGGGAGTCTTCGGGAGAGTAGGGATCCCCCTCGCTCCCTGCACTCTGCTTGGGTGCTGGGAAATTCTGTCCCACTGCTTCAATTCTCTTCCTCTTGGCTTGCTGGTTCTTGAAACAAACCTGGGGAGACATAGCAAGAGGTCAATAAGGGGTTCCAAGTAAAGGGCCCTTCCATGTGCAGGTCCTGTCTCAGACTTGTCTCAACTAGTTTCTGGGGGACAAAAGAGATTGTGCAGGGGGTCAGGTGCTTGGAGCCCAGGTAGGTTCAATCCCAGCAATACCTACAGCCCCCATCCCAGCCTGGAGTGATCAGGAGCTTTGCTGCATTTGTAAAAAAAAAAAAAAAAAGAAATAAAATAAAATAAAATATAAAATAATCATAAAAGAGGAATCCATAGAACCCTGTTTCTTTCCCCTCTTGGGAGTCAATTCCACTCTCCCTCTGCACTAACCTGTTCACATAAGCTACTGGGAGTCACACTGCCAACATCCAGCCAAGGTCACAGGTTAAAGGGGTCCAGTCCAACATGAATAAGGCACAATGTACAATCCCCACGCTAATCTGACACCACCTAGGTCTACTTTCCCACCAAGGATAGCCCCTGAGCACACAACCAGGAGCAATTCCTGAGCACTGCAGAGTGTGGCCTCAACTCAGAAAAGGATAAAATGAAAAAAAAAAGGGATCTTGGACTCTGATTCCTTGTTTAGAAAAGTCAACTATGTGGGTGAAGCTCCATCAACTAACACTAAAAGGAAAGCACAAAATGGAAATGAAAAAGGGAATTAAAAAATAATTCAACCCGGTTATAAAAAGCAGAAAACTCTACATCCTGGTGTTCTACCATGAATGGAATACATATTAGGTGGGGGTGCTCTGGAATGGGGTGCAGTGGGGGGAAAGCCATGGACACTTACCTGAACCTCATACTCATCCAGGTGAATCTCAGGTGCCACATCCAGGATGTCAACAGAGGGGTGCAGAGCTTGAGGGGAGCAGATACTCTTGAGATTGTCCTTGTCATCATCCCCAGGGATGAGATAGTTCTGGATAAACTCTTTGAGGTCCTGGACAATGGATTCCCAGGGGGCTGCCAGCAAATCCATAAGGCCTCTGTTGTCTAAGGGGATCCTTGACTCAGCATGCAGGGCTGGGTTCCACAAAGAGGCAGCAGCCATTCTCGGGGGCTCCCCACCCTCTGGCAGGGGTGCTCCCAAGTTCAAGGGGCTGCATGTGCTGAGAGCACTGGGTCCAGGAGTCAGGAAGTCTTCGGCAGAGAGGGGATCCCCCTCACTTCCTGCACTCTGATTGGGTGCTGGAAAACTGCTCTCCTCTGCCTCAATTCTCTTCCTCTCAGCTTGCTGGTTGTTGAACCAAACCTGGGGAGAAACCGTGAGAGATATTAAGGAGGTTCAAGGGGGAAAGGCCCTTCTCTGCGTACAAAAGTCCTGTCTTAGACTCATCTCAACTAGTTATTCGGGGCAAACTAGTTATTCGGTGAAGGGGGTCAGGTGTTTGGGGCCCAAGTAAATTCAATCCAGCACTAACTTTGCTTCCATCGAAGCCTGAAATTATCAGGAAATCTGCTACATGTGTAAAATAAAATGAAATAAGATAAAAAATAAAATAAATTAGGGGCCGGGTAGGTGGCGCTGGAGGTAAGGTGTCTGCCTTGCAAGCACTAGCCAAGGAAGGACCGCGGTTCGATCCCCCGGCGTCCCATATGGTCCCCCCAAGCCGGGGCGATTTCTGAGCACATAGCCAGGAGTAACCCCTGAGCGTCAAACGGGTGTGGCCCAAAAACCAAAAAAAAAAAAAAAAAAAAAAAATAAAATAAAAAAAAAAAATAAAATAAATTATAAAAGAGGGGCCATAGAACTCTGTTTCTTTCCCCTTCTTGAAGTCAATTTCACTGTCCCTATGCTAAAGGCCTCCCTCTGCGCACATCTGTTACTGGGAGTCACACTGGCAAGTTCCCAGCCCAGGACACAGGTGCTGTGGGGAAACGCTACAGACATTTACCTGGGCTGGGCTCCACACACAGGCAGCTGCCCCTGTAGGGGGCTCCCCAGCCTGTGGCAGGGATACTCCCAGCCCCAAGGGGGTGCAGGTGCTGAGAGCACTAGGTCCAAGAGTCAGGGAGTCTTCGGAAAAGTAGGGATCCCCTTCACTCCCTGCAATGCCCTTGGGTGCTGGGAAACTCCTTCCCTCTGTCTCAGTTCTCTTCCTCTTGGTTCTCTGGGTCTTGAACCAAACCTGGGGAGAGAAAGCAAGAGGTCAATAAGGGGTTCTAAGGAGCCGGAGAGATAGCATGGAGGTAAGGCATTTGCCTTTCATGCAGAAGGTCGGTGGTTCGAATCCTGGCATCCCATGTGGTCTCCTGAGCCTTTCAGGAGTGATTTCTGAACATAGAGCCAGGAGTAAACCCTGAGCTGCCAGGTGTGACCCCCCCAAAAGAAAACAAAAAAAATAAGGGTTTCCAAGATAAGGACTCTTTTCTCTGCAGCTTCTCTCTCTTGTCTCCTCTCTTGAGGTGCTATGGGGAAATACCACAGGCACTTACCTGAACCACATGCTCATCCAGTTGAGTCTCAGATGCCACATCCCGGATGGTGTCCCAGCCTGGGCTCAGGGTTCTCTGGTAGACGTCCCTGAGCACCCTCAGCTGTTCTGGGGAGAACCAAGTGCTCGGCTTGCGAGTGCGTTTCTCCTTTTCTGCAGGGGAAAAGGAAGGGAAGTTGAGGATAAGAAAATGGTTCAAAATGAACTTTTCGGGCGAGAGAAATATTATAGTAGAAAGAGTGGTTGCCCTGCACAGGTTGACCCGGGTTCAATTCCTCGCACCACATTTGGTCTCAGGACCCAGGCAAAGTGATCACAGAGGTCACAGCCAGGAGTAGTTCTGACAATGGCATGGAGTGTCCCTCCAATCCTCTCCAAAGAAAATAAATTCCCAGAGCTCAAGGAAAATAGACACGTTAGTCATTGACATTCACACATTTCTAACCTGCACTGCCCTAAGAGCAATCCTTATATTTGGAGGTATTTCACAGCAGCCCCACAGTGCATAGGCTAGAGAACTGGACAGAGACCACCTCACATGGCAGTGTCTCTGCAAGAAACTCCATAGAGTGGAACATTATCACCGAAGAAATCTCCAGCACCATTTACAGGACCAATAAGCAAACCAGGTGACCATGAGCACAGAGATAGGAGTAAAATCCTTAGCTCTATATATTATATCGCTTGCTTAAAAAGTTTGAAATTTAGGGGCTGGAGCACTGATGCAAGCAGTAAGGGGTCTGCCTTGCCTGAGCTAGCCTATGATGGACTCCAGTTTGATCCCCAGGCATCCCATATGGTCTCCCAAGCAGGAGCGATTTCTGAGTGCATAGCCAGGAGTAACCCCTGAGTGTCACAGGGTGTGGCCCAAAACCAAAAGCAAAACAATTAGAAATTTAAGAGAATAAAGGACCGTGTAGAGAAACAGAAAAATATATTCCTTCTAATTTTCCTGGACAAAGATTCATTACAAGGAGAAAAGAGAGGAAAGGGAAGGGAGCAGAATAATAGAGCCATGGTCAGAGAAAGGCCCAACTAATACCAAAATACGAGTGAAGTGCCACCATAAAGGGGTCCAAGGCTCCATACTGAGGAGATTTACCTCAAAGCTTGAACACCTCAGGGGCTGACAAAGCTACAGCGTTGCTTTGAGTAATCCAAGTTATCCCCAAACTCTAATGCATTCGGTCCAGTTTTCAACTTACCTGCCATTGAAGCTTCTAGAAAGGACCGGACGCCCAGAGTCGCTGTGCTGTGTGAGCTGCAGAGTGAAGTCTGCCCCTAGAGTGGGCAGCAAGGCCAAATATATAGGAAACAGGGTGATGGGCCACACCCTCTGAGCCCCCACATAGGACCAATCCGAATTCAGCAGCATGCAAGGCCACGCCCCTACAGAACCAATCATACCTGCAACTTCCGGCCTGGGACTTTCCCTCTAAGAAGTTCCGGAAATAGCTCACGGGAAAATGATTGGCTTTTACATGCCGCTGACCCCTGTTGGATCCTGCCAATGCACGTGGTTCTCTGCGCATTACCAGAGTGTTTCACGAGCACTGAGCCTTGGGTTAAACTCCTATATCACGGGTGCGGCCAAATACCAAATAAACATAAAACACACTAGCGGGATCCAAGTAAATGCCAACCCTCCATGCATCACTCAAAGAACCAATGGAATCAGCATCCGAGCCTGCTCAGAAGACAGAACAGGGGCCCGGAGAGATAGCTCTCTGGCGTTTGCCTTGCAAGCAGCCGATCCAGGACCAAAGGTGCTTGGTTCGAATCCCGGTGTCCCATATGGTCCCCCGTGCCTGCCAGGAGCTATTTCTGAGCAGACAGCCAGGAGTAACCCCTGAGCAATGCCGGGTGTGACCCAAAAACCAAAAAAAAAAAAAAAAAAAAGAAGAAGACAGAATAGGGAGGAGAATGGTGCCAGGGAGGAGAGTGCTCAGAGGATAGGGCTGCAGCATAGGAGGCTAGGGGCTCTACTTAAACAGGGCACTCCATGACCCCTGATCACCCCCAAGGAAGTCACTCAATTGTGTCTGCCCCCACTCTCAGCACCCGTGTACACAAGGAATGACCATCACCATTTAGAGCACACAAACATCAGACTCTTGAGATGAGTATTCCCTGGGATGGCCCAGGAATCCTCAGTACTGTTTTTAGGGGTCTCAATTCCCTGAACAAAACGTAGAAAGGAGTCACTGAAATCCCAGTGTTCTGAGCAGTTCAGCAGCAAAGAGGGAGCACAGGGGATCAGAGAATATTTAGCAGAGCTAAAGGCCCTTCTTATCTCTTCCCCAACATACATGGTCCCTAAATATCACTGGGTTTCTCCCCAATTCAAAGTCAGGGTTTATTCATGTAGACCTGGGTGAAGGTCAAAAACCAAACACGCATCAGATACAACCAAGCAGAAGAGGGTGACATAGGAAGCTCCTGGAAGAAGAGGGGCTGACGGGAGGATAATCCAATGGTCTGAGAGCTCATCGTGTGAGAAACATGGCAGCCAAATGTGCCCCAGAACAGGCCCAACAGCCTGGAAGCAGAGATGCTCAGGCCTCCACTTACCCTTTATCTGTTTTGCTTTTACCTTGATTTGGGGAGGGCTCACAACTGGCAATGGTCAGGGGTTACTCCTGGCTCCATGCTCAGAAATCTCTCCTGGCAGGCTCACGAGACCATAAAGAATGCCGGGATTCGAACCATCGTCCGTCTGCACGCAAGGCAAACACCTTACCCCCATGCTATCTTTTTGGCCCCAACTTGATTTTTTAATACTTTTCCACTTTAAAAAGTTTATTTTATTTATTTATTTATTTATTTATTTATTCTTTTTTGGCTTTTGGGCCACACCCAGTGATGCTCAGGGTGTCTATCTGTTCAGAAATAGCTCCTGGCAGGCACTTGGGACCAAATAAAAGATTTGCATGGGGTCAGGAGAGGCAAAGTGATAACACAGCAGGTAGAGCATTTTCTTTGCACTTGGCCAACCCAGGACTGACCCAGGTTCAATTCCTGGCAGCCAATATGGTTCCGAACCTGCCTGAAAACTTTTTTTTTTTTTTTTTTTTGGTTTTTGGGCCACACCCGATAACGCTCAGGAATTACTCCTGGCTATGCATTCAGAAATCGCTCCTGGCTTGGGGAACCATATGTGATGCCAGGGGATCCAACTGAGGTCCGTCCTAGGCTAGCACTGGCAAGACAGACACCTTACCTATAGCGCCACCGCACCCGCCCCATGAAAACTATTTCTGAGCTCAGAGGCAAGAAAATTACTTGAGTGCCAATGGGTGTGACCAAAGCAAAAACTAAAACAAACAAAAGCCCCAAACAGTCAAATGTGATTTGGGGGCAAGTTGATAGCATAGCATATTGAGTTTGTCTTGCTAGACCTGGGATGACCTGGGTTTGATCCCCAGCACTCCATATGGTCCCCTAACCTACCATGTGCGATTTTTGAGCAAAGTAAGGAGGAAACCCTGAGGGTTTCATGTTGTGATCCAAACCCCCCCCCCAAAAAAAGATTTATGTGGGGTCAATGCAATAACCCTAAAGCACCCATAAAAATTGATCCAAAAATGGGGTCGGAGTAATAGCATGAAGGCAGGGCATTTGCCTTTCACGCAGAAGGACGGTAGTTCGAATCCCGGCCTCCCATATAGTTAACCGTGCCTTACAGGGGCGATTTCTGAGCCAGGAGTAACCCCTGAGAGCTGCTGGGTATGACCCAGAAACAAACAAATAAACAAACAAAACTTGATCCAAAAATTAACTTTTATTTTTCTGCAAATTAGGAATAACCAGTAGGGATCAGGTTAAGCAAAATAATTGAGAATAGGAATGACTAAAAGAGGTTCTCTCAGGCCCTCCTGATAGCACAGCAGTAAAGCATCTGCCTTGCAGGTGGATGAACCCGGACAGTCCAGGTTCCATTCCTGGCACACCATATGGTTCCCAACACTGCCAGGAGTGAATTCTGAACACAGGGTCAGGGGTAACCCCTGAGTGCCATGAGGTGTGGAAAACAAAACAAAACAAAACAAAATCGCAAAGAAGAGGCTATCTTAGGGCTGGAGGGAGAGTACAGAGAGAGGGCAAGGTGCTTGCCCTGGTTCAGTCCCAGCAACCCAGAGAGTCTCCAGGCAGCACAAGGTTTGATTCTTTTATGCTGAATTAAGAGTAAACCCCTAGCATCACTGGATGAGGTGCAAAAGGAAAAAAAAATTAGAGATCTTTTTATTTTTGACTTCTATGTGGGGTGCTCTTGGGAACCCTATGGGATGCCAGGGATGGGATGGAACCTGGGTAAGCCATGTGCAAGGCAAAAGCCCATCCCAATGTACTCTCCCTTCTCTTTCTTTCTTCTTTCTTTCTTTCTTTCTTTTTCTTTATCTCTCTCTTCCTCCCTCCCTTCCTTCCTCTTACTTTCTTCTTTCTTTCTCTCTTTCTTTCTCTCTCTTTCTCGCTTTCTTTCTTTCTTTCTTTCTTTCTTTCTTTCATTCCTTCCTTTCTTTCTTTCTTCCTCTTTCTTTCTTTCCTTTTATCCTTCCTTTCTTTCTTTCTTTTTTTTTCTTCCTTTCTTTCTTTCTTCCTCTTTCTTTCTTTCCTTTTTTCCTTCCTTCCTTCCTTCTTTGTTTCTTTTTTCTTTCTTTTCTTTTCTTTCTTTCTTTCTTTCTCTTTCTCTTTCTTTCTTTCTTTCTTTCTTTCATTTTCTTTCTTTCATTTTCTTCCTTCCTTTCTTATTCTTTCCTTTTTATTTTCTTCTGTCTTTCTTTCTCTCTTCTTTCTTTCTCTTTCCTTTCTTTTGTCATTTTGCTCTTTCTCTCTTCTTTTATCTTTCTCTTTCTCTTGCATTCATTCATTCTTCCTTTTTATTTCCCCTTTTCTTTCTTCTTCATTTCTTTTTCTCTTTCTCTTTCTTTGTCTTTCTCTCTTCTTTCTTTCAACTTACTTTCTCTCTTTCTCTCTCTCCTTTCTCTTTCTTTCTCATTCATTCATTCATTCTTTCCTTCCTTTCTTATCTACTCTCTTACTTTCTCTTTACTATTTCTCTCTTTCTGAATTGTTTTGTTTTGTTTTGTCAGTTTTGTTTTTGGCCCACACCTGGCTGCACTCAGGGGTTAGTCATGGCTCTATGCTCAGAAATCACTCCTGGCAGGCTTAGGAGGCCATAGGAGATGTTGGGAATCAAACCTAGGTCCATCCTGGGTTGATCATGTGCAAGGCAAATGCATTCCCAATGTGCTCTCTCTCTGGCCTCCCTTTCTGAATTTTGTTTAGGTTTTATATATATATATATACATATATATACACACATATATATAATATTATATATATATAATTTTTTGAGTGAGGCATGCCTGGTTTAGTGTTGTGCTCAAGGGAGTGGGTGCGACCATTGCCAACATCCAAGTGCCTGACTCAGTTCATCAAACCTTTGCTGTTCTCTGATTACAAAGTGACTTAAAAATGTAGACAAAAATAAAGACAACATTTGGAAATATAGGGGCCAGAGAACAGCTGGGAGGGTGTTTCATTTGCATATTGCTGACCTAGGTCCCATCAACGTTATTCCATATGCTCCCTGGAGCCTGTCAGAAGTAATTTTTGAGCACAAGGCCAGGAGTAACCTCTAGAGCACCGCTTGGTGTGGCTCAAACACCAATAAAAAGAAAGTAAAGCTGAGAAGAATTTGAAGTGCTATTGAGGAGGCAAGCAGCTCCCCCCTGGTGTTTCCAGACTCTTAGGGGCTTGAAGTGGCTGTGCATAGTTCTCTTTCTCTGTGTCCTCTCTGCTTTCACATTCCCATCTTCTTTAGAGAAGGAGAGACTTGGCAACCTGAGTCTCCTGTTTTGGACCTACACTATGGAAGCTGTGGGACAGAGGCTAGAAAGACTCTGTGGTAGCATTCCACCTCTAATTGTTGTTGCAAGTCAGCCCCTGAAGAGGTTGACTGATGGAGGGATGGAGGATGAGGTCTTTCCCCTCTAGCTCGGAGCATGCCTCTGCCACCCCGTCCAGCCAATGGTTCTGAGGTGAAACGGCAGGTAAACAGCTCGCAGTCAGGCTTGTGGAAATATTAGCTTTATACAGTGGACAAGACTGAAGTCCAAAGACTCAGCATAAGTTCCAGCCAAAAGCCTCTCGCCTTCCACAGACCCTTGTTTTTATCCCCCAGTATCAGGTACCACCCAATGGTGGGATCAGATACCACCCAATGGTGGAAGCAGAATCAGGAACTACCCTAGGGTGGGGGCAGAATGCCAGGTCACACCCTAGGGTAGGGCACAATCACTGATCAGTTTAGGGTCAGCAACATAATAATCCCCTAAAATATTTATATGCACAATACCTATTGTGAGTGTGCCACACCTGAGGATTCATTGGGGGGGGGCACACCATACTATGCTCAGGAATTACAAATGGCTCTGTGCTCAGGGATCACTCCTGGAGGCTATAAAGGATCTTATAAGTGCTGAGAATCAAACTTAGGTTGACCATATACAAAGCAAATACCCTACTACTATGCTATTGCTTTGGCTCCAAGAATTCTTTTTGAGATATTGAGCCTACATGATGTCCAAGAACATTCTGTCTTTGTTGACTTCAGAGAAGGCAATAATAACTGTTCGTTAATACTATAGTTTTATTAGGAAATAAAAAAAGTGTGATATGTCTAAAACAGCAAAAACACAACTTCTGAAGCCACACAGACAGTAAAATGGGTAGGGCTTGCTTTGCAGGCAGAAGATCCTGGTTCAATCCCCAGCACCCCATGGGGTGCACTTAACATAGTCAGGAGTGATTCCTGAGTGTAGAGGCTGGGGAAAGCTCTGACACCAGCCATTGGACCTCCCCCCCAAAAAACAAACAAGAATAAACCAACCCTAGCAAAAACCAAACTTACAAATATTCTTGTAAAAACAACAATGACAACAACAAGTTAAATCCTTTGTAAGGGCTGGAAATAACACAAGTGTTTGCCTTGTAAACGGCTGACCTGGGTTTAAGAACCTGGCATTACATATGGTTCCCAGCCTGCCGTGAGTCAAGTGATTCCTGAATGCAGAGCCCGGGATAACCTCTGAGGACCATCAGGTGTGACCTAAAAAGCAAAGCTAAGCAAAACAAGAAAATACAATACTGAGTGGTTGCCCAGAGATCCTGGGTGGAGCTGTTGAGTGGCATGAATTGTGGGGCTGAGCACTGGATTCTTGAGCAGAGATGAGGCCCTTCTGCCTTAATTTGGAGAGGGCACAGTCTTCTCTAAATCCCTGTCCACTACATATGATAGGAATAAACTATAATAACTTGTTGCTGTTATTCTTGACTTCCTTGTTTCCGTTGAGGCTACACCTGACTGTGCTCAGGACTGACTCCTGTTTCCAGGAGTGAGTTTTTTTTTAATTGTACAGCGTTTAATCATTGTATAGCATTAAATCAACAAACATTACAAAAGGTCACACTCCAGCCTCCCAACATGGGGAGCTGGGTGGAGTCTATAAATATAAAGAGCTGATCCAACCTCTGTCCAACAGGCACACATCGCAGGTCCTTTCCTGGGGCGCTTGCCACCCTCAAACCCTTGTGTTCTTCCCGGCAGGGAACATGCAGGCACTGTGCCCCATGGGACTCCATAGGTCAGGTCACTGAGACGATGAGGGGAGAGGACAGAACTGGGCTGCTCTGGGATACCCAGTGCAGTTCATGGGGGAACAGAGAGGCTGGAAACCAATGGACAGCTGAGAGGCCAAAGGTAGGACTGAGGGCTCGGGGTTCTGATGGGAGCCCAGAACAGGTCATAAGGGGAGGACAGAGAAGACCAAGTTGAAGGTCCCAGGAAGGATGGACAAGGGTGGTGAAGGATGCTGGAGAAGACTTTTAGGCCCAGTCTTACTCAATTTCTCCTAGAGCCCAGAACAGCAGATAAAACGGGGCTAAGGGCTGTGTGTGGAGGGAGGTGCTTTAGGGGGGGGGGTTGATCCAGGGGTGCTGGGAAATGATGGGTTTCTAAAAGTAGGGATTGGAAGAGCACTTCTCCTCTTCTGGGACACTCGGAGTGCACAGGCAACCTGTTGCGCTGGCCATCAGTTGTTGGTCTACTCGGGATCCGGCATCTGCTCCAACATTAGATCCTCTAGCTGGTCAATCTTCACATGGTAGATGATTCGCCAGAAGTTGGAGTCTGGATCCCGGTACCTGTTTCTAGGGTACAACTGCCACACCATGGGCAGCCGGTGGGGCCAGAGCTGGCTGGGGCTCATAGCCTGGCCCCTCTCCACATCTTCCTGGCGCATGATCACTTGGAGTTCCTAGCCATTCTCAATGATGATGGGCAGCCAGGTGCGCTGGTTCTCGTTCAGGTATGTGTTCTTACCCCAGGTACACAGATGGTTGGAGTGTGTGTATACCTTTGCCTGGTTGACCTGTCTCTTAGCCATGGTGTCAGGGGTTGTTCCAGGAGCCTGGAGGCCAGTAGTGGATGCCGGATGCAAGACTTCGAGGCGCCCCCCAGTGGCAGGGAAGAAGGAAGACAGCCTGTTTCTGGTGGAGTGTGCTTGATGTGATGTGGGCAATCAAACCTAGGTCACTTGTGTGCAAGGCCATGACCCTCAGGCTATACTAATTCCCCAGCCCTGGGCACCCTGATTGTGGAGCTCAGAATGCTCCTTCTTCTATCCACCTCAGCCTTTGGGCATCTCCGAACAGAGTCTGTGGAGTCCCAGAAACACTTGGGCTCAGAGGGGCAAACTGAGAGCAAGTGACACCTGTTCCTGCACAGGGAGGTACCCTACTGAGGAAGGAGTCCATGCCTTATGGAACCTTCTAGAAACCACCACCCCCCAGTTGCCTATACATCCCCAATACCATCCCTGCTGTGTCTAAATTGATCCATCCACTGTGGAAAAGACAGGGCTGAAATGAACCTGGGCCTCAGACTGTAGTGCAAATCTCAGCCCAGAGATCTCCCTCCTTCCCTCAGACATGGGGCAGTGGGGGCTAAATTCCTCAGCAAAGACAGGAAAGCAAAGATGAAAGGAGCATATGCAGAGTCTCTCAAAAACACACACCACAATGACAAAGGCATTGATCATTTGAAAATCAATTTATTAGAATCAGTAGATTTATAAACTTTAACCAGATTCCCACCTATTGGCACCACCCACCTCTGCACCAAGTTCCCTCACTGGGCAAGTGGGTCAAAGTCAGGGCATGTGGGCTGATATAGCCCCTCAGTCTCCGGGTTTCTGCCGTGTCCATCATCCCCTCCCTGACCCACAGTCACAGTCCTCAGTGAAAACAATGGATACATTTTTGAACTCTTATAATCTTCCAAGTTAAACAAGGAGGATGTAACATCTAAACACCCCCATCACTATTGAAGAAATTAAAATGGTAATCAATTGTCTTCCCAAAAAGAAAAGCCCGGGCCCAGATGGATTTATTAATAAATTGTTTCAAACTTTTCAAGAGGAACTACTACCAATCCTGGCCAGGCTTTTTCATGAAATTGAAAAAACAGGAACATTTCCAGACAGCTTGTATGAAGCATTATCACCTTGATACCAAAACCAGACAGAGATACAGCCAAAAAAGAAGACTACAGACCAATATCCTTGATGAATACACATGCAAGATCCTCAATAAAATTCTAGCAAATAAAATTCAGTGCCTTATCAAGAAGATCATTCACTATGATCAAGTAGGTTTCATCCCAGGAATGCAAGGATGGTTTAACATTCATAAATCCATCAACATAATACACATCATCGACAACAAGAAAAATAAAAATCACATAATATCAATAAATGCAGAGAAAGCATTTGATAAGGTCCAAGACCCATCTTAATAAAAAAAAAAAACTCTCAGCAAGATGGGAATGAAAGGGGCCTGGAGAGATAGCACAGCGGCATTTGCCTTGCAAGCAGCCGATCCAGGACCAAAGGTGGTTGGTTCGAATCCCGGTGTCCCATATGGTCCCTCGTGCCTGCCACGAGCTATTTCTGAGCAGACAGCCAGGAGTGACCCCTGAGCACCGCTGGGTGTGCCCCCCCAAAAAAAAAGATGGGAATGAAAGGAACCTTTGTCAATCTAGTCAAGGCCCACTATCACAAGCCAATGGCAAATATTATCTTCAATGGAGAGAAACTGAAACCCTTCGCTCTAAATTCTGGTACAAGACAAGATTGCCCCCCCCAGTGGATTAGTCTTCTGATAAAAAGAAAGAGTCTTAGGTGCCTTCCTTTCTCTCTTGCTTTAGACGTTTCTCTGCATTGAGTCAGAATCTGCAGTGCTCAGAAATGACTCCTATTTTTGTGCTCAGGGCTCACCCTGAGGTGATGTCAACCAAGGGGAGCAGAACCAGAAGAGAGCAGATACTGGTCCAGGCGGTCCCAGTCATTGTCTTCAGGGACATGAGAGTTCTAGAAATAATCTTTGAGGTCCTGGAGGATGGATTCCCACGGGGCCTCCAGCAAATCCATAAAACCTCTGTATTCTGAGGGGTTCCTTGGCTCAGCATGCAGGGCTGGGCTCGACACAGAGGCAGCTGCCCCTCTAGGGGGTTCCCCACCCTCTGCCAGGGGTGCTCCCAGGTTCAAGGGGCTGCATGTGTTGAGAGCACCGGCTCCAGGAGTCAGGGAGTCTTCCGGAGAGTAGGGATCCCCCTCGCTCCCTGCACTCTGCTTGGGTGTTGGGAAATTCTGTCCCACTGCTTCAATTCTCTTCCTCTGGGCTTGCTGGTTCTTGAAACAAACCTGGGGAGAGATAGCAAGAGGTCAATAAGGGGTTCCAAGCAAAGGGCCCTTCCCTGTGCAGGTCCTGTCTCAGACTTGTCTCAACTAGTTTCTGGGGGACAAAAGAGATTGTGCAGGGAATCAGGTGCTTGGGACCCAGGTAGGTTCAATCCCAGCAATACCTACAGCCCCCATCTCAGCCTGGAGTGATCAGGACCTTTCCTGCATGTGTAAAAAAATGAAATAACATAAAATATAAAATAAAATTAATCATAAAAGAGGGGCCCATTGAACCCTGTTTCTTTCCCCTCTTGGGAGTCAATTCCACTCTCCCTCTGCACAAACCCATTCACATACGCTACTGGGAGTCACACTGGCAACATCCAGCCAAGGTCACAGGTTAAAGGATCCAGTTCAACATGAATAAGGCACAATGTACAACCCCACGCTAATCTGATACCACCTAGGTCTACTTTCCCACCAAGGGTAGCCCCTGAGCACACAACCAGGAGCAATTCCTGAGCACTGCAGAGTGTGGCCTCAACTCAGAAAAGGGAAAATGAAAAAAATAAGGGACCTGGGACTCTGATTCCTTGTTTAGAAAAGTTCACTATGTGGGTGAAGCTCCATCAAACTAACGCTAATAGGAAAGCACAAAATGGAAATGGAAAAAGGAATTAAAGCAATAATTTCACCCTGACGTAACAAGCAGAAAACTCTGCATTTTGGTGTTCTACCATGAATGAAATACACATGGCGAGGGGGTGCTCTGGAATCGGGTGCTCTGGGGAAATGCCACGGACACTTACCCGGACCACATCCTCATCCAGTTGAGTCTCAGATGCCACCTCCTGGATGTCAACAGAGGGGTGCGGAACTTGAGGGGAGCAGATACTCCGGATGTCCCTGTCATCGTCCCCAGGGATGCCATAGTTCTGGATGAACTCTTTGAGGTCCTGGACGATGGATTCCCACGGGGCGGCCAGCAAATCCATATAACCTCTGTAGTCTAAGAGGTTCCCTGGCTCAACATGCTGGACTGGGCTCCACACAGGAGCAACTGCCACCCTAGGGGCTCCCCACCCGCTGCTAGGGGTGGTCCCATGTCCATGGGACTGCATGTGCTCAGAGCACTGGTTCCTGGAGTCAGGGATTCTTCGGGATTCCCCGTTTTCCCTGCACTCCTCTTGGGTGCTGGGTAACTCCTCCCCTCTTCCTCATTTCTACTCCTCCTGGCTCGATGGTTCTGGAACCAAACCTGGGGAGAAACAGCAAGAGGTCAATAAGGGGTAACAAGGGGAAGGGCTCTTCACTGCTCAGCTCCTGTCTCAGACTCGTCTCAACTAGTCTGCAGGACATAACACATTGTGCAGAAGGTCAGGTGCTGGGCCCAGGTAGGTTCAATCCCAGCACTGCCTATTGCCTCTATCCCAACCTGGAGTGATCAGGACACTGCTGCATGTAACACCATCAATAAAATAAAATAAATGGGGACTCATAGTATCCTATTTCTTTCCCCTTCGTGGAGTCAATTCCACTGTCCCTATGCTAAGGTCTCCCTCTGCACAAACCCATTCATATACACTACTGAGAGTCACACTGGCAAGTCCCCAGCCCGGACACAGGTAAAAGGGGTCCAGTCAAATATGAATAGAGCACAGTGTGCAACCCCCATGCTAATTCGATACCACCAAGGTCCACTTTCCCACCAAGGGTGGTCCCTGAGCACACAACCAGGAGCAATTCCTGAACACAGCAGAGGATGGCCTCAACTCATGGATGAGTAAAATGAGAGAGAAATGAAGGAACCTGGGACTCTGATCCCCTTTTTCAGAATAGGCCACTCTGTGGGTGAAACTCCCTCAAACTAACGCTCAAGAGAAAACAAAATGAAAATGGAAAAAGAAATCAAAAAATAATTGCACCCTGACCAGAAAGCAGAAACCTGTGTATCTTGGTGTTCTACCTTGACTGGAATACGAGTGGGCAGGGGGTGCTCTGGACTTGGGGTGTTGTTCAGAATTACCACAGACACTTACCTGAACCACATGCTCTTCCAGTTGAGTCTCAGATGCCACATCCCGGATGGTGTCCCAGTCCGGGTACAGGGTTTTCTGGAAAACATCCCTGAGCACCCTCAGCTGTCCTGGGGAGAACCGAGTACGTGGCTTGCGTGTGCATTTTTCTTTTTCTGTAGGGGAAAATGAAGGGAAATTGAGGATAAGAAAATGGTTCAAAATCAACTCCTGGCACTAAAGAAATAAACCAACAGGGAGGGTGGTTTCCCTGCACAGGTGGACTAGGGTTCAATTCCTAGCACCTAAGGGTCCGACAAGGTCTACAGCCACCACAAAGTTTCCCATTCTTGCCTTGAGTCATCCAAATCGTTCCCAAACTCTACTGCTTTCCACCCAGTTTCCAACTTACCTGCCATAGTAGCTTCTACAAAGCACAGACTCTCACAGTGGTTGTGCTCTGAGAGCTGCAGAGTGAAGCCAGCCTATGGCTCTAGTGGGCAGCAAGGCCAAATATATAGGAAACACGGTAATGGCCACACCCTCTGCACCCCCACATAGGACCACTCCTCACTAAGCATCATCAAGGCCACGCCCCTAGGACCCAATCACACCTGCAACTTCCAGCCTGGGACTTTCCTGGAAGAACTTCCAGGTAGAGTTCTCTGGGAAATGCATGCCCTTTACATGCTGCTGACCCCAGTTGGATCCTGCCGATGAATGTGGTTCTCTGCGAATTACCAGAGTGTTTCCTGAGCACAGGGCCCTGGGTTAAACTCCCATATCATGGGTGTGGCCAAAAATACCAATAAATGTAAAACACACTGGCAGAATCCAAGTTAGCTCTAACTCTCCATGCATCACTCAAATGGTATAAGCATGAGAGCCTGCTCAGAAGACAGAACAGGGAGAAGAATGGTGCCAGGGAGGAGAGTGTTCAGAGGCCAGGGCTACAGCATGCTAGGTTAAGGGCCCTACTCAAACAGGGCACTCCATGACCCTGGATCACCCCTAAGGAAGGCACTCCAGTGTGTCCCAGTGTTCTAAACAGTTCAGCAGCAGGGAGAGACACAGCAGCACAGAGAACATTTAGCAGAGCGAAGAGACTTTCTTTTCTCTTCCACAACATACATGGTCCCTAAATATCATTGGGTTTCTCCCCAATTCACCGTCAGGGTTTATTTATGTAGACCCGGGTGAAGGTCAAAAATCAACCATGCATCAGATATAACCAAGTAGATGATGGTGACATAGGAAGTTTCTGAAAGAAGAGGGGCTGAGAGAAGGATAATCCAATGGTCTGAGAGCTCATCCTGAAGGAAACATGGCGGCAGAATGTGTCCAGAACAGGCCCAGCTGCCTGGAAGCAGAGATGCTCATGCCTCTGCTTGTCCTTTATTGGTTTTGCTTTTACCTTTATTATTTTGGGATTGGTCACAATGCTCAGGGTTACTCCTGGCTCCATGCTCAGAAATCTGTCCTGGCAGGCTCGGGGGACCATATGGGATGCCGGGAATGGAACCATCTTCCTTCTGCATGCAAGGCAAACACCTTACCTCCATGCTGTCTCTCTGGCCCCACCTTGATTTTTTTTTCTTTTTTTTTTTTTGGTTTTTGGGCCACACCCGTTTGACGCTCAGGGGTTACTCCTGGCTATGTGCTCAGAAATCGCCCCTGGCTTGGGGGGACCATATGGGACGCCGGGGGATCGAACCTCGGTCCGTTCCTTGGCTAGCGCTTGTAAGGCAGACACCTTAGCTCTAGCGCCATCTTCCCAGCCCCCCCACCTTGATTTTTTAATACTTTTCCACTTAAAACGTTGATGATAGGTGTTGGAGAGATGGCACAGCGCTGTTTGCCTTGCAAGCAGCCTACCAGCATCTAAGGTGGTTGGTTCGAATCCCTCGTTCCATATGGTCTCCCGTGCTTGCCAGGAGCTATATCTGAGCAGATAGCCAGGAGTAACCCCTGAGCACCGATGGGTGTGGCCCAAAAAACAAACAAAAAAAAGTTGATCATAATACTGTGATATTTTCCAAATATTCAGGATACTGATGTTCCCTGCATTTAATATCCAACACCATCAAACAGTTATACCTACTCCACTCAACCCACTCCCAAGTTTTCCACCCACCATCCATAAATACAAAAAATATATAAATTTATATTGCTTCAAGTATGTATTACATTTAATTTACACTTTAGACATTAATATCTTGATGGAATCAAGATTTGAGGGGTCCAATTCACTGCTCTCCTTAAATGTGCTGGATCTTTCAGGAAGAAAAATAATTATGAATAATAATAGATTTGCGTGGGGTCAGGAGGGGCATAGTGATAACACAGCAGGTAGAGAGCATTTGCTTTGCACTTGGCCAACCCAGGACTGACCCAGGTTTAATTCCCGACAGTCAATATGGTCCCCGAGCCTGCCAGAAACTATTTCTGAGCACAAAGCCAGGAACAAACCCTTGAGTGCCAATAGGTGTGACCAAAGCAAAAACTAAAACAAACAAACAAAAGCCCCAAACAACCAAGTGTGGGGCCGGGCAGTGGCGCTAAAGTTAAGGTGCCTGCCTTGCCTGCGCTAGACTTGGACGGACCTCGGTTCGATCCTGCGGTGTCTCATATGGTCCCCCAAGCCAGGAGCAACTTCTGAGCACATAGCCAGGAGTAACCCCTGAGCGTTACCGGGTGTGGCTCAAAAACAAAAAACAAACAAACAAACAAACAACAAACAAACAACCAAGTGTGATATGGGGGCCAGTTGATAGCATAGCAGTATTGAATTTGCCTTGCATGACCTGGGATGGACCAGCATTTGATTCCCAGCATTTCATATGGTCCCCTAACCTGCCATTTGCAATTTATGAGCACAGAGCAATGAGGAAACCCTGGGGTCTTCATGTTGAGGCCCAAAAACAAAACAAAAAAATATTTAGGTGGGGTCAAAGCAGTAAGCCTAGAGCACCCATAGAAACTGATCCACAAATTTAACTAATATTTTTCTGCAAATTAGGAAGAACCAGCAGGGATCAGGTTAAGCAAAATAAGTGAGAATGGGAATGACTAAAAGAGGTTCTCTCAGGCCCTCCTGATAGCACAGCAGTAAGGCATTTGCCTTGCATGTGGACGACCTCGGACAGTCCCAGGTTTCATTCCTGGCATACCATATGGTCCCCAACACTGCTAGGAACGATTTCTGAACACAGGGTCAGGGTTAACCCCTGAGTTCCACCAGGTGTGGAAAAAAATACACACAAAAACCAAAACCAAAACAAAACAAAATCGCAAAGAAGAGGCTATATCAGGGCTGGAGAGAGTACAGAGAGAGGGCAGGGTGCTTGCCCAGGTTCAGTCCCAGCAACCCAGAGTCTCTGGGCAGTCTTTTCTTCTTACTCTCTTTCTGTACTTCTTCTTTCTTTCGTTTTTCTTTCTTTCTCCTTTCTTTTGTTTCTTCATTCTTTCTCTCTCCTTCTGTTTCTTTTTGTTTAAGCTTTATATATTCTTTTGTGAGCTGGGTATGCCTGGTTGAGTGCTGGGATCAGGGGGAGTTAGTGGGACTAGCCCCCACCCCCATCACCAGAGTGCATGAACTCGGTTCATTGAGTCTCTCCTGCTTTCTGTTTATAGAAGTGATTTAAAATTTAAATGCAACAAAAGGACTAAAATTGAAAATACAGAGGCCAGAGCACAATTTGGAGGGCATTTTCCTTGCACGGTGCTAACCCGGGTTCTATCCCCGGCATCCATACGCTCCCTGGAGCCTGCCAAGAGTAATTTCTGAGCACAGAGCCAGGAGGAACCCTTGAGCACCTCCTGGTGTGGTAAAACACCCAGAGAAAGACAGTAAATTGGAGAAAAGTTTGAAGTGCTAGAGAGAAGTCAGAGAGCTCCCCCAGGTGTTTCCAGAATCTCAGCCTCTTGGGGGGCTGTGGGTGGTTTTGCTGTCCTTTTTCCTTTCAGCTTGCACATCCCCATCCTCTATAGAGAAGGGGAGACTTTAGTAACCTGAGTCTCTCAGTTTTGGGACTACACTGAGGAGAGCTGTGGGACAGGAGCTCGAGGGACCCTGTGACTGCACTTGGACTCCCAATTGTCAGCATCCTCCCCTCCACCCTATCTGATGGTAGGCCATACCAAACTATGCTCAGGGAACACTCCTGACAGACAGGAACTACCATATAGGATGCTGAAAATCAAACTTGGGTTGAACACATGCAAGGCAAATGCTCTATCCACTGTGCTGTTGCTAAGGCCCCAAGAATTCTTTATGAGAGAATGACTCTAAAACCTGTTCAAGAACCTTCTGTCTGTATTGACTTGAGGGATGGCAAAAATAAACGTTTCTTTTTTTTTGTCCCCCAATTCACAATACAGAGCAGACAAAGGGCCTGTGTTGAGGTGTATATGGGGTGCATTTACTGTACCTCCTCTTTCTATACAGTCAGTGTAAAGAACACAGCCTGTGGTAAGAATTGGGAAGCTTTATCTTTTCTTTTCTTTTTTTAAAATTTTTAATATATATATAAAAAATCCTTCACTAGTGCAATATTCCCATGACCAATATCCCAAGTGTCCTTCCTCCCCACCCCACACCGCCCTGAAATCTAGACAGACTTTCTACTTCCCTCATTCAGTCACATTTTGTTATGATATTTCTCAGTAATTATTTCTGTGACTGCGCTAAACGATCCCTGTCATGAGGTTCATGTCGGGAGCTGGACCCTCCAGCCCTCCTCTATTTTGTCTCTGAGAATAATTACACAAATGTTTTTCATTTTTCTGAAAACCCATATATAAGGGAGACCATTCTGTGTTTATCTCTCTCCCTCTGACTTATTTCACTCAGCATAATAGATTCCATATACATATGGGATATGTATATATATACATATAGGTATAGAAAAATTTCATGATGTCATCTCTTCTGATGGCTGCATAATATTCCATTGTGTATATGTACCATAGTTTCTTTAACCATTCATCTACTGAGGGGCCTCTAGGCTGTTGCCAGAATCTGGCTATTGTAAATAACCATGAATATGAATGCTATGAATATAGGTGTGAGAAAGGGATTTTTTATTGTATTTTGTGTTCATAGGATATATCCCTAGGAGTAGTATAGCTGAATCATATGGGAGCTCAAAAAATAAATGTTTTATTAAAACCATAGTTTTGTTAGGAAGCAAACTAAAAGCGTGTTATGTTTAAGCAACAATAATATCAACAATTGGAACCAAAGAGATAGTACAGTGGCTAGGGCACGTGCATGGTATGTGGTTCAATCCCAGGCACCCCATGACCTACAAACCCTCTTGTAAGGGCTGGAAATAACACAGCAAAAGGGTGTTTGCCTGGCAAGTGGCTGACCTGGTTTCAATAACCTGGCATTACCAGGTCCCCAGCCTGCCATGAGTCAAGTGATTCCTGAGTGCAGAGCCAGGGGCAACCTCTGAGGACCATCAGGTGTGACACAAGAAGCAAAGCAAAGCAAAACATAAAAAAAAACAAGTGGTTGCCAAGAGATCCTGGGTTGCGCTGTTTCTGCTTCTGCTGGGTGGCATGTCCTTTGGGGCTGAGCACTGGGTTCTTGGGCAAAAATGAACCCTTCTTCCTTCATTTGGAGAGGCCACAGTCTCTAAATTCCTGTTGAATGTGGGATAGGAATGAACAGCTCTGGCTATTGTTGATGGCTTCTTGGTTTCTTTTGGGGGGTACACATGTTTGTACTCAGGAAAACTGATGATGCTTGCCAGACACTGTATGCTGTAATATGGAGGATCTAACCCAGGTCACCTGTGTGCAATGTTATCGCCCTCAGATTGTATTATGCCCCCAGTCCTGGACACCCCAATTATAGAGGTCAGAATGCCCTGTGTTTCCATCTCAACATTTTTTTTTGTTTTTGGGCCAGTGATCAGGGGTTATTCCTAGCTGTCTGCTCAGAAATAGCTCCTGGCAATTATGGGGGACCATATGGGACACTGGGATTCGAACCAGCCACCTTAGGTCCTCGATTCGCTGCTTGCAAGGCAAACGCCTCTGTGCTATCTCTCCAGCCCCATAAACCAAATACCCTACCTGCTGTGCTATGGCTCAGGCCTCCACCTCAACATTTTGACATCTCAACAGGTTGTGGAGTTGCAGCCACACCTGGGCACAGAGTGGCACAGCTGACAGCAGGTGATACCTGTTCCTGCCCAGGAAGGCACCAAGTGGAACCTTATGGAATCTTCTAGAAGCCACCAAACTCCTTTACCTACACATACTCAAAACTAGCCCTGATGTGCCAGGGAGGCACCACCACACAGAAGGAAGGACTGGAGTCCTTTTGGAACTTTCTAGACCACCCCAATCTGTTTTCAAATACATACTCAAAACCATCCCTGCGGTGCCCAAATGGATCAAGCCGCTGTGGACAGGACAGGGCAGAGATGAAAAGTGGGCTTCCTGCTGCAAGGTAGGTGTTCGGTCCAGGGAGTTTGCTGCTCCCCTCTCACATAGGCTGTGGGGACTGAATCCCAAGAACAGAAAGGAAAGCAAAGATAGGCAGAAGCATTTGCAGTGTTCTGCAGAGAACGCACCTCAACAACAAAGACATTGATCCTTTGAAAATGAATTCATTAGAATCACTAGATTTACAAACTTAGACCTTTTCCTGCCTCTCCACCTACTCCTGCACCATGTTCCCTTCCCAAGAAGAAACTTGTCTCACTACTGTACAGATAAGTCTGAGTCTTGGCTTGTGGGACAGAATTTGCAACCCCTCACTCTCAGGGTCACTCTCAGGACATCCCCTGCCCGTCTCCACAGTCACAGTCCTCAGTGGACTATTCTGAGAAAGTGAAGTAAATTCTCAGGTCTCTTCATTTCCTCTTGCTTCTGACCTTTCACTGCATTGGGTCACCTTCTGACCACTGTTGAGGGGATAACAACCGAGGGGAACAGATGCTGGTCCAGACTGTCCAAGTCATTGTCCCCAGGGATGTTATAGTTTTGCATGAACTCTTTGAGGTCCTGGAAGATGGATTCCCATGGGACTGATAGCAAATCCATAAAACCTCTGTAGTCGAAGGGGTCCCTTGGCTCAGCATGCAGGGCTGGGCTCCACACAGCGTCAGCTGCCATTCTCGGGGACTCCCCAACCTCTGCCAAGGGTGCGCCCAGGTTCGAGGGTCTGCATGTGCTGAAGCACTGGGTCCAGGAATCAGGGAGTCTTTGGGAGGGTAGGAATCACCCTCGATCCCTGTATTCAGCTTGGGTTCTGGGAAACTCCTTCCCTCTGCTTTAATTCTGTTCCTTTTCGTTTGCTTGTTGTTGAACCAAACCTGGGGAGAAACAGTGAGAGGTCAATAAGGGATTCCAAAGCAAAGGGCCCTTCTCTGCGCTGGTCCTGTCTCAGACTCATCTCAACTAGCTTCTAGAGACAAAAGAGAGGTGCAGGGGGTCAGGGGCTTGGGCTGAGGTGGTTCAAACCCAGCACCTACCTACTGTCCCCGTCCCAGCTTGGAGTGATCAGGAACTCTGCTGCATGTGTAAAAGAAAATGAAATGAAATAAAATATAAAATAAAATTAATTATAAAAGCAAGGCCCATAGAACCCTGCTTCTTTCCTTTCCTTTCCTTTCCACTGTCCCTATGCTAAGGCCTCCCTCTGCACAGACCCATTCACACACACACAACTCGGAGACACACTGGCATGATCCCTACCCCAGGCTTCAGGGGTCCAGTGAAACATGAAACAAGGCACAATGTACAGTCCACATGCTAATCAGACACCACCAGGTCCACATTCCCACCAAGGGCGGTCCCTGAGCACACTACCAGGAGCAATTCCTGAGCACTGCAGAGTGTGACCTCAATTCGAAGAAGGGTAAAATGAAAGAGGAATGAAAGGACCCAGGACTCTGATTCCCTTTTTCAGAATAGGCCAAGATGTGGGTGAAGCTCATTCAAACTAACACTCAAGAGAGAACAAAATAGAAAATCAAAAAGAAATTTAAAAATTAGGGGCAGGAGAGATAGAACAGCGGTGTTTGCCTTGCAAGCAGCCGATATAAGACCTAAGGTGGTTGGTTCGAATCCCGGTGTCCCATATGGTCCCCTGTGCTGCCAGAAGATATTTCTGAGCAGATAGCCAGGAGTAAACCCTGAGCACAGCCGGGTGTGGCCCAAAAATAAAAAAAAAACAATGTCTCCCTGACCTGACAAGCAGAAAACTCTGCAGGCTTGTGTTCTAACATAAATGGTATACTTATGGGGGAGGAGTGCCCCGGACTGGGGGTACAGTGGGGAAACGCATAGACACTTACCTAAACCAAATGCTCATACAGTTGAGTCTCAGATGCCACATTCTGGATGTCAACAGAAGGTAGCTGAACCCAAGAGAGCAGATACTGGCCAGATTGTCCCCATCATCACCATCCCCATGGATGAAATAGTTTGCAGAAACTCTTTGAGGTCCTAGGTGATAGTTCATGCGACATTTCAGGTTATGAGATAAGAAAGAGTGTAACTGTCACAAAGAACAAGAATAGCAGTGCTGGCATGGATGCAGGAAAAAGGGACACTCATTCGCTGCTGGTGGGAATGTTGACTGGTCCAGACTCTTAGGAAAACAATATGGATATTCCTCAAAAAAATAAAAATTGAGCTTTCATATGACCCAGCAATACCCCTCCTAAGAATATGCCTAGGAACCCAAAAACACCATGCAGAAAGCCCGCTGCATTCCTATGTTAGTCACAGGACTATTTACAATAACCAGAATCTGCAAACAACCCAAGTGCCTGAGAACAGAAGAGTGGCTAAAGAAACCATGGTACATCTACACAATGGAATACTATGCAGCTGTTAGGAAAAGGGAAGTCATGAAATCTGTTTATACATGGATGGATATGGAGATTATAAGGTGGAGAAATGAGTCAGAGGGAAAGGGATAGACAAAGAAAATCTCACTCATTCGTGGGACATAAGAAAGATAAAAGACAGTATGCTAAGAATATCCAGAAACAATAGAGATGAGGGCATGGAGGGCCAGTCCATGGTAGGAATCTTTTCACAAGTCACTCTGGACAACAACATGGTGCTAAAAGAGGATAGAGTGATATGCATGGTACACAATCTTTCATTAACAGTAGTGCAAACCACAGTGTCAAAAAGGGGGGATAAAAGATAGAGAAAGAGAGAGAGAAGTAAAATGTCTGCCATGAGACAGGCAGGGGGAGGGTGGGAAGAAACTGGGGACACTGTTGGCAAGGAATGTGTATACACTAGTGAAGGGTGGTGTACATTGTATGCTTGAAACTCAAGAAAAATTTTGTAAGCACAGTGCTTAAATAAAGTAAATATTATTTTAAAAAGTCAAAGGAAGAAATAAAAGACCATAGCTGGGGCCAGAGAGATAACACAGTAGGGAGGGCATTTGCCTTGCACGCATCCCAGGTTCAACCTGGGGTCAACCATATTCCATATGGTCCTCCAAGCACTGTCAGGGATAATTTCTCAGTGCAGACACAGAAATAACCCCTGATTACTGCTGGGTGTGGCCCCAAACATATAAACAAATAAAATAAACAAAACAGTAAGGGAGGAGGACAGAAAGATAGCCAGAAGGGTAGGGCATTTGCCTTGCACCTGGCTGCCCTGGGTTTGATACCCAGCAACCCACATGATCTCATGAGCAATGCCAAGGTAACCCCTGAGCACTGCCTGGTGTGAGCTCAAAATAAAAACAAACAACAGCAACAACAAAACAACCTGTAAGAGGTGGAGGTGGAGAGATGGGAAAATATATAGATAGCTCCTATATGGTCCCTTGAGCCTCATCAGGAGTGATCAGTAAGTGCAGAGCCAGGCATAATTCTGAACATAGCTTGGAGTGATAGCACAGCAGTAAGGTGTTCGTTCTGCATGTAGACTACCCTGGACCTGAGTTCCATCCCTGGCACCATCTGGGTGCAAGGAGCAATTTCTGAGCTCTGAGCCAAGAGTAATCCCTGAGGACTGCCAGGTATGTCCCAGAAAACAAAAACACAGCAAAAAAGGGCTATCTCAGGGCGAGAGAGAGAGAGAGAGAGAGAGAGAGAGAGAGAGAGAGAGAGAGAGAGAGAGAGAGAGAACAGAGGGCAGGTAGCTTGCCCATATTCAATCCCAGCATCCCATTGACTCCGAGAAAATATATCCTCATTGGGGGAGGGCAGGTTCATGATTGGGAGGCTGAGTACAACCACAGGGTACCTCTAGCCCCCATCCCAGGGTTCCCCTTAATTTAGTCCCAAAATTGAGAGACTCAGGTTACCAAAGTCTTTCTTTCTCTAAAGAGGATGGAGATGTGGAAGCTGAGAGGGCACAGGACTAGATAAACATTCATAGCCCCCAACCCAAAAAAAAACCTCTGGAAACACCCGGGGGAGATTCCTGACTTCTCCTTAGCACTTCACACACTTCTCAGCTTTACTTTCTTTTTCTTGGTGTTTGAGCCACACCAGGCGGTGCTCAGGGGTTCCTTCTGGCTCTGTGCTCAAAATTAATCCTGGCAGGGGCCGGAGTGATGGCGCAAGCAGTGGGGCGTTTGCCTTGCACGCAGCCAAACTAGGATGGACTGTGGTTCTATCCCCGGCTTCCCATATGGCCCCCAAGCCAGGATTGATTCCTGAGCACATAGCCAGGAGTAAACCCGGAGCATCACGAGGTGTGGCCCAAACAACAACAACAATAACAACAAATCCGAAACAAAACAAAAAATCCTGGCAGGCTCAGGGGACCATATGGGATATTGGGGCTAGAACCTGGGTAAGCAATGTGCAAGGAAAATGCCCTCCCTGCTGTGCTCTGGCCCCTCTACTTCCAACTTTAGTCTTTATTTCCATTTAAATTTTAAGTCACTTCAGTAATGAGAGAACAAGAGAGGCTCAATGAACTGAGTTCAGGCACTCAGAGGATGTCTGGTCCCACCCACTCCCTTGAGCACAACACTGACCCAGGCACGCCCACTCTAAAAAGAAAACATAAAGCCTAAACGAAATTCAGAAAGAGGGTCCCGAAAGATAGCACAGTGGTAGGGTGTTTGCCTTGCATGTGGACGATCCAGGATGTACCTGGGTTCAATTCCCGACAACCCATATGGTCCCCCGAGCCTGCCAGGAGCTATTTCAGAGCTCAGAGCCAGGAGTAACCCCCCGAGTACCTCATGAAGGTAGGGTGTTTGCCTTGCATGCAGAAGGTCGGTGGTTCGAATTCCAGCATCCCATATGGTCCCCTGAGCTGGCCTGGATCGATTTCTGAGCATAGAGCCAGGAGTAACCCCTGAGTGCTGCTGGGTGTGACCTCCCCCCCCCCAAAAAAAAAAAGAAAGGAAGGAAGGAGAAAGAAGAAAATCAAAAAGAAGAAAAGAGAGAAGAAGAAGAAAGAAAGAAAGAAAGAAAGAAAGAAAGAAGAAAGAAAGAAAGAAAGAAGAGAAAGAAAGAAAGAAAAGAAAAGAAGAAAGAAAGAAAGAAAAAGAGAGAAAGAAAGAAGAAGAAGAAAGAAAGAAAGAAAGAAAGAAAGAAGAAAGAAAGAGAGAGAGAGAGAAGAGAAGAAAGAAAGAAGAAAGAAAGAGAAGAGAAAGAAAGAAAGAGAAAGAAAGAAGAAAGAAAGAAAGAAAGAAAAGAAAGAAAGAAAAGAAAGAAAGAAAGAAAGAAAGAAAGAAAAGAAAGAAAGAAAAGAAAGAAAGAAAGAAAGAAAGAAAGAAAGAAAGAAAGAAAGAGAAAGAAAGAAAGAAGAAGAAAAGAAAGAAAGAAAGAAAGAAAAAGAAAGAAAGAAGGGCTACCACAGTGGGAGGGGTCTTGCCTTGTACCTGACACAGATTCCATCCCTGGCATCCCATAGGGTCTCCTGAGCACCTCACTTAGAAGTAAAGAATAAACAGATCTCTCATTTTATTTTTTATTTCTTTTGGACCATATCCAGTGATGTTCTGGGTTTAATTTTGCTAAACACAAGAATTAAACCCTGTGCTGCCAGGGGACTGTATGGAATGCTGGGATTGAACCTGGGCAAGCTACCTGCCCTCTGTTTTTTCTCTCCAGCCCTGACATAGCCCTTTTGTGTGAGTGTTTTGTTTTTTTTTCTGGGACACACCTGGCAGTGCTCAGGAATTACTCCTGGCTGAGAGCTCAGCAATCACTCCTGGCATGGTAGGGGACCATATGGGTTGCCAGGGATAGAACTCAGATCTGGGGTCGTCCACGTGCAAGGCAAATGCCATACTGCTGTGCTATCACTCTGGCCCTGAGAGAACCTCTTTTTGTCTTTCTCACTCTCATTTATTTTGCTTAACCTGATCCCTGCTGATTCTTTCTAATTTTTAGAAAACTGAAATTTAACTCTTTGGATCAATTTCTGTGGGTGCTCCAGGCTTATTGCTTTGACCCCACATAAATGTTTTTGTTTGTTTGTTAGTTTTGGGGCCAACACCCAAAGAGCTCAGGGTTTCCTCCTGGCTTTGTGCTCATAAATCGCAACTGGCAGGCTCGAGGGACCATATGAGATGCTGGGGATCAAACATTGGTCCAACCCAGGTCATGCAAGACAAACTCAATACTGCTGTGCTTTCAACTGGCCCCAAATTCACATTTGGTTGTTCGGGGTTTTTCTTTGTTTGTTTTGTTCACACCCAGCAGAACTCAGATTTTTTTCCTGGCTCTGTTCTCAGAAAGTTTCTGGCAGGTTCCGGGAACCACATGGGCTGCCAGGAATTGAACCCAGGTCAGTCCAGGGTTTGAGTGCAAAGCAAATGCTCTACTTGCTGTGCTATCACTTTTTCTTCCACATATATCTTTTATTGTTCATAATCATTCTTCTTCCCGAAAGATTCAGCACAGTTGAGGACAGAGTGAATTGGGCAAGTAAAATCTTGGTCTCACCAACCTCGTAAAGTCTAAAGAGTCATTTAAATTAAATACTAATTTAGGGGGGCCGGAGAGATAGCATGGAGATAAAGCGTTTGCCTTTGCATGCAGAAGGACGTTTGTTCAAATCCCGGCATCCCATATGGTCCCCTGAGCCTGCTAGGAGCGATTTCTGAGCATAGAGTCAGTAGTAACCCCTGAGCGCTGCCGGGTGTGACCCCCCAAAAATACTAATTTAGGTTGAAGTAAATTAAATTTATATTGTATGTTGTATTTATGAATTAGTGGATGGAAAACTTGGGAGTGGGTGAATGGAGTATGTGTAGTTGTGGGTGTTGGATATTTAATGCAGAAATTATCAATATTCTGAATAATGGGATCACAGCATTATCATAAATTATTTTAAGTGGAAAAGTATTAAAAATCAGGGTATGGGATGGGGAGGAGGGAGATTTGGTACATTGGTGGTGGAAATGTTGCACTGGGGAAGGGGGTGCTCTTTATATGACTGAAATCATGCAACTACAATCATATTCATAATCACAGTGTTTAAATAAAGATAATTATAAAAGAAATCAGGGTATGTAGAGAACTCTGAGGTAAAGAAAGAGTTGAGATAAGAGTCAAGAAAGGCCTGAGCATCTGCTTCTAGGCTGCTGAGCCTGTTCTGGGGCACATCAAGCCGCCATGATTCCCACACGATGAGCTCTCAGACCATTGGATTATCCTCCCCTCTGACCCTCTTCTTCCCAGGAGCTTCCTGTGTCTAACCATCTTCTGGTTGGTTGGGTCTGATGCATATTTGGTTTTTGACCTTCACCCGGGTCTGCATGAATAAACCCTGACTTTGTGAAATGGGAAGAAACCCAATGGTATTTGGGGATCACTTGTGTTAGGGAAGAAAACAGAAGTCCCTGCAGCTGTGCTAAGTATCCTCCACTCTCACAAGGAACACTCATCTCACAGAATCTTAAGGTTGGGTGCCCTGAACGGTTATAGGCAATATTTGTGTACTCGGGTACTGGGAGTGGGGGCAGGGACACACTTGAGTGACAACCTTAGGGGTGCTCAGGGGTCATGGAATGCCCTGTTCGAGTAGGGCCCATGTTCTGGCATGCTGCAGCCTTGCCCTCTGAGAAGTCTCCTCTCCCGGCACCATCCTGCTCCCTGTTCTGTCTCCTGAGCAGGCTTTGATGTCGATTCTATTGACTTCTGTGAGTGATGCATGAAGAATTAGCACTAACCGGGATCCTGCCAGTGTGTTTTATGTTTATTTGGTTTTTGGCCACCCTCATGATATGGAAGTTTAACCCAGGGCCCTGTGCTCTGGAAACACGCAGAGAACCACATGCATTGAAAGGCTCAAACCGGGGTCAGCAGCATGTAAGGGCCATGCCCTTTCCAGGGACTTCTTCCCGGAACTTCTTCCAGTGGAAGTTCCAGACAGAAAGTTGCAGGTGCGATTGGGGCCCGAAGGGAAGGGCCTTGCCTGCTGCTTAATTAGGGTGGGTCCTATGGGGGGCCCTAGGGGGTGTGGCCAGCATTGGGTTTCCTATATATTTGGCCTTGGTGCCCACTCTAGTAACAGACTTCACTCTGCAGCTCACAGAGCACAGCAACTCTGCAAGTCTAGTCCTTTCTAGAAGCTACTATGGCAGGTAAGTTGGAAACTGGGTGAAATGCAGTAGAGTTTGGGGATGACTTGGATGATTCAAAGCAAGAATGGGAAGCTTTGAGGTGGCTGTAGAGATTGTCAGCCCCTGAGGTGTTCAAGCTTTGCAGTAAATCTCAGTCATGGAGCCTCGGACCCTTTAATGGTGGCCCCCCCACTTGCATTTCGATTTTAGTTGGGCCTTTCTCTGACCATGGTTCCCTGTGCTCTCTTCCCTTTTCTCTCTTTTCTCCTTGTAAGGAATCTTTGTCTAGGAAAATCAGAAGGAATAAGTTTTTCTGTTACTCCACACTGTCCTTTATTGTCTTAAATATCTAATATTTTTTTGTTTTGTTTTTGGGCTACACCCTGTGACACTCAGGGTTTACTCCTGGCTATGTATGCAGAAATGGCTCCTGACTTGGGGGACCATATGTGATGCCTGGGGATCGAACTGCAATCCATCATAGGCTAGCTTGGGCAAGGCAGATGCCTTACCATTGGCGCCACTGCTCTATCCCCTAAATTTCAAACTTTTTAAGCAAGGGATACAATATATAGAGCTCAGGGTTTTATTTCTATCTCTGTGCTCATGGTCACCTGGTTGGTTTTTTGGTCCCTTAAATGGTGCTAGAGATTTCTCCAGTGATAATACTCAACTCATTAAAGTTTCATACAGAGACACTGTCATGTAAGGCAGTGTCTGTCTAGTTCTCTAGCCTATGCACTGTGGGGGCTGCTGTGAGATTCCTCCAAATATAAGTGAAGGCTCTTAGGGCAGTGCAAAGTGGAAATGTGTGAATGTCAATGACTAACATGTTTTTTTTCCTTGATATCTGGGAATTTATTTTCTTTGGGGAGGATTGGAGGGACACACCATGCCATTGTCAGGATTATTCCTGGTTGTGACCTCTGTGATCACTTTGCCTGGGTCTTGAGACCAAATGTGGTGCCAGGAGTTGAACCCGGGTCAACCTGTGCAGGGCAACCACTCTCTCTGCTGTAATATTTCTCTAACACCGAAAGTTGATTTTGAACCATTTTCTTATCCTCAACTTCCCTTTCATTTTTACTGCAGAAAAGAAGAAACACACTCGCAAGCCACGAACTCAGTTCTCCCCGGAACAGCTGAGGGTGCTCAGGGACGTCTCCCAGAGGACCCTGAGCCCGAGCTGGGACACCATCCAGAATGTGGCATCTGAGACTCAACTGAAAGAGTATGTGGTTCAGGTAAGTGTCTGTGGTATTTCCCCGAAGCACCCAAGAGAGGAGACAGGAGACAGAAACTGCAGAGAGAAGGGCCCTTCCCTTGAAACCCCTTATTGACCTATCGCTGTCTCTCCCCAGGTTTGGTTCAAGAACCAGAGAGCCAAGAGGAAGAGAATGGAGGCAGATGGAAGGACTTTTCCAATGCCCAAGCGTCGGTTAGGGAGCCCGAAGAAGCCTCACACTCCTGAAGACTCCCTGACTTCTGCACCTAGTGCTCTCAGCACCAGCAGCCCCTTGGGCCTGGGAGTATCCCTGCCACAGGCTGGGGAGCTCCCAAGTGGAGCAGATGTGCGGAGCCCATCCCTGCATGCTGAGCCAAGGAACACCTTTGACTACAGAGGTTATATGGATTTGCTGGCGGCTCCTTGGGAATCCATTGTCCAGGACCTCAAAGAGTTTCTCCAAAACTATTGCATCCCTGGAGACAATGACAGGAACAATCTGGACAGTATCTGCTCCCCTCAGGTTCTGCTCCCCTCGGTTGACACCCGGGATATGGCATCTGAAACTCAACTGGATGAGGATGTGGTTCAGGTAAGCATCTATGGTGTTTCCCCACAGCACCCCAATTCCAGAGCACCTCCTTCCCATATGTATTCTATTCATGGTAAAACACCAATCGCAGAGTTTTCTGCTTGTCAGGTCAGGGCAAAATTATTCTTTATAATTCCTTTTTCCATTTTTATTTTTTTTTCACGAGCATTAGTTTGATTGAGCTACACCCATGTAGTGAATGAATTATTCTGAACAAGAGAATCAGAGTCCCAGTACCCTTCATTTCTCTTTCATTTCACCCTTCTCTGAGTTGCGGCCACACTCTGCAGTGCTCCTGGTTGTGTGCTCAGGAGCCACCCTTGGTGGAAATGTTGACCTTGATGGTGTCTGATTAGCATGGGATTGTATTTCGCCCTAGTTCATGTTTGATGGGAGCCTTGAAACCTGGGGCAGGGATCATGCCAGTGTGACTCTCAGTTGCTTATGTGAATGGGTCTGTGCAGAGGGAGGCCTTAGCATTGGGACAGTATAATTGACTCGAGGAAGGGGGAAAGAAACAGGGTTCTATGGCCCCTCTTTTATAATTTATTTTATTTAAATTTTATCTTATTTCATTTTATTTTACACATGCAGCAGAGCCCCTAATCACTCCAGGCCGGGATGGGGGCAGTAGGTAGAGCTGGGATGGAATCTCTTAGCATCCCAAGCACCTGACCCCATGCACAAGGTCTTTTGTTCTGAGACTAGTTGAGATGAATTCGAGACAGGACCTGCTCAGAGAGGGGCCCTTGGCTTTGGAAATCCTTATTGACCTCTCACTATCTCTCCCCAGGTTTCCTTCAAGAACCAGCAAGCCAAAAGAAAGATAATTGAGGCAGAGGAGAAGAGTTTTTCAGCACCCAAGCAGAGTGCCGGGCGTGAGTGGGATCCCTCCTCTCCCGAAGACTCCCTGACTCCTGCACCCAGTGCTCTCAACACATGCAGCACCTTGAACCTGGGAGCATCCCTGGAAGAGGGTGGGGAGTCCCCTAGAGGGGCACCTGTCTCTGTGTCAAGCCCAGCCCTGCATGCTGTGCAAAGGAACCCCTCAGAATACAGAGGTTTTATGGATTTGCTGGAGGCCCCATATGAAACCATCCTCCAGGACCTCAAAGATTATTTCTAGAACTCTCATGTCCCTGAAGACAATGACTGGGACCGCCTGGACCAGTATCTGCTCCCTTCTTGTTCTGCTCCCCTCGGTTGACATCACCTCAGGGTGAGCCCTGAGCACAGGAGTAGGAGTCATTTCTGAGCACTGCAGAGGGAGCCTCAATGCAGAGAAAGCTCAAAAGCAAGAGAGAAATGAAGGGAACTGAGACTGTTGCTTTTTCTCAGAAGACTAGTCCACTGAAGACTGTGACTGTGGGGCAGGGAGGGATGATGGACACCGCAGAACCCCGAAGGTTGAGGTGCTATATCCTGCGCCACAAGCCAAGACTTGGACCCACTTGCCCGGTGATGACACTAGAACCTTCTTCTGTGGGAGGGGACATGGTGCAGAGTTGGGTGGCATCGATAGGTGGGAATCTGGTACAAACGTATCAATCTAGTGATTTTAATAAATTGATTTTTCAAATGATCAATGCCTTTGTCATTGTGGTGCATCTCTCTGAGGGACTCTGCACATGCTCCTGTCTATCTTTGCTGAGGGTTCCAGCCCCACAGAACCATGGCGGAGGGGAGAGAGAATCTCTGTGCTGAGCATCTGCACTACAGCAGGAGGTCCTGGTTCATCCCAGCCCTATTCTTTCCACAGTGGCTAGATCATTTGGGACACATCAGGGATGGTATTGAAGATGTATAGACAAAGGGGGGAGGTTCTAGAAGGTTCCATAAGGTATGGAGTCCTTCCTCTGCGGTACATCCCTGTGCAGGAAAAGGTGTCACCTATTGTCATTTGTGCCACTCTGGTGCATCTGTGACTTCACAAACTCTGTTCAGAGATGCCAAAAGGCTGAGGTGGATAGAAGCATTCTGAGCTCCACAATCAGGGTGTCCAGGGCTGAGGACATAGTACAGCCTGATGGTGATTGCCTTGCACACAGGTGACCTGGGTTGGATCCCCACATCACATCACGTAGAGTCCCCCAGGCACCATCAAGAGTGCAGGTATAGCCCCCAAAGGAAACTGAGAAGCCAACAATAATAGCCAATAACCTATTATAATAAATTCCTATCCCACCCAGTGGACAAGGATTTCGAGACTGCCCTTTCCAAATTAAGGAATAAGGGCTTTATCTGGTTACCAGAACCTCAGGGCTCAGCTCTGAAGAAAATGCCACCCAGCTGAAGCAGAAACAGCTCCACGCAGGAACTCTTGGCAACCAATCAGTTTTACTTTTTTTTTTGGTGGTGTTGTTTGGTTTTTCTTGCTTTGGGGGGTCACATCTGGTGGTCCTCAGTCCTCAGATACCCTGGCTTTGCACTCAGGAATCACTCCATACCTGGCAGGCTAGTGGACCATTTTAATGCCCGGAGATAAATGCTCGGTTCAGCCACTTGTAAGGCAAATGCCCTCCCCACTGTTATTTCCAGCCTTTACAAGAGGGTTTTTGGGCCACATCCGGAGATGCTCAGGGGTTACTCCTGGCTGTGTGCTCAGAAATAGCTCCTGGCAGGCACGGGGGACCATATGGGACACCGAGATTCGAACCAACCACCTTTGGTCCTGGATTGGCTGCTTGCAAGGCAAACGGCGCTGTGCTATCTCTTCGGGCCCTACAAGAGGGTTTTTAAGTTTGGTTTTTACTAGGATTTGATTTGTGGGGGGAATGGTTAGTGTCAGAGCATTTCCCAGCCTCTGTACTCAGGAATCACTCATGGCTGTATTCAGTGGACCACATGGGATGCCGGGGATTGAACTCTGGTCTTCAGCATACAATTTGAGCATCCTATCCACTGTATGATCTCTTGGCTCCAGTTGCTATTGTTATTTTTGTTGTTTTAAGCATGACATGCTTTGAGTTTGTTTTCTAATAAAACTATGATTTTAATGAAGAGGTGATTTTTGCCCTCAAGTCAATACAGCCAGAAGGTTCTTGAGCAGGGTTTAGGGTCAGTCTCTCATAAAGAATTCTTTTTTTTCTTTATTTAAACATCTTGATCACAAATATGATTGTTATTAGGTTTCAGTCATGTAAAGAACAGCCCCCCTTCACCAGTGCAACATTCCCACCACCAATGTTCCAAATCTCCCTCAATCCAACCCCACCCCAACCTGTACTCTAGAAAGGCTTTCCAGTTTCCTCATTCATTCACATGATTATGGTAGTTCTCTGTGTAGTTATTTCTATAACTGCACTCACCATTCTTTCTGGTGAGCTTCATGAAGTGAGCTGGAAGTTCCAGCCCTCCTCTCATTGTCTCTGAGGATTGTTGCAAAAATGACTTTTATTTTTCTTAAAACCCATAGATGAGTGAGACTATTCTGCGTCTCTCTCTCCCTCTGACTTATTTCACTCAGCATGATAGATTCCATAAACATCCATGTATAGGAAAATTTCATGACTTCATCTCTCTGACAGTTGCATAATATTCCATTGTGTATATGTACCACAGTTTCTTTTTTTTTTTTTTCGGGCCACACCCGTTTGATGCTCAGGGGCTACTCCTGGCTAAGCACTCAGAAATTGACCCTGGCTTGGGAGGACCATATGGGACGCCGGAGGATCGAACCACGGTCCTTCCTTGGCTAGTGCTTGCAAGGCAGACACCTTACCTCTAGTGCCACCTCGCCGGCTCCATACCACAGTTTCTTTAGCCATTCGTCTGTTGAAGGGCATCTTGGTTGTTTCCAGAGCCTGGCTTGTGAATAGTGCTAAAATAAATATAGGTGTGAGGAAGGGGTTTTTGTATTGTATTCTTGTGTTCTTCGGGTATATCCCTAGGAGTGGAATAACTGGGTCGAATGGGAGCTCAATTTCCAGATTTTGGAGGAATCTCCACATCGTTTTCTATAGAGGTTGGACTCGTAAAGAATTCTTGGGGCCAACAGTATAGTGCAAAGGGTGTTTGCCTTGCATGTGCTCAACCCAAGTTCTATTCTCAGCATACTATGTAGTACTTTGTTTGGTTTTTGTTTTTGTTTGGTTTTGGGTCCCACCTGGTCGTGCTCAGGAGTTCCTTCTGGCTCTGTGCTCAGAAATTGCCCCTGGCAGGCACAGGGGACCATATGGGATGCCGGGAATTGAACCAGGGTCCATCTTGGATCGGCTGTGTGCAAGGCAAATGCCTTACCACTGTGCTATCTCTCTGGCCCCACTATATGGTACTTTGAAGCTGCCGGAAGTGTTCCCTTAGCTCAGAGCCAGTAGCAGTTCCTGATCATAGTTCAGTATGGCCTCCCTTCAGAAGGGTATGGGGGGGAGCACGCTGACAATTGGAAGGCGGTGTGTAAAGTCTCCCCTTCTCTAAAGAGAATGGGGATGTGGAAGCTGAGAATGCACAGGACTAGAGAATCACCCACAGCCCCCCAATGAGCTAAGATTCTGGAAACAATGAGGGGAGCTCTCTGACCCCTCCCTAACACTTCAAACACTTCTCAGCTTTACTTTCTTCCTTTTGTAAAAACAAATATTTATTGACTGATTGGTTTTTGACCCACACCCAAGAGCACTCAGTGGACGCTCTTGCCTCTACACTCAGAAATTGCCCCTAGCAAGCTGGGGGACCATATGGGATGTTGGGAATTGAACCAGGTCCCTCCCTAGGTCAGTGACATGCAAGGCAAATGCCCCACCACTGTGCCATCTCCTCAGCCCCTCAGTTCTACTTTCATTCACTTGGTGTTTGAGCCAGACCAGGTGGTGCTCTTCTGGATTTGTGCTCAAAATTACACCTGGCAGTCTCAAGGGAGCATATAGGATGCTGGCGATAGAACTGGGTCAGCAACATGCAAGGAAAATTCTTCCCTGCTGTGCTCTGGCTCCCATATTTTCAATTTAATCTTTTTGTTCCATTCAAAATTTTTTTGATTTTTGGATTTTGGGTCACACCTGGCAGAGCTCAGGTGTTACTCCTGGCTCCACCCTCAGAAATTGCTCCTGGCAAGCTCGGGAGACCATCTGGGATGCCGGGATTTGAACCAATGACCATTTGCATGAAAGGCAAATGCCTTACCTCCATGCTATCTCTCCTGCCCTGTTCCATTCAATTTTTTTTTTTTACATTTTTTTTTTTTTGTGGTTTTTGGGTCACACACGGCAGTGCTCAGGGGTTATTCCTGGCTCCATGCTCAGAAATTGCTCCTGGCAGGCACGGGGGACCATATGGGACGCTGGGATTCGAACCGATGACCTTCTGCATGAAAGGCAAACGCCTTACCTCCATGCTATCTCTCCAGCCCTGTTCCATTCAATTTTTAAGTCACTTCTGTCATGAGAGAACAGGAGAGGCTTATTGAACTGATTTCAGGCACTCAGATGGGGCCTGGTCCCACCCACTCCCTTGAGCACAGCACTGAACCAGGCATGCCCTGTTCACAAAAGAATATATAAAGCCTATACGAAATTCAGAACTCTTAGTTCTGAACACAGAATAAATCCTGTGCTGCTGGGGGAACTCTAATGGATGCTGGGACTGAACCTAGGAGAGCACCCTGCCTTCTGTTATCTCTCCAGCCCTGAGATAGCTTCTTCTTTGCATGTCATTTTTTGGGACTGGTGGGGGGACAAATCGCGTTGCTTATGGATTACTCCTTGGTTCAGAGCTCAAAAACCGCTTCAGGCAGGACTTGGAACCATATGCAATGCCATGGATGAAACTCGGGTCTGTCCTTGTGCAAAGCAAACGCCTTACTGCTGTGTTATCACTTGTCCCAACATAACCTCTTTTTCTCTTTCTCACTCTCATTAATTTGGCTTAACCTGATCCCTGCTGGTTCTTTCTAATTTGCAGAAAAATGATAGTTAATTTCTGGATCAGTTTCTATGGGTTCTCTAGGCTGATTGTTTTGACCCTACATAACTCTTTTTTTTATTTGTTTGTTTTGTTTTTTTGGCTACAACAGGAAGCCCTCAGGGTTTCCTCCTTGGTCTGTGCTCATAAATCACACCTGGCAGGCTCAGGGACCATACGGGATGCAGGGAATCAAACCCTGCTCCATCCCAGGTCATGCAAGGCAAGCTCAATACTGCTGGGTTATCAAGTGGCCCCAAAACACATTTGTTTGTTTGGGAATATTTTGTTTGTTTGTTTTAGTTTTTGTTTTGGTCACACCCAGTGACACTCTGGAGTTTGTCCTGGCTCTGTGCTCAGAAAGTTTCTGGCAGGATCCAGTAACCATGTGGGCTACAGGGAATTGAACCTGGGTCAGTCCAGGGTTCAAGTGCAAAGCAAATGCTCTACCTGCTGTGCTTTCACTCCCCCACCTCACATAAATCTTTTATTGTTAATAATCATTCTTCTTCCCGAAAGATTCAGCACAGTTGAAGACAGATTGAATTGGACCACTAAAATCTTGGCCTCACCAAGCTAGTACAATTTAAAGAGTAAATTAAATTGAATACGAACTTAAGTTGAAGTAATTTAAATGTATATCGTTTTTTGTATTTACGGGTTGGTGGGTGTAAAACTTGGGAGTGGGTGAGTGGAGTATGTGTAGTTGTGGGACAGCTGTAGGATATTAATGCAGGAAACATCAGTATAGTGAAAAATTGGGAAATCACAGTATTATTGTACATTTTTTAAGTGGAAAAGTATTAATAAATCAGAGCATGTAGAGAACTCTGAGGTAAAGTAGAAGTTGAGAGAAGAGGTAAGTCTAGATCTGAGAATCTGCTTTGATGCTGCTGGGCCTCTTCTGGGGCACATGAAGCCACCATGTTTTCCAAACAATGAACTCTCAAACCATTGGATTATCCTCCCACAGCCCCCTTCTTCCCAGAAGCTTCCTCTGTCTAGCCATCTTCTGCTTGGTTGGATCTGATGCATGTTTGATTTTTGACCTTCACCAGGGTTTTCATGAATAAGCACTGACTTTGTAAATTGGGTAGAAACCCAGTGGTATTGGATACCATGTGTGTTGGGGAAGAGAATAGAAAGGCCCTCAGGCTCTGCTAAATATTCTCTGCTATCACAGGGAACACTCATTCCAGAGAGTCTGAAGGTTGGGTGCTCTGAATGGTGATGGGCACTACTTGTGTACTTGGATGCCCGGAGTGGGGGCAGGGACGCACTTGAGTGACATACTCGGGGTGCTCAGGGGTCATGGAGTGCCTTGTTAGAGTAGGGCCCAGCCTGGCATGCTGCAGCCCTGCCCTCTGAGCAGTTTCCTGCCCAGCACCATCTTGTCCCCTGTTCTGTCTCCAGAGCAGGCTCTGATGGTGATTCCATGGGCTTCTGTGAGTAATGCCTGGAAGGGTGGCACCAACTGGGATCTGCTAGTGTGTTTTATATTTATTTGGTTGTTGGTCACCCCTATGACATGGAAGTTTAACCCAGGCTTCTGTGCTGAAATACACTCTGGTATAGAGAACCACAGGCATTTCAGGATCAAGCTGGGGACAGCTGAATGTAAGGCCATGCCCTTTCCAGGTAAGTCTTCCTGGAACTTCTTCCAGGGGAAGTTCCAGGCAGGAAGTTGCAGGTGTGATTGGGACCTGAAGGAGGGGGCCTAGCTTGCGGCTTAATTAGGGTGGGTCCTATGGGGGGCCCAGAGGGTGTGGCCAGCACTGGGTTTCCTATATATTTGACCTTGCTCTCCACTCTAATGACAGACTTCACTCTGCAGATCACAGAGCACAGCAACTCTGCAAGTCTAGTCCTTTCTAGAAGCTACTATGGCAGGTAAGTTGGAGCCTTGGACCCCTTAATGGGGGCACCCCACTTGCCTTTTGGCATTACTTGGGCCTTTCTCTATTCATGGCTCTATTTCTATGCTCCCATCCCTTTTCTCTCTTTGATCTCACTAGAAATCTTTGTTCAGGAAAATCAGAAGGAATTTATTTTCTGTTTCTCCACACTGTCTTTATACTCATAAATTTCTAATTTTTTAAGGAAGAAGTATAATAGGTAGGAATCAGGGCTTCCTGCTGTGTTTGAGCTTTGGTCACTTGGGGTCGGTGGACCCGTACATGGTGCTGGAGATTTCTTTGGTGATAAAACTCAACTCCCTTGAGTTTCTTGCAGAGACTCTTTTATATGAGGTGGTGTCTGTACAGCTCTAGAACCCAAGCTCTGTGGGGCTGCTGTGAATTCCCCCCAAAAACAAGTGAAGGCCATTATGGCAGTGCTGGGTGGAAAGGTGTGAATGTCAATGACTAACATAGACATTTTTCCATGATCTCTGGGAAGTTATTTTCCTTGGGAGGAATGGAGTGACACACCTTCCCATGCTCAGGACTACTCCTAGCTGTGACCTCTGTGATCACTCCTCCCTAGGTCTTGAGACCAAATGTGGTGCTAGGAATTGAACCTGGGTCCACCTGTGCAGGGCAACCACCCTCCCTGTTGTAATATTTCTCTAGCTTCCAGAGTTGATTTTAAATCATTTTGTTATCCTCAACTTCCCTTCTATTTCCCCTGCAGAAAAGGAGAAACACACTCACAGGCCTCGCACTCAGTTCTCTCCAGGACAGCTGAGGGTGCTCAAGGAAGTCTTCCAGAGAACCCTGTACCCAGGCTGGGACACCATCCGGGATGTGGCAGCTGAGACTCAACTGGATGAGCATGTGGTTCAGGTAAGTGGCTGTGGTATTTCCCCACAACATCCCAAGTCCAGAGTACCCCCTCCCCACTCGTATTCCAGTCATGGCAGAACAAACACCAGGATACTTTCTGCTTTCTGGTCAGGATGCAATTATTTTTTTATTCCTTTTTCCATTTCCATTTTGATTTCTCTTGAGCTTTAGTTTGATGGAGCTTCACCCACATAGTGATCTATTCTGAAAACTGGGATCAGAGTCGCAGGTCCCATCATTTCTCTTTCATTTTACCCATCTCTGAGTTGAGGCAATACTCAGGAATTGCTCCTGGTTGTATGCTCAGGGCCCAGCCTTGGTGGGAAAGTGAACCTAGGTGGTGTCAAATTAGCGTGGGGCTTGTACATTGTGTCATATTCATGGTTTTTTGTTGTTGTTGTTTTTTGGTTTTTGGTTTTTGGGTCACACCCGGCAGTGCTCAAGGATTATTCCTGGCTCCAGGCTCAGAAATTGCTCCTGGCAGGCACAGGGGACCATATGGGACGCCGGGATTCGAACCGATGACCTCCTGCATGAAAGGCAAACGTCTTACCTCCATGCTATCTCTCCAGCCCCAATCATGGTTGACTGGACCCCTTTCACCTGTGTCCTGGGCTTGGAACTTGCCAGTGAGACTCCCAGTAGCAGATGTGAATAGGGAGACATTAGCATAGGAATAGTGGAATTGCCACCAGGAAGCCGATCAAAATAGAGTGCTATGGGCCCCCCCCCTTTATTTTTTTTTTTAGAATTTGAAACAATAGCCTTTTATTAAACTACTTAATGTTGTGTATGTAAATATATTAGGGGATTATTATCTTACTGACCCTAACCTGATCAGTGATTATGCCCTACCCTAGGGTGTGACCTGGCATTCTGCCCCCACCCTAGGGTAGTACCTGATTCTGCTTCTACCATTGGGTGGTATCTGATCCCACCATTGGGTGGTACCTGATTCTGGGGGATAAAAACAAGGGTCTGTGGAAGGCGAGAGGCCTTTTGGCTGGAACGGATGCTGAGGCTTTGGGCTTCAGTCTTGTCCACCGAATAAAGCTAATATGTCCACAAGCCTGACTGTCTGAGAGCTGTTTACCTGCCGCTTCACCTCAGAACTGTGGGCTGAAAAGGGTGGCAGACGCGTGCTCCAAGCTGGAGGGGAAAGACCTCATGCTCCATCCCTCCACGAGTCAACCTCTTCAGGGGCTGACTTCCAACACTTACAAACATCTTTTTTTTGTTTTTGTTTTTGTTTTTTGGCCACATCCGTTTGATGCTCAGGGGTTACTCCTGGCTAAGCGCTCTGAAATTGCCCCTGGCTTGGGGGGTACCATATGGGATGCTGGGGGATCGAACCTCGGTCCTTCCTTGGCTAGCACTTGCAAGGCAGACACCTTACCTTTAGCGCCACTGCGCTGGCCCCTACAAACATCATTTTATATGTCAGAATACATAATCATAAATCAAGCCCATATTATTACATTAGCCTCAAATAGACTCAATTAGAGAACCTCAATAGAGATATTTAATGCCCTTCCTTAGAATTTTACCCATAATACCTAGATAAGCAACTTAATTTTGATAATGAGTCTTTCATAAAAGCTCTATCTATCTTTACTAACTCAAATAAGACTGTTGCAAAATTTAAATGAAAAACAAATCATGGCAAGGGGGAAAATTAACAGGCATAATCTAGGGACTTCATATATATCTTCAAGTGAAAATTGAAGATATATGGAAAGTCAATAAAGAAGTGAGACAAAACAGCAAGTTCCCTATTTAAAGTGCATAGCAAGTGGATTTTCACCAGATGTGGCCTACTGGCTTGAATAAACAGAACAAACATTATGGAGGAAAACATTATAACAGGAGGGAGTAGCAAGAACACACTGGAAACAAAATGAGCATTTATAATTGGGTTTTACAATGATCTTTGAGTGCATTGCTAATCAGGTGGTATAAATTAGTGGATAACAACACAGGTTTTGGAGTTGGATTTTGTTATATCTCTATTTAAACATCTTGATTACAAATATGATTGTGATTAAGGTTCAGTCATGTAAAGAACACCCCCTTCACCAGTGCAACATTCCCATCACCAATGTCCCAAATCTCCTTCCATCCCACCCCACCCCCACCTGTACTCTAGACAGGCTTTCCAGTTCCCTCATTCTTTCACATGGCTATGGTATTTCTTAGTGTAGTTATTGCTATAACTGCACTCACCACTCTTTCTGGTGAGCTTCATGAAGTGAACTGAAAATTCCAGCCCTCCTCTCATTGTCTCTGAGGATTGTTGCAAAAATGACTTTTATTTTTCTTAAAACCCATAGAGGAGTGAGACTATTCTGCGTCTCTCTCTCTCTCTCCCTCTGACTTATTTCACGCAGCATGGTAGATTCCATGTACATCCATGTATAGGAAAATTTCATGACTTCATCTCTCCTGACGGCTGATGGTATTGGAATAAAGACAGATCCTCAAATCAGCGAAATAGGCTTGAGTTCCCCCTATTTATTTTATTTTATTGATGTTGTTACATGCAGCTGTACTCCTGATCACCCCAGGTTGGGATGGGGGTAATAGGTAGTGCTAGGAATGAAACGACCTGGGCCCAGCACCTGACCTCCTGCACAATGTCTTATGTCCTGAAGACTAGTTGACACGAGTCTGAGACAGGAGCTGAGCAGAGAAGGGCCCTTTCCCTTGGAGATCCTTATTGACCTCTCGCTGTCTCTCCCCAGATTTGGTTCCAGAACCAACGAGACAAGAGGAACAGAATTGAGAAAGAGGAGAGGAGTTACCCAGCACCCAAGCAGAGTGCAGGGAAAATGGGGAATCTCTACTCTCCAGAAGAATCCCTGACTCCAGGAACCAGTGCTCTGAGCACATGCAGTTCCTTGGATTTGGGAGCACCCCTAGCAGAGGATGGGGAGCCCCCAAGAATAGCAGCTGCCTCTGTGTGGAGCCCAGCCCCGCATGCTGAGCCAAGGGACCCCTTCGACTACAGATGTTTTATGGATTTGCTATCAGTCCCATGGGAATCCATTATCCAGGACCTCAAAGAGTTTCTCCAAAACTATCGCATCTCTGGGGATGATGATGATGGGGACAATCTGGCCAGTATCTGCTCCCCTCGGGTTCAGCTCCCCTCTGTTGACATCCAGAATGTGGCATCTGAGACTCAACTGAATCAAGATGTAGTTCAGGTAAGTGTCCATGGGGTTTCTCCACTGTACCCTGAGTCCAGGGCACCCCTTCTTTATATGTATACCCTTTATGGTAGAAAACCAGGGTACAGAGTTTTCTGCTTGTCAAGTCAGACATTTCCATTTTGTTCTCTCTTGGGTGTTAGTTTGATGGAGCTTCACCCGCTTAGTGGACTCTTCTAAACAAGGGAATCAGGGTCCCAGGTCCCTTCCTTTCTGTTCATTTTTGCCTTCTCTGAGTTGAGGCCACACTCTGCAGTGCTCAGGAATTGCTCCTGGTGGTGTGCTCAGGGACCGCCCTTGGTGGGAATGTTTCTGTTTCTCCAACTGTACTTTATTCTCTTAAATTCCTAACTTTGTAAGCAAGGGCTGTAGAGGGTAGAGCTCAGGGCTTACTCCTGTCTCTGAGCTCTTGCTCCCTTGGAGTCCTTGGTTCTTAACACGGTGCTGGAGATTTTTCTGGTGATAATGCTCACCACCCTTGAGTTTCTTGCAGAGATGCTGTCATGTGAGGTGGTGTCTGTCCAGTTCTGTAGTCCAAGCTCTGTGGGGGCCCATGGAAATTCCCTTCAAATACAGCAAACTTTCTTAGGGCAACATAGGTGAAAAGTGTAAATGTCAATGACTAACATGATCTATTTTACTTGATCTCTTTGGTGGGGTAGGAGCGACACATGGTGCATTCTCAGGAATCATTCTGGGTTATTACCTCTGTGATCACTTTGCCTGGGTCTTGAGACCAAATGTGGTGCCTGGATCAACCTGTGCAGGGCAACCATCCTTCTTGCTGCAATATTTCTCTAGTGCGGGGAGCTGATTTTAAACCATTTTCTTATCCTCAACTTCTCTTTCTTTTCCCCTGCAGAAAAGGCAAAACACTCGCAAGCAAAGCCCTCAGTTCTCCCCAGAACAGCTGAGGGTACTCAGGTATATCTTCCAGAGGACCCCGAGCCCGGAGTGGGACACCATCCGGGATGTGGCATCTGAGATGCAACTGGATGAGTATGTGGTTCAGGTAAGGGCCTGTACTACTTCACCACAGCACCCCGAATCTAGAGCACCCCATCCCCAACCACATTCCAGTCATGGTAGAACACCAGAACATTCAGGTTTCAGCTCTGGTCAGGGAGCAATTATTTCTTTTAATTTGTTTTTCCATTTTTATTTTTTTTTTTGAGCTTTAGTTTGATAGAGATTCACCCACTTAGTGGACTATTCTAAACCAGGGAACAAGAGTCCCAGGTTCCTTCATGTCTCTTTTATTTTACGCTTCTTTGAGTTGAGGCCACACACTGTAGTGTTCAGTATTGCTCCTGGGTTGTGTTCAGGGGCCACCCATGGAGGGAAAGCGGACCTAGGTGGCGTCACAGAGGGTGGGGATTGTTCATTGTGCCATTTTCATGTGTGACTGGACCCCTTGAGGCTAGGCTGGAGCCAATGTGACTCCCAGGAGCGAATGCGAATGGGTCTGTTCAGAGGGACACCTTAGTATAGGGACTGTGGAATGGACTCCCAAGATGGGAAAAGAAATGGGGTTCTATAGTTCTCTTTAATAATTTACCTTTTTTTTGGGGGGGGGTTTGGGGCCACACCCGTCTGTTGCTCAGGAGTTACTCCTGGCTATGAGCTCAGAAATTGCCTCTGGTTTGGGGGGACCATATGGGACACCGGGGGATCGAACCACGGTCCTTCCTTGGCTAGCGCTTGAAAGGCAGACACACCTTACCTCTAGCGCCACCTCAGCGGCCCCTTTAATAATTTATTTTATTGTATATTTTATCTTATCTCCTTTTATTATACACATGCAGCAGAATTTGGGTGACTCCAGGCTGGGACAGGGGCAGTAGGTAGTGCTGGGATTGAACCTACCTAAGCCCCTAACAACTGACCCCCTGAACTAGTTGAGACACGTCTGAGACAGGACCTGCACAGAGAAGGGCCCTTTGCTTGGAAACCCTTACTGACCTCTCACTGTCTCTCCCCAGGATTGGTTCAAGCACCAGAGAGCCAGGAGGAAGAGAACTGAGGCAGAGAAGAGGAGTTTCCCAGCACCCAAGCGCATTGCAGGGAGCGAGGGGGATCCCTACTCTCCTGAAGACTCCCTGACTCCTGGACCCAGTGCTCTAGGCACATGCAGCCCCTTGGGCCTGGGAGCACCCTTGGCAGAAGGTGGGGAGACTTCTAGAGGAGCAGCTGCCTCTGTGTGGAACCCTGCCCTGCATGCTGGGTCAAGAATCTCCATAGACTACAGAGGTTTTATGGATTTGCTGGTGGTCCCCTGGGAATCCATCGTCCAGGAACTCAAAGAGTTTCTCCAAAACTATCGCATCCCTGGGGATGATGATGATAGGGACAAGCTGGCCAATAACTGCTCCCCTCAAGTTCAGCTCCCCTCTGCTGACATCCTGGATGTGGCATCTGAGACTCAGCTGAATGAGGATGTGATTTAAGTAAGTTTCCATGCGTTCCCCACTGTACCCGAATCCAGAGCACCCCTTCCCTATATGTATACCATTTATGGTAGAACACCAGGGTGCAGAGTTTTCTGCTTGTCAAGGCAGGGTGAAATTATTTTTTAAAATTTCTTTTTGCATTTCCATTTTGTTTTCTCTTGCGTGTTAGTTTGATGGAGCTTCACCCACTTAGTGGACTATTCTAAACAAGGGAATCAGAGTCCCAGGTCCCTTCGTTTCTCTTCATTTGAGGCCACACTCTGCAGTGCTCAGGAATTGCTTCTGGTAGTGTGCTCAGGGACCACCCTTGGTGGGACTGTGGACCTAGTAGTGTCTGATTAGCGTGTGCACTGAATATTGTGCCTTATTTCATGTTTGACTCGACCCATGAAGCCTTGGGCAGGGATCATGCCAGTGTGTCTCCGAGTAGTGTATGCAAATGGGTCTGTGCAGAGGAGGCCTTAGCATAGGGACAATGGAATTGACTCCCAGAATTTGAAAGAAACAGGGTTCTATGGGCCACTCTTTTATAATTAATTTTACATTTTATTTTATACATGCAGCAGAGTTCCTGATCACTCCAGGCTGGGATGGGGGCAGTACATACTGCTGGGATTAAACCTCCCTCGGCCCAAGCACCTGACCCCCTTCACCATCTCTTTTCTCCCCTAGAAACTAGTTGAAACAAGTCTGAGACAGGACCTACACTGAGAAGGGCCCTTTGCTTTGGAACCCATCATTGAACCTCTCACTGTCTCTCCCCAGGTTGGGTTCAACAACCAGCAAACCAAAAGGAAAAGAATTGAGGCCGAGGGAAGGAGTTTCCCAGCACCAAGCAGAGTGCCGGGCACGAGTGGGATCCCTATTCTCCCAAAGACTCCCTGATTCCTGGACCCAGTGCTCTCAGCACATGCAGCCCCTTGGACCTGGGCACACCCTTGGCAGAGGGTGGGGAGCCGCTGAGAATGGCAGCTGCCTCTGTGTGGAGCCCAACCCTGCATGCTGAGCCAAGGGGCCCCGTCGACTACAGAGGTTTTATGGATTTGCTGGCAGCCCCATGGAAAACCATAGTCCAGGAACTCAACGAGTTTATCCAAAATTATCACATCTCTGGTGACAATGATTTGAACAGTTTGGACTATTATCTGCTCCCCTCCATTGATAACCCCTCAAGAGTGGTCCCTGAGCACAGGAATAGGAGTAATTTCTGAGCACTGCAGAGTGTGACCCAACACAGAGAAAGGTTAAAAGCAAGAGAAAATAAAGGGACCTGAGACTGTTTCTCTTTCTCAGAAGAATAGTCCACTGAGGACTGTGACTGTAGCGGCATCTGTGGATGGAGCCTGAGAGTTACCCTGAGAGTGGGGGCTATATCCTGTCCTGCAAGCCAAGACTCGGACTCCCCTGTTCAGTGATGAGACTAGAATCTTCTTTTGTGGGAGGGACACAGTGCAGGAGAGGGTGGAGAGGTGGGTGGAGAGCGTGGGTACAGACAGGAAACTGGTCTAAGTTTGTAAATCTAGTGAGTTTAATAAATTGATTTTCAAATGATCAATGCCTTTGTCATTGTGGTGCGTCTCTCTGCAGAACTCTGCAAATGCTCCTGCCTATCTTTGCTTTCCTTTCTGTCCTGAGGGATTCAGTCCCCACTGCCTTGCAGCAGGAGGCCCAGGTACCATCCTAGCCCTGTTCTGTCCATAGTGGCATGATCCATTTGAACACAGTGGGAATGGTTTTGAGTATATGTTTGCAAAGAGGATGGGGCGGCTTCTAGAAGGTTCCAAAAGGACTCCAGTCCTTCCTTCTGTGTGGTGCCTCCCTGGCACAGCAAGGATAGTTTTGAGTACGTGTAGGCAAAGGAGGTTGGTGGCTTCTAGAAGATTTCATAAGGTTCCACTTCATGCCTTCCTGGGCAGGAACAGGTATGACCTGCAGTCAGCTGTGTCACACTGTGCCCAGGAGTGGCTGCGACTGCACAACCTCTGGAGATGTCAAAATGTTGAGATGGAAACACAGGGCATTCTGAGCTCCATAATCGAGGTGTCCAGGACTGGGGACACAATACATTCTGAGGGCGATAGCCTTGCACACAGGAGACCTGGGTTGGATCTTCCATATTACAGCATGTAGTGTCCAGCAAGCAGCATCAGTTTTCCTGAGTACAAACATGTGTACCCCCAAAAAGAAACAAAGAAGCCATAAACAATAGCCAAAGGCTTCATTCCTATCCCACATCCAACAGGGATTTAGAGACTGTGACCTCTCCCAATGAAGGAAGAAGGGCTTCATCTTTGCCCAAGTACCCAATGCTCAGCTGAAGCAGAAACAGCACCACCCGTGAATTCTTGGCAACCACTTGGTTTTTATGTTTTGCTTTGCTTTGCTTCTTGTGTCACACCTCATGGTCCTCAGAGGTTGCCCCTGGCTCTGCACTCAGGAATCACTTAACTCAGGGCAGGCTGGCAACCCATATGTAATGCCAGGTTATTGAACCCAGCCTTGCATGTTGTCAACCCAAGTTCGATTCTCAGCATCCTATATGGTACTTCCTGGCTTCCAGGAATGTTCCCCGAGCACAGAGCCAGGAGCAGTTCCTGAGCATAGTTTGGTGTGGCCTACACTCAGATACGGGGAGGATGCTGACAATTGGGAGTCCAAGTGCAGTCACAGGGTCCCTCTAGATCCTGTCCCACAGCTCTCCTCAGTGTAGTCCCAAAACTGAGAGACTCAGGTTACTAAAGTCTCCCCTTCTCTATAGAGGACGGGGATGTGCAAGCTGAGAAGGAACAGGACAAGAAAACCACCCATAGCCCCCCAAGGAGCTGAGATTCTGGAAACACCTGGGGGAGCTCTCTGACTCCTCTCTAGCACTTCAAACTCTTCTCTGCTTTACTGTCTTTCTCTTGGTGTTTCAGCCACACCAGGAGGTGCTCAAGGGTTCCTCCTGGCTCTGTGCTCAGAAATTACTTTTGGCAGGCTCGAGGGAGCATGTGAATGCCGGGGATAGAACCTGGGTTAGCACTGTGCAAGGAAAATGCCCTCCAAACAGTGCTCTGGCCCCTATATTTTCAATTTTAGTCCTTTATTGCATTTAAATTCTAAATCATTTCTGTAAGCAAAAAACAGGAGAGACTCAATGAATTGAGTTCAAGGACTCTGGGGGTGGGGATGGGGGCTGGTCCAATCAACTCCCCCTGAGCACAAAACTCCACCAGGCATACCCTGCTCACAAAAAAATATATAAAGCCTAAACAAAAAGAAACAGAAAGAGAAAAAAGAAAGAAAGAAGAAAGAAACAAAAGAAAGATGAAAGAAAGATGAGAGAAGGAAGAAAGAAAGAAAGAAAGAAAGAAAGAAAGAAAGAAAGAAAGAAAGAAAGAAAGAAAGAAAGAAAGAAAGAAAGAAAGAAAGAAAGAAAGAAAGAAAGAAAGAAAGAAAGAAAGAAAGAAAGAAAGATGAATGAAAGAAAGAAAGAAAGATGAAAGAAAGAAAGATGAAAGAGGGAAGGAAGGAAGGAAGGAAGGAAGGAAGGAAGAAGAAAGAAAGAGAAAGAAAGAAAGAAAGAAAGAAAGAAAGAAAGAAAGAAAGAAAGAAAGAAAGAAAGAAAGAAAGAAAGAAAGAAAGAAAGAAAGAAAGAAAGAAAGAAAGAAAGAAAGAAAGAAAGAAAGAAAGAAAGAAAGAAAGAAAGAAAGAAAGAAAGATGAAAGAGAGAAAGAAAGATGAAAGAGAGAAGGAAGGAAGGAAGGAAGGAAGGAAGGAAGGAAGGAAGGAAGGAAGGAAGGAAGGAAGGAAGGAAGGAAGGAAGGAAGGAAGGAAGGAGGGAGGGAGGGAGGGAGGGAGGGAGGGAGGGAGGAAGGAAGGAAGGAAAAATGAAAAAGAAAGAAGAAAGGAAGGAAGGAAGAAAGAAGGAAGGAAGGAAGAAAGGATAGATGGATGAAAGGGGCCCGGAGATATAGTATAGCGGCGTTTGCCTTGCAAGGAGCAGATCCAGGACCAAAGGTGTTTGGTTCGAATCCCGGTGTCCCATATGGTCCCCTGTGCCTGTCAGGAGCTATTTCTGAGCAGACAGCCAGGAGTAACCCCTGAGTACTGCCAGGTGTGACCCAAAATCCAAAAAAAAAAAAAAAAAAGATAAAAGAAGGAAGGAAAGGAGGAAGGAAAGAAAAAGAAAAAAGGAGAGAGAAAGAAAAAGAGAGAAAGATAAAAGAAGGAAGGAAAGGAGGAAGGAAAGAAAAAGAAAAAAGGAGAGAGGGAGAGAGAGAGAGAGAAATGATAGTACAGTGGGGTAGGACTTTGCCTTACACATGCCTTAACCAGGTTCCATCCCATCCCTGGCGTCCCATAGGGTCCCCGGAGCACCCCACATAGAGTCAAAAATAAAAAGATCTCTTAATTTTTTTCCTTTTGGATCTCATCCAGTGATGCTCAGGGTTTACTCTTGGTTCTGCATCAAAGAATCAAACCCTGTGCTGCCTGGAAACTCTCTGGGTTGCTGGGACTGAACCTTGCCCTTTGTTCTCTCTCTCTCCAGCCCTGAGATAGCCTCTTCTTTGCGGTTTTGTTTTGGTTTGGTTTGGTTTGGTGTGTGTGTGTTTTGTTTTTAATTTTTTGGTTTTTTGCCACACCTGGTAGAACTCAGGGGTTACCCAGATCCTGTGTTCAGAATTCGTTCCTTGCAGTGTTGGGGACCATATGGTGTGCCAGAAATAGAACCTGGGACTGTCCAGGGTCATCCACATGCAAGGCAAATGGCTTATTGCTGTGCTATCAGGGGGGCCTGAAAGAACCTCTTTTAGTCATTCTCATTTATTTTTCTTAACCTGATCCTTGCTGGTTCTTCGTAATTTGTAGAAAACTGATATGTAATTTTCGGATCAATTTCTAGGGGGTTCTAAACTTATTGCTTTGACCTCATGTAAATCTTATTTTTGTTTTTTGGGTCACAACATGAAGAACTAGGGTTTCCTCCTTGATCTGTGCTCATAAAACGCACATGGTGGTAAAAGGGGACCATAAGGAATGCTGGGGATCAAATCCTGGTCATCCCAGGTCAAGCAAGGTGTTGCAAGTCAGCCCCTGAAGAGGTTGACTGATGGAGGGATGGAGGATGAGGCCTTTCTTTTCCAGCTCGGAGCACGCCTCTGCCACCCTGTCCAGCCGACGGTTCTGAGGTGAAACGGCGGGTAAACAGCTCGCAGATAGTCAGGCTTGTGGAAATATTAGCTTTATTCGGTGGACAAGACTGAAGCCCAAAGCCTCAGCATCCGTTCCAGCCAAAAGGCCTCTCGCCTTCCACAGACCCTTGTTTTTATCCCCCAGAATCAGGTACCACCCAATGGTGGGATCAGATACCACCCAATGGTGGAAGCAGAATCAGGTACTACCCTAGGGTGGGGGCAGAATGCCAGGTCACACCCTAGGGTAGGGCACAATCACCGATCAGGTTAGGGTGAGTAACATAGTAATCCCCTAAAATATTTACATACACAACAGCAAGGCAAACTCAATATTGCTATGCTGCTATCAACTGGGCTCTAAGTCACATTTGACTGTTTGGGGCATTTGTTTGTTTTATTGTTTTGGTCACACCCATTGCCACTCATGAAATTTTCCTGACTCTGTGCTCAAAAATAATTTCTAGCAAGCTCGGGGAACCCTATTGGCTGAGGGGAATTGAACCTGGATCAGTCCTGGGTTGGCCAAGTGCAAAACAAATGCTCTACCTGCTGTGTTATCACTTTGCCTCTCCTGACCCCATGCAAATCTTTTATTATTCATAATCATTTTTCTTCCTGAAAGATCCAGCACAGTTAAGGAGAGCAGTGAATTGGACCACTCAAATCTTGATTTCATCAAGGTAATAATGTCTAAAGTGTAAATTAAATGAAATACACACTTAACTTGAATATAAATTCATATAAATTCATATTTTTTGTATTTATGGAAGGTGGGTGGAAAACTTGGGAGTGGGTGGAGTGGAGTAGGTGTAGATGTGGGATGGGTATGGATATTATATGCAGGGAACATCAATATCATGGATAATTGGGAAATCACAGTATTATCAACTTTTTAAAGTGGAAAAGTATTAAAAAATCAAGGTGGGGTCAGAGAGATAGCATGGAGGTAGTGTTTGCCTTGCACGCAGAAGGATGATGGTTCGATTCCCGGCATCCCATATGGTCCCCGGAGCCTGCCAGGACAGATTTCTGAGCTTGGAGCCAGGAGTAACCCCTGAGCATTGCCGATTGTGACCCCCCCCCCCAATCAAGGTAAAAGCAAAACAGAGATAAAGGGCGAGCAGAGGCATGAGCATCTCTGCCTCCAGGATGCTGGGCCTGTTCTGGGCACATTCCGCCGCCATGTTTCCCACATGATGAGCTATCAGACCATTGGATTATCCTCCCCTCAGCCCCTCTTCTTCCAGGCGCTTCCTATCTCACCATCTTCTGCTTTGTTGGATCTGATGTGTGGTTAGTTTTTGACCTTCACCCAGGTCTACATGAATAAACCCTGACTGTGAATTGGGGAGAAACCCAGTGATATTTAGGGACCATGTATGTTGGGGAAGAGAAAAGAAGGGCTCTTCGCTCTGCTAAATATTCTCTGTGCTCCCTCCCTGCTGCTGAACTGCTTAGAACACTGGGATTTCAGTGGCCCCTTTCTACCTTTTGGTCAGGGGATTGAGACCTCTAAAAGCAGTACTCAGGGTCCTGGCCATCCCAGGGAATACACATCGCAAGAGTCTAATGTTTGTGTGCTCTGAATGGTGATGGGCATTCCTTGTATACTCAGGTGCTGAGAGTGGGGGCAGGGAAACACTTGAGTGCCTTCCTTAGGGGTGAAAAGGGATCATGGAGTGCCCTGTTTGAGTAGATCCCCTAGCCTAGCATGCTGCAGCCCTGCCCTCTGAACACTCTCCTCCCTGGCACCATTCTTCTCCCTGTTCTGTCTCCTGAGCAGGCTCTAATGCTTATACCATTGGTTCTTTGATGCATGGAGGGTTGGAACTAACTTGGATCCTGCCAGTGTGTTTTACATTTATTGGTATTTTTGGCCACACCCATGACATGGGAGTTTAACCCAGGGCCCTGTGCTCAGGAAACACTCTGGTAATGCGCAGAGAACCACATGCATCGGCAGGATCCAACTGGGGTCAGCAGCATGTAAATGCTATGCATTTTCCGGAGAGCTAATCCCAGAACTTCTTAGAGGGAAAGTCCCAGGCTGGAAGTTGCAGGTGTGATTGGATCCCTAGGGGCGTGGCCTTGATGATGCTTAGTGAGGAGTGGTCCTATGTGGGGGTCCAGAGGATGTGACCATCACCGTGTTTCCTATATATTTGGCCTTGCTGCCCACTCTAGTGGCAGACTTCACTCTGCAGCTCTCAGAGCACAACCACTTTGAGAGTCCGTGCTTTCTAGAAGCTACTATGGCAGGTAAAGTTGGAAACTGGGTGGAAAGCAGTAGGATTTGGGGATGATTTGGTTGATTCAAGGCAAGAATGGGAAGCTTTAAGGTGGCTGTAGAGCTTGTTTGCCCCTTAGGTGCTAGGAGTTGAACCCTAGCCCACCTATGCAGGGAAACCTCTCTCCTTTCTGTTATATTTCTTTAGTGCCTGGAATTGATTTTGAACCATTTTCTTATCCTCAACTTCCCTTCTATTTCCCCTACAGAAAAACAGAAACACACTCGCAAGCCATGCACTCAGTTCTCTCCTTCCAGCTGAAAATCAAAACGAAGCTCTCCAATGTGCTTATTGCATTTCATGTGATTATTTTTTCTTCGACATTCATATTGCAGGGGAACGAGGGGCAGGGGTTGGAGGAAAATGGGGGGGCAAGAATCCGGTCCTGCCCCTCACCCTATCAGTAGCCCTCCTCACTCTCTCACTCCCCGCACCCTGCTCTCCTCTTCCCAGAGATTGGTCTTGATGGTCAGGTGGGAAGCGTTCTTCATGGTGCTCAGCAGCTCCTGCGTGTCCTGGTCATACTTGGAGATGTCCAGCCTAAGGAGCCAGAGAGTCGCCTGCATCTCTGAGCAGAGGGAAAGGATGCCCCCACCCTCCTTATGGGGTCCCCCTCTGCGTTGCCCCAGGAAAAATGCAGCCCAGGCCTTTCTCCGAAACCAACAAGGTCTAAGACAAGGCAAGATCAGCTGCTGCTCTGAGGTGGCTGGCTTCTGGGAGGAGCTAAAGCTCCCCAACCCAGAGGAGGGTTTGCATCATTGTGAGTAGGAAGTGAGTCTGCCTCCTCCAGGAAGCAAAGTTATGTGTAGATATACAAGAAGGGGGTGATTGGTGCTCCTGGAGTGGAGGGTGAGTTGCTGCTGGCACCAGACCATGATTTTAGTGTCTCTGACCACGCCCACACATAACCATGTCCAGCAGCGTGAGACCATGCCCACATCAACTGGCCACTCCCATATCAGGTGGCCATGCCTGGCACCTGTCCCAGCTCACCCTGAGGGACCCCCCACTCACCCCAAGATCTTTAGGTGGCAGTTGGCATCACTCAAGGCAGCACACAGCAGCCTTGCCCCGCTGAGATCCAGTCTGATGTTACAGAGATTCAGCCTCTGCAGAGTCTGGCAGGAGGTGAGGGCAATGGCCAGGTTTGGGCAGCAGGTGGAGGTAAGCTGGCAGAAGTCCAGCCTGGGATGGAGGGGACAGATCTGAGCTGTGGTGATGAGTTCACCCCCCGAGGACCAGGAGATACTCCTGGCCAGAACAGGGGTCCTCACTATGCAGCCTGGTTACTGCTGAGCCCCACAGACAGAGAGCACCCACAGAGGGCACCCACGGACAGAGGGGATCCCAGCCCTGCTTCCTGATCTTTCCATGGTACTGTATGAATGCCCCAGAGTCCTCCCCAGAGCCGATGCGCCTCACCCTAGGACCTCCAATTTGCAGTTGGGGTGCTCCAGGGCTTTACACAGCACTTGCACCCCCTCATCATCCAGGTGGTTCTGGCCAAGCTTCAGCACCCTCAGCTTGTTGTCGTGGATGAGCACTGAGGAGAAAGTCCTGCAGCTGCTGGCGCTGAGGTGGCAGTTGGCGAGCCTGAGGGAAGGACCCACACAAGGACATGTGTGTTTACATCACCAGACATGTGTACACATGTCCGCGCAGACACACAAGGGCACACACTCACACAGACACACCTGTCCACTGTTTCCTTGAATATTCAAGCACATCTGGAGGTGCAAGAGGGTGTGGGTGTGGGTGTGTGTGTGTGTGTGTGTGTGTGTGTGTGTGTGTGACCCCTACGAGTGATTTCTGAGCAGAGCCAGGAGTTACCCCTGAGCACCACCGGGTATGACCCTCCCAAAAAAGAGATGCCATAGCACCCAGTGTTCCCCCTCCCTGCACAAAGGAGACATTGTTAGTATCCCAACCACTGTCTCGTGTGGTCCCTGCCCATGATTGTGTGTAGCATGGGCATATGCATGGGGCTGGAACAGCGCCTGAGCCTAGGAGCTCAGCCATCCCACATCCCTTCAAAGAGACACTATTGGAGTGAAGGTGCAACCCAGAGCTGGTGGACAGGCACTTGAGATACACTCAATACCCACAAATCACGAAACAAGGGGTTGGGGCAACAGCACAAGTGGGGAGGATGTTTGCCTTGCGTGCAGCCAACTTGGGTTCCAATCCCAGAATCCCAGAGAGTCCCGAGCCTGCCAGGTGTGATTTTTGAATGCAGAGCCAGGAGTAAACCCTTAGTACCATTGAGTTTGGCCCAGAAAACAAAACCCCCATGAAAAAAAAAAAAAGCCCTTCACCCTCCCTGCCACACACAACCCTGGGAGCATGGTGGAGAAACCGAGGCCTCATTGCATTCTTGCAACCCCACTCCCTGCACCTGTGTGGGGGCTGGACCTGGTACCCCATGTCAGAGACCATGCTGATGGCAATCTGGGGAGAGGGGTGCCCCAGCTATGCCCCCCCTACCATAGCTGGCAGATGGTGGTGCCCGGCCTGATCAGGGCCTGGCACAGGGACTCCACGCCCACGTCCTCCAGGTGGTTATAGCTCAGGTCCAGGAGCTTCAGTGACTTGTTGTAGCAGAGCATGTCGGAGATGTGGTTACAGGATACGGCCGACAGGAGGCAGTGCATCAGCCTTGGGCAACAGGATGGGACAAATGGGAGGGATGGGACAGTCAGGACCAACGCCTGAGTCCGGCACCAGGGGGCACTGCTGCACATCTGGCCCTCATCCAGTGCTGCTTAATTTAGGGGCCAGCATTGGGGGGGGGGGGGGGTAACCATCCCTGAGCACCAGAGGGCCTGCACCCTCAAATGAAGGTTCCCTGCGCTCTCAGCAGGTGCCCCAGAACTGAAGCTGCGTCATACAATCGCCCCTAGATTAGCATCGGGTTTGGGGGAGAGAGGGGGTAGATGAGCCCCAAAAGCACAGCTCGGCTGTTCAGTCTTCCCAGGCCCAGATATGGGAGGCCGGCATGATAGCACAGTGGTAAGGCATTTGCCTTGCATGCAGACAACCTAGGTCGGGCCCGAGTTCAATCCCCAGCACCCCATATGGTCCCCTGAGCCTGCCAGGAGCAACTTCTGAGCAGAGCCAGGAGTAACCTCTGAGCGCCGCCGTGTGTGGCTCCAAAAATCTAAATAAATAAGATTTGCGGGGAGGGACTGGAGCAATAGCACAGCGGAAAAGGCGTTTGCCTCGCACATGGCCTATCTGGATTCCAACCCTGGCATCGCATAAGATCCCCTAAGCCTCCTGGTAGTAATTTCCTAGTGTGATTCATAAAAATTGGGGGGCTGTTGGGACCATACCTGTCTCTCCCTGGGGTACCATCCTGACTGTGCAGAGGGGAGCCCCTGTGACAGCAGGGATTGAGCTAGCATCTACAGCTGGGGTCTGATCTGGGGTCTGGGGTCCGTAGCCCCTTCCCAATGTCTGGCAGCAGCTGTGTTGTGAGACCAGTGCCCCATCCGCCAGGTCCACGAGGGAGAGGCCCCCTGTTGTCCTCCCCCCAGATGCCACCTACTCCTGAGGCCCCACCCTGATGGCCACTCACATCAGCAGCTCAAGGGTGCAGCTGGGGTCCTTAAGGCCGACGCACAGGTTGAGGACGCCGTCATCCGAGAGGGGGTTCTCCACCAGGGACAGCAGCTTCATGCTCTTGTTGGACATAAGCATCAAGGCCAAGTACTTGCAGCTCTCCTTCAGGATGTGACACTTCCCCAGACTTCGGGGAAGGGGGACACATCATCAATTTCTGCCTGGCACACAGACACCCCACAATTCTGGTTTGGGGGCCACACCCAGTAGAGGGATAGCATGGTGCCAATGATGTACCCCTGAGCCCGTTCAGTGCGAAGACACCAGTGATGAGGCTGCACCGGATAATGGTCCAGCCCCTCATTACACACAAGGCAGAAAATAACCCAGATTCAGCCAAGCTGAGTGAGCCGGACAGGGGGGCCCAGGTCTCAGTCCTCCTGGGTTAGAACCCCTCACAGCTGCATGGGATAGAGGGTGATGACTGCCCATGGCTGGAGGTGAGGTTCCCCCTTCTTCCTCAATCACCCCGATTCGCCCACAGCACTTGTCACAAGTCAAAGCTGGGCCAGATGGGAGAATGGAGACTGGGACAAGGGACAGGGATGTCGGGACAGAGCCTGCCTGGGACCTGACGCAAACCCTGCTTCATGCAGAGGCTAGCATGGGGTGCAGAGACACTCAGGATACAGGGGCCGCTGTCTCTGCTATGTAGCCCCACCCTATTATGCTTGTTAAACTGGATGGGGCACCATCCAGCAAGGACAGAGCTAGAGCCATGAGGAGTCAAGTAGGGGTAGCACTCATGGGTGACTCCTGCCTCTGCACTCAGAAGTTACTCCTGGCAGGCTCAGGGAACCATATGGGATGCTGAGGATCGAACCCGGGTGGGCCACGTGCAAGACAAACACCCTCCCCACTGTGTTATCACTCTAGCCCCGTGTGTGTAGTTGTTGGGGTGGGGGAATCACTCCAGAGCGGGCAGGACTCTGTGTGTGTGTGTGTGTGTGTGTGTGTGTGTGTGTGTGTGTGTGTGTGTGTGTGTGTGTGTGTGTGTGTGTGTGTGTGTGTGTATTTGTGTGTGTACAAGTGTGTCCAGCCTGCAGGGCCTAGACTCACAGGAGCTCGGAAACACTGCAGGGCGGGTGCGAGAGGGCAGCGCACAGCTGCTCCACCTCCGTGTCGGACAGGCAGGTGCCATAGAGGTTGAGGTGCTTGAGGCAGGTGCTGTGGAACAGCAGGTTGAAGAAGCTCAAATCCTGGCCCAGGTTGGTCACTGATGTGCACCTGTAAGGTGGGTGGGAAGGGCCAGACACACCTGTGAGGCCAGAGACGGGCAGGTCAAGGGCTACCCCCCTGGGAAAAGACCTGCATCTGTTTAAAGTCTTTCTTGGCAACTTTATCTTTTTGTTTTGTTTTGGAGGCCACATCCGGTGGCTCAGGGGTTACTCCTGGCTCTGCACTCAGGAATCACTCCTGGCAGGCTTGGGGGACCCTATGCAATGCCAGGAGTTGAATTCAGGTTAGCTAGATGCAAGGAAAGCCCACACCTTGCTACACTTATTGCAAATCACTTTGTTTGGTTTTTGGGTGATACCCAGCCTCGTTCAGGGTTTACTCCTGGCTCTGCGCTCAGAAGTCGCTTCTGGCAGTCACTGGGGAACATATAGGATGCCAGGATTCGAACCACTTTTCATCCTGGATTGGCTGCTTGCAGGGCAATTGCCCTCCCACTGTACTATCTCTCTCAGGCCCCTGAAAAACTTTTTTTTAACTTAGGAGGAAGTCACATTTGGTAGTGCTCAGAAATCACCCCAGGCAGGGTTTTGGAGACGTCATCTCTGGTCCCTGGAAAACTGGGCCAAAACTAGTTTGACCCTCAGCTTCACTGGAAGAAGGACCCTGCCTGTACCCACAGCCCCTCTTCTGGGCCTCATCCATCTTCATGACACCCCTGTGAATGCCCAGGGCCCCACTTACACCAGCCACTGCAGCTTGTGGGGCTGGCTCGCCAGTGCCCCAAAGAGGACAGACAGAGACACGATATCCAGAGTGGAGCCATCCACCTCCAGCATGGAGAAGTCGGCACAGTTGGTGAACACCATGCAGAACTCACGCCATACCTCCAGTCGATCCTCCCTGCAAGATATGCATCATAGCCAGGCACTCAGGGTGGATCCCCAAAGTCCTATACCCAGCTCAGGGACCAGCCCAGGAAACCAAGTCACCATGGCCCAGGGGCTAAAGGAGGGACCCCAGGACAAAGATAAGGTTTCCTCTCACCTCTTCACTCCTGGAGTACTCTGATACCCTACACCCATCTCTCCTAATGAGAACCCCGATTATCCCACCCTCTTCCTCAGGGCCACCCAGTTATCCTCCCACCCCAACTTTCACTTGGAGACCCCAATATTGCATCCCCCTCTCTCTCCTCAAAGCTACTCTAATCTCGCCCCTATACTGTGGGGATGCTGATATCCCACCCACATCTCTCCAGGGGACCCCATTATCCCACATTTCTGGGCTGGGCTCTTTTGGGGGCATCTAAATGATGGGCCACTGAGTTTATTTGTTTTTTAGGAGGCTACACTCAGTGGTGTGCTCAGGGGTTATTCCTGACTCTGTGCTCAGAAATTATTCCTGGCACATTTGGGGAACCATATAGGATGCCAGGGATTGAACCTGCATCGGGAGCATACAAAGCAAACCCCCTATCCACTGTGCAATCATTCTGGCCCTAATTCTAGGACACAGTTGAGTGGGTCAGTGTGATGGGCCCAGGATGGTCTTGTTACAGTACAATTACCACACTGGTAATGCTTGGGGGGAACCATGTGGTGCTAGAGGAGGAACCAGGGTTTAAGGCATAATCTCCTAAATCCTGGTGTTACCTCCCTTGCAGGGAGTAGAGCAGTGGGGTGGTCTCTGCCAGGTGTCAAAACATCCCCTTTCCTTGGCGGAGCCAGACCTGGTCTAGAATTCTCTGTGGAGGCGTCCCAGGGTAAGTTATACTGGGTGAGACGAAAGGCCCTTTAAGGCAGGGGTTCCTCAAACTTTTTAAACAGAGGGGAAGTTTATTGTCCCTCAGATATTGGAGGGTTGGGTTGAAAAAAGAAAGTATGACATAGTGCCAGAGCAATAGCACAGTGGTAGGGCATTTGCCTTGCACAAAGCAGACCCAGGATGGACGTGGGTTTGATCCCTGGTGTTCCATATGTCCCCCAAGCCAGGAGCAATTTTTAAATGCAGAGCCCGAAGTAACCCCTGAGCCTTATCGGGTGTGGCCCAAAGAAAAAAACAAAACAAAACAAAAATAATTAAACTATGACAATGGGAGCCTGAGTGACAGCACAGTGGTAGGGTGTTTGCCTTGCACACTGTCGACCCGGCTTCAATCCTGGGCATCCCATATGGTTCCCCAAGCCTAGTAGGAGCAATTTCTGAGTAACTCCTGAGTGCCACTGGGTGTGATCTAAAATCCAAAATATAAAAATAAATTTTAAAAAATAACTACAGACAATCCTGCCTGAGATAGAAAGAGGGAGAGTTGGAGAGTGAGGGCACGTATTCTACACATGTGCACTATGGACCCAGGACCAGTCAGCGTCTAAGCAGGATAGGCAGCAGTGGCAAAAACAGCCATAGGGCAGGATAAATGTCCCCAGATACCTGAAAACTATAGCGTAGTTTGAGGATACCTGCCTAAGTGTGTGTCCTCCCTGCTGCCTGTCTATACAACTTCTGGTCTGTCTCTAACACACACACACACTCTCTGAGCCCCTTAAAACTCTGTCTCTAACACATATACTCTCTCTCTCTCTCTCTCTCTCTCTCTCTCTCTCTCTCTCTCCCCCTTGAAACTCACTCCGTGGGTTCTGCAAAGGAGGGATCCAGCTGGAAGCGGAGTTTCTTCAGCTTCTTGCAGCTCCGCAGGCAGAAGGTCATGAGAATCAACTCCTCGGTGCTGTGAATCTTGACCCTCAAGTCGGGGAACAAGTCCATGATCTCCCCAATGAACTCAGGCTCCTGTGTCTCAAACAAGCAGTTGAGGAGGTTCTGAAAGTTGACAGGGCCTGGACGCTTGGCCAGGACGCACAGGCCGGAGACCAACTCGGGTCGGGTGGCACGGCCCAGTGGGCAGCCGAGGGTCGCCTCCAGCTTCCTGAGCAGGGCCTCGTTGGTGAGGCCGAAGACATGGATAGGGAGGTGTGACAAGGTGCTGGGCCCCGAGCCCAGCGTGACCTCCAGCAGCCTCGCCACAGAGCCAATGTGCGGGTTGGCAATGCCACCATCGTGGGGCTGCTGCAGAACGTATAAAAGCGAAGCACAGAAGCCCTGGACAACCTCGTGTGCAAACACCACCAGTTCCCCGCGTTGCTGCAGCAGCTTGCGGCCCAGCCAGGCATGCACATCAGCATCAGTCAGCCCATTCCTCTGCAGATGTTCCGGACCAAAGATGTAAGTGCCAGTCCATGCGCCCTCGGCCGCCAGGGCGCACAGGGCCCTCAGGCGCGAGTAATTCTGCATGGGACTGCGGCCTTCAGCACCTCGAGGGAAGATGCTGGTGAGGAAGGACAGGTAGAGGGAAGTGCCAGTGTCACACAGGATGTTTAGGGCCTGCCCCCGTGCCAGCTGCCCCTGCAGGCAGCAGCAGACGATCCAACACTCTAGAGGACAGTTGCAGATTGCAGCCAGTCCTGAGTTGCTCTCCACATAGACAAAGGCAGTGGATGCGTGCCTGGTGTTACGGAAAAAGTGGCTGAAGTAGAGCTTGCGGGTCAGTTCGGTGAAGCCGGGCAGCGTGACATAGCTGGCACTCTGACCCAGGTAGGAGCCCTTCTCGATGTCCCTGTCCTTGTAGCCCCCGGTCACCAGCAGAGTGGCCTCTGGCACCAGGTTCTGCCGCAGCAGGTGGTTCAGGATGATGGCAGGCGAGGCTCTCTGCTGCCAGTCTTCACAGCCTCCAAGCTGCACATCAAAGTCGGGCATGAAGAGGTGCAGGCCATCCACTATGAGCAGGACCCTCTTGGGGTGCTGGAATGCCGTCTCCAGGGGCTCGGCTTCTGCCGGCCAGTCGCGAGCCAAGATCTCTTCCAGGCTGGTCTCTGACAGCTGGTTCAGGTCTGAGCACGTGATGAGGAAGACGAAGGAGAATCGGTCGCGCCAGACCTTCCCCTCTGCCCAATCCAGCATCAGCTTCCTCACCATTGTGGTCTTGCCCATGCCCTCAGGGCTCTTCAGCACCACAATGGGGGGCCCCTCGGACAGGGCACACAGGGCCACCAGCATCTGGTACTGGGTCTCCACGGAGTCTCGATAGAAGTGTTCGGGCACCGGGAGCCGAGCCTCCACGGTCCACAGGCGCTGGAACTTCTCCCTGATGTAGTTGCGGTAGGGGCAGCTCTGGACTGCCAGGGAGGGGTGCAGGGAAGGGGGTAAGAAGAGGTGCGGACATGAAGCAGGCACACCCACCCCGAACCCCAGGAAGGAAGGGACCCTGACTCAGGGCCTGTCCCAGCATTCCAGGCTTCACCAGGTGAGAAAAATATAGGCAGGGGCTTGTTTCACACTGGGGAGAATGAAATTGTCCCCAGACCCAAGCCATAGGACAATAAGGAGGGTACTTGGACCCAAGTTTGATCCCCGGCATCCCATATGGTCCCCCAAATACTTCTAGGAGTGATTCCTGAGTAAAGAGCCATGAGTAAGCTCTGATCATCACTAGGTGTGGCTTGAAAACCAAAAAAGAGAAAAAAGAAAACGTCCCTAGCAGACCAGACTGGCAAGGAAGAGGGCTCAGCAGAATCTGGGTTGAGGGGGCCGGAGAGATAGCATGGAGGTAGAGCGTTTGCTTTGCATGCAGAAAGACAGTGGTTCAAATCCCGGCATCCCATATGGTCCCCAGTCTGCCAGAAGTGATTTCTGAGCATAGAGCCAGGAGTAACCCCTGAGCTCTGCCACGTGTAACCCCCCCCCCAAAAAAAAAGAAGGAAAAGGAGAGAGAAGGAAGAGAAAGAAAGGACAGACAGACAGGGCTAGGGCAATAACACAGTGGGTAGGACGTTTGCCTTGCACACTGCTGACCCAAGTTCAATCCTCGGCATCCCATATGGTCTCTCAAGCCTGCCAGGAGTAACCCGAGTGCCATCGGGTGTGGCCACAAAACAAAAAAATAGATAAACACAAAATCAGTTGCTGAGATTTCGGGCAGGAGGGCATTTCTGGAGCACAGAGGTTGTTGTAAACAGGGAGATTAAAACAGAGAGGGGTAGAGAGGAGATTATGGGGTACAGGCATGTGTCCAGCTGGCAGGTGACACTGATCCCTCTTGGACCCTCAGCTCCCGAGGGCATGGGCAGCTCTCACTGCCCAGAGGATTTTGAACCCCAGTAGTGACCTGCCAGCCCAGAAGGATTACCCTGGAGACCCCTGTGGGGAACCAATGCCCGTCTTGTTCACGTACCCTGCATCTCGGCCTGGGCCCTGGCCCAAAGGTCTGCCCGCTGAACCTGCAGAAAGAGGTTGAGCGCCAGCTCCCAGGCCACCTTGCCTGGATAGTGCCGGCTCAGCAGCGAGGCCAGGGTGGTCTTGTCAGCCTTCTTGAGGGTGGCCCAGGGGATGGGCTGGAGCTGGAGAATCAGGGCCTCTTGTTGCAGCATCTCCTTGAACTTCCACAGCTCATCCTTCCGAAGCTCATTCAGGTAGCATAGCAGGCCCAGCTCTGAGAAGAAATACTCAGACATTGGGGCGGCTGCAGGGCAGGCCTCGCTCTCCTGTGGACAGACAGCAGACAGACAGCAGAATGGTCAGCTCTGCAGAGGGGTCTGAGCCACCAGGAAATGAAATCAGCTTCTAGCTTCACCCCCTGAGAACCCAGGGCCAAGCTGTCAGGGACTTAAAAACTCCAAGGACTGGAGTAGATGTTCATATATGGGAGACTGAGGTTCGAAGCCTGGTACCTCATGGTCCACCAATGCTGTGGGAAGAACCCCCTGAGCACCAACAGCTGAGGCTTAACACTCCTCTCTCCCCCCTGCAGACCTGGGGGGTTGCTACTGGTAAAGGAAGGAAGGTTAGAACGGATTATGATTTGACTTTGGAGTATACAAAGATTTCTAGACAGGAAACCTACCAACTTTGGGGAGAAAAATAATATAATCAACGTTTTTTTTTGGGGGGGGGCCACACCCGGCGGTGCTCAGGGGTTACTCCTGGCTGTCTGCTCAGAAATAGCTCCTGGCAGGCACAGGGGACCACATGGGACACCGGGATTCGAACCAACCACCTTTGGTCCTGGATCGGCTGCTTGCAAGGCAAACACCGCTGTGCTATCTCTCCAGGCCCTAATCAACGTTTTTTTTAATAAAGAAACTCGGTGCTAAAGAGACAGTGCTGTGGGTAAGGTGTTTGCTATGCTTACAGACAAAATGGGTTTTGTCAGCACCACATACGGTCTTCTGAGCCCACCAGGAGAAATCCCTGAGCACATAGTCAGGACTAAGTCCTGAGAGGGAGAGAGGGAAGAAGGGGAGGAAAAAGGGAGGAAGGAAGGAAACTGAAACCCAACTACAAACATGTTTGTAATCATGGTGCTCAGGGGTTACTCCTGGTTCTGCACTCAAAAATCACCCCTGGCAGGCTGGGGACCATATGGGATGCCGGGAATCAAATCATTCCCCTCCAAGGTCAGCCACATGCAAGGCAAATGCCCTACCGCTGTGCTATCTCTCTGGCCCCAAATGCTAAGTCTTGTCGCTTTTTTAAGTTTTGGTTTTTTGGGTCCCACTTAGTGGTTCTCAGGGATCATTCCTGGTGGGGCATGGCTAACTCCTGGCTCAAATGCTCAGGAGGCTATACAGGATGCCTGAATTAACTAGATTGGCAACATGCAAGGTAAGTGCCTTCCCAGTTGAACTATTGCTCCGGCTTCCCCAGGCTAGTTCATTATTTTTGTATACCAGGAATCCAGAAAATGACAGAATTCAAAAACATTCTAACACCTGGCAATGTCACTTTACACACAAAGAGAGAAGAGACAGAATCTCAGTTTCAAGTTGGCTAGGCCACATGCCATGCCCACAGTACTGTCTCTTTAGCCCTGGTGTGACCCAAAAAACATAAAAAAATATGGGGCCGGATAGAGAGCACAGCAGTAAGGCGTTTGCCTTAGACGCAGAAGGACTCTGGTTCGAATCCCGGCATCCCATATGGTCCCCCGAGCCTGCCAGGAGAGATTTCTGAGCATACAGCCAGGGGTAACCCCTGAGAGCTGCCGGGTGTGACCCAAAAAACAAAAACAAACAAACAAAAACGAAGGAAGGAAGGAAGGAAGGAAGGAAGGAAGGAAGGAAGGAAGGAAGGAAGGAAGGAAGGAAGGAAGGTAGGTTGGTTAAAATGGATTATGATTTAACTGAGTATACAAAGATTTCTAAACAGAAAACCAACTAATTCTAGGGGGGAAATTATATAACATATATATATATATATATATATAATATATATATAAAGACAGTACTCTGGGTAAGGTGCTCGCCACGGTTGAGAACAAAATGGGTTCAACCCCCCAGCACCACATATGGTTTCCTGAGCACACCAGGAGAAACCCCTGAGCACAGAATCAGGAATACCCGTATTTTCCGGCGTATAAAACGACCCTTCAACCCATGAAAAACTTCCTAAAAGTCTTAAAAGTTACTTCTTAAAAGTAAGAGGGGTGCGGATCACTCGTCCCTGAAGCTGGAACAAGTTTCAGCATGCTGTATACCAGCATATGACTCCCGACTTTTAGGAAGTTTTTCATGGGTTGAAGGGTCATCTTATACCGGAAAATATAGTAAGTCCTGAAAGGAAGGGAGGGAGGGAGGAAGGAAGGAAACTAAAACCCAACTACAAACATGTTTGTAATAATGGTACTTAAAGATACTAGTTTAAAAAAAAAAAAAAAGGAAGACAAAACAAAGACCACAAATGGGAACGGCAATGATAGCACAATGGGTAGAACTTTTGCCCTGCTTGGTTTGCTTTGCTTGCTGTTGACCCCGATTCGATTTCCAGCATCCCATATGGTCCCCGAGCCCATTAGGTGTGATTTCTAAGCGCAGAGCCAGGAAACCCCCGAACAGGATGTGGCCCAAAAACAAAGACCTCACACACACTTGTGGCTCAGTGTTGAAGCTTAAGCCTTTTATTTTTTTGGGGGGGGGGGGTGTTAGAGAGTGCCACACTCGGTGACTCTCAGGGGTTACTTCTGGCTCTGCGCTCAGAAATTGCTTCTGGCTTGGGGGACCATATGGGGGAGCACCGCGGGATGGAACCATGTCCTAAGCTAGCACCAACAAGTCAGACGCCTTATGGCATGCGCCACCGCTCCAGCCTGAAGCTAAAAGCTTTTTGTAACTGCGGCCCTGGATTATGACCCTAGTACTAACAAAATTAAGTTTTGTTGGTGTTTTTTGGGCCACACCCAGCGGTGCTCAGGCATTACTCTTGGTTCAAGAATCACTCCTCAGGCTCTGAAGACCCTATGGGATGCCAAGATCAAACCGGGTTGGCTGGTGTGGCCCCAAAACCACATAAACAAAATCCAGAAATTCAGGGCCTCCTGTGCCCACCCCTTCTCTTCTGGTTTCAAACCTGTCTTTGCTCCCGCAGCCAAAACTCAGGGAAGGTGCCAAACCTGCTCTGGGATGGCGGGTCCAATCTGGTCCGGTTCGGTGCGCAGCACGAACGGACAGTGAAGGGCAGCGCAGATTGGCCCGTCCAAGCCCATTTAGGACTTTCTAGAGCCTGCACCTGCTTTTGATTGGTCGCAACCGCCCCATTGGCTGCCACCCACAGGTGTGGACCCTCAATCCCCTCCACGCACCTTACCAAGGACCTGCAAATGTGCGTTCGGTGGGTCACTGTGTTCATCATGGCATATTCCTATGTGAGCCATTGGTGGTGCACACACCAGCCCAGGGGGACCCCCAGGAACCGCATCTTCTACTCCCTCGAAGGGAGGGCCTGGAGCTGGGGGTGAAACTGTTCCCCGTACCCCTCCCACCCCGTCCATGTCAGCAAGTCAGTGGAGGAGGGTGGGAGAGAAGCAAGTGAGAGCCACAAGTTTTGGGGTGCAAGTGAGTGTTGGAAATTAGGGGCTGCAGCAGGAAGGTTCCACCCAGGGTCACAGGGCTGCTGTCCTCCAGCCCCCTCTTCCTCTTCCTGCTCATTGTATGCCCTCCCTCTAAGGCAGGAGTCCTCAAACTTTTTAAACAGGGGGCCAGTTCACTGTCCCTCAGACCATTGGAGGGTCTGACTATAGTAAAAACAAAACTTATGAACGAATTCTTATGCACACTTCATAGATCTTATTTTGCAATGAAGAAACAAAACAGATACAAATACAATATGTGGCCTGCGGGCCATAGTTTGAGGACCACTGCTCTAAGGTATAAACTTAGGGTGGGTCCTAAAAATGCTTTCCTAGGGTGACCCCCCCCCATGTATCTAGTCACTACATCCACCAGGAAGATTCTTATTTTTATTTTTTTTAAAGTCCGTCAAATTGAGCAGTGAGGGGGGTTATATACCAACTTTTGTGATACTAATGTTAATAAGTTCTGATAAACCACTGCCATCGGACCAGCCGATTCTTTTTATTTTTATATATTTATTCATTTTTGCAGTTGAGTCTCAACCCACAGAGCTCAGGGGTGCTCAGAGAAGACTCCTGACTCTGTACCCCCATCAAGCCTGCCTGGGCTCAAGGAACCCTATGGGGAACCCAGGATGAAATCTGGTTGGCTGAGTACAAGGCAGACACCTACCCAGTCCCATCCCCACCCCAACCCTGAGAGGAACTTTTCATTCTAATTCACTTTTTTTTTTTTTTGACACACCCAGTGGTGCTCAGGGGTTACTCCCGCTGGGGGTGAGGAGGCGCTCTGGGGGCCATTTGAAATGCTGAAAATTGAACCCACCCAGGTCAACCTCGTGAAAGCAAGTATCCACCCTTCTATAATCATTCTGGGCCCTGGGGTGATTTTTTTTTTTTTTTTTTGTAAAAGACTGGCTAATTGTGTTAATCTACGGCTTGAGATTTACCCATCACAGCCTTTCATTAACTAATGGCCCTCACCTTGGACTCTGGTCAGCAGACTAGAGCAGGATCCAGAACATTCCTGCTTCAAACCCCCGGCCCCCTCCTTAACTTTTTTTTACCACACCCTCTAACACTTAGTGCTCACTCCTAATTCTGTGCTCAGGGGTCACACCTGGTGGTACTCCTAGGAACACAGGTGAAACAGGGGATCAAAGACAAGCACCCTCCAACTAGACTGTTGATCTGCCCTCCCCCCCAATTCTTACGTATTATCTTTGCTGTCTCCAGTGAGGCCCTACGGAGTTTTCAAGACCCTATGGGGTTCTTTGCACTCTGCTGGGGCACAGGGTGAAGCCAGCTTTGTCCATTGAACCCCATTTAAAAGGGCTGGGGTTGGGGCCAGAGAGATAGCACATTTTGGGCATTTACCTTGCATGCCACCAACCAGGGGTAGACATGGGTTTGATTCCCAGCGTCCCATATGGTCCCCAAGACTGCCAGGGATGATTTCTGAGCACAGAGCCAGGAGTAACCCTTGAGTACTGTCAGGTATGGTCCAAAAAAACAAAACAACAAAACAAAATGGGGCTGGGGACAAACCTGTGCCAGGGAAGACCCTACCACTACCCTGGCATTAATTTATTCCAAAGAGTGTTTTCTTAACATCTATTCAATTCAGCAACAACCTGCTTGCAGGGCAGGACGCTCTGCATCTAATGATGAGGTGAATACCAGAGGATGCCCCACATCACCCTGACTTCGATGAAGGAAATGCACAGAAACCAGAATTTTTAACTACAGAAACCTGACACCAACAACAGCTAATGTGCGAAAAAATTTCACCAGGACCACAGAGAAATGACTCAGGGGTTGGAATCTAGTATGACTGGAACCTAGAGTCAGTCTTATGCCAGAAAACTTCAGGGATAAGGTCTCCTTGTATTTAGGCCAAGGTTTTTTTTTTCTTCCCATTTCCCCAGATTTTGCTGGGCCTATGCAAACAAAAATTGCCACTCTCACACCGTTATTACTATATCTTTTTAACCCGTATCCTTTTTATTTTTTAAATAAAGGGCTTACTAAACTTTTTTGCTAGTGCTTTAATGAATTCATTGTGATTCAATCATTTTCAAAAAATATACTTGCTACTGAACTTCTCTTTCCTTTCTCTTCCATCTCTTTAGTTTTGCTCTCAATTTTCTATTTTTTTTAATCATGTTGCGTTTGGTCTTCCTAAAACAAATGTATGCTGATCAGTTATGTCAATTATGCAATACATTTTTTAAATAAATTAAAAATGAAAAAAAGAAAAAGCATAAAACAAGGATGAAATAAAATGTTCATGAACAAATAATAAAAAAAAATGTTGAAAAAAATGGGGGCTGGGGAAATAGCCGAGCTCTACTCCTGAGCAATTGGCTGGGCTTAACTCAGCCCTTTGGTGTAAATTTAACAGACCAGCTTCTGAGTGAGGTTGGCAGGCAGGAGAGGCAATGTGTCCAGCTGACTCGAGTTTAAGCCCTGGTACCTCTCAATTTACAGGTGTGAGCCCTGAGCACAGAGCCAGGAATTTATTTATTTATTTATTTTGGTTTTGGGGTCACACCCAGCAGCACTCAGGGGTTGCTCCTGGCAGGCTCCCGGGACCATATGGGATCCTGGGATTTGAACCACCATCCTGCACGCAAGGCAAATGCCTTACCTCCATGCTATCTCTCCGGCCCCAGAGCCAGGAATTTTCCCTGAGCACAGAACCAGGAGTGAACCTGAGCACTGCCGGGGATAGCCCAAATGTCCCCAGAGAAATCCTAAACCCAGAATGTTCTGTGTGACTGAGTTTCAGGCCACATTGTCCTTCATCAGGAATTAATCCTGATGATGCACCCCCCGTTGGCCCTTCACCTCAGGAGGTGGGGGAGGAAAGGGGTGGGGAAGACCCTCGGGCTGCAGCACGGGGTTGGGCTGTGTGTCTGATGAAGAGGAAGGTGTTTCTCATTGAAAGGAGGGGTATAAATTGAGTTGCGGGGAAGAGGGGTGGGTGCGGACAAGCCTCAGATCTATCTCGTCTTGCCGTGAGTATGGAGGGGCCGCGCTTCACCCCAGAGCTGCTCTTGGGAAGGGCTGGGATCCTGCCCCTTTGCCCTGTCTTCCGGGGTTCAACTCCTCTTTCTTCCCGTGACTTTGGGTTTGCCCTTGGCTTGGGGTGTGGTTCCTTGGTTACTTTTACCCACAGCTGGGGAGGGACATTTGCCCCCTAACTCGCTCAGAATCTGCAAAACCCCTGCCTTTGTCCTGGCCTCATCTCTAACTTTCTTTTTTCTTGAATTTCAGGATCCAGTTTTCATCAGTCGGTGATATCCAGAGTTTCTCTGCTGTTGCAGGTTAGTCTATGGTAGTGGGTAGTTAATCTTGTGTGTGGGCCGCCCAGCTCCCTGCTGCCTGTATGCATTCGTGTAAGACCACACATGAGGGAGTGAAATCATGGTTCTGCACACACCTCTGACACGTATCTGCAGAGTGAGGCTCCCTCCTGTCCCAGGTTGACAAGGATGGATGCACCCACAAAGCTTATCCTGGTTTTCCAAACCTTTGGAAGGGCAGGACACTTTTTCCACTCTATTTCCCATGCAGAGGGGCCTATTCTGAGAAGTAGGATTAACTGAGAACAGTGGAGGCTGCTTTTTGCTGAGCAAATGCTTGGAAAAGCTTCAGCGGTCAAGAATCTTCAGGAGGGACCCTGGGCCAGAATAATAGCACTGAGGGAAGGAAGAGTGTTTGTCGTGCACTCGGCCAATCCCGATCTGATCCCTGGCATTCCATATGCTCCTCTGAGCCCTACTAGGATTGAGTCCTGAGCACAGGTGTGGCCCAAAACCAAAATAATCAGGAGGGGGAAGCTCTGTCTCTGTACTTGGTTAGTTAATTCTATGGAGCTAATCCTTTTGATTTTAGTTTATTTGTTTTTTTTGTGTTTTTTTGGGGGGGTCACACTGGAGATACTTAGGCGTTACTCCTGGCTCTGCACTCAGGAACTACTCCTGGCGAGCTTGGGGGAACCATGAGATGCTGGGGAATGAACCAGGTTATTGCAAGGTAAATTTCTTACCCACTGCTATCACTTGGCCCCAGGAAAATGGTCTGGGGACAGACGAGATGGTTACCTTTGTCCCAACTCCTTATAACCCCTACTGACTGGGTTAGGTGGTAAAATGGTAAAATGGGCACCTGTGGGATACTCTCTCCCCCTTCTCTCCTCCTCCACATTTGCTTTGTGCTTACATGCTGCCAGTATTTGATCAGTATTGTTTTGGGGCCATACCAGCAGTGTTCAGGGTTGATTCCTAGTAGGACTTAAGTACCTGAGCGGGTGAGCCGTGATTATCTGACTTGCTCTCTAGTCCCAAGAGGTAAGAAACTCCTAAAACTCACTAGCATCCTCAGGAAAATGGGAAGGACAAATGTGTGATTCAACTCCATAGAAAGCCAATATATTGGAAAATGATGTTTGGGAGGCTGGAAGGTATGTGCTCTGAGTTCAATTCTTGGCATCCTGTGTGCTTTCATCTGCTGGACTTGGTCAAAAAAAAAGTATGTTGCTAGAGCAACAGTATCCCTGGGAAGGCGCTTGCCTAACAGGAGACTGAGCTAGGTTTGGGCCCGAACCCCACCAGAGGAGTCATAACTGAAAGAGCGAGCCAGGTGTAAGTCCTGAACATTGCTGGGGGGGGGGGGTGGAAACAGCTGCTTTTAGCAACATGAAAATCCAATTCCACCGGTTCCCAATTTCCCAATTAATATTGTTTTGCCTTTTTTTTTTTTTTTGCTTTTAGGCGTACCTGGTTACTCCCAGTGCTCAGTGAACCATGGGATGCTACAAACACAACTTCCAGGAATGAACAGCCTTGATGGGTGATGTTTATTTTGTGGGGTGGGAGAGAGTGCACATGTGGCAGTGCTCAGGGCTGACTATGTGTTGAGGGAACCATAGAGGCTTCTGGAACTCAAAACCCAGGTCTGGTACCAGCAAAAACCTTTAACCTTAATCTCTCCTGCAAAATTTGCCTTTCTTTAACCTTTTTCTGCTTTTGGGCCATACCCAGAGGTGAGACAGTTTAGGATCAAACCCAGGTTGGCCAGCAATGCCCTGCTATTGCTCCAGCCCCTTGGGGTGTTCCTCTGCTCCCTAATTTCTTAAGCTTAATAAATGCCCCACTCCTAAAGGAAGCACCCCCCCCCTTTGGTGTCCCGTGATTGAGCTTAGGACACACACCTGGAAACTCAAGTGAATTAGCTCTGAGGGGCTCAATGGGTCTGAACAAAGGAAAAGGTGTGTCAGGGCCAAACTACCACACCACTGGTGTGGCCCAAAAGCAGAAAAAAATGAGGGAACAAAAAAGGCAAATTTTGCAGGAGAGTGGGGAGAGAAGGGTTAAAGATTCTTGCTGGCACCAGACCTGGGTTCGGGCACCAGACCTGGGTTCGAGCCCCAGCATCCCCTATGGTTTCCTGAGCATAATTAAGAGTCAGCTCTGAGTGTGCACTGACACTCCCACCCCACTTCCAAAATCAACCACCCAAACCTAGTTAAGTCGTTAAGTCACCAAGGCTTTTCATTCCTGGAAGTTCAGGGTCTGGAGAATAGTGACCCCGCTTCTGTGTTCGAAACCACTTATCTCAGCACCCAGGAGCCCCAAGTAGTCTGGAACCTCTCAAGGTCACTTAGGCTGACCTTCACCCCAACTGGCTTTTTTTTTTTTGGATTTTTGGGTCACACCCGGTGATCAGGGGTTACTCCTGGCTATGAGCTCAAAAAATCCCTCTTGGCTTGAGGGACCATATGGGACTCCAGGGATAAAACCACGGTCCATCCTAGGTTTACAAATGCAAGGCAGACGCCCTATTGCTTGCGCCACTGCTCCAGCTCCCCCGACTGGCCATTTACACCTAATCCAGGGCCAGAGAGTGTGCAGCAAGGAAAGAGGGAGAGAGGGAGGCAGAGGGGGTCGACCAAGCTCAATCTCCGGCATCTCACAAGGTCCCCTGAGCTCCAGCAGGAGAGGTTCCTGAAGGCAGAGCGAGAAGTAACCCCTGAGTATCTCCAGGTGTGGCCTCCCTCACCAAACAAAAAAACCAAATTGTATTCATTTTGGTCCTCAGGGCGAATCACAATCGCTGATTCCTCCCCTCCGTGGTGTGGAGGTGAAAAGTCTGTGCCATTCCCCTCAGTTCCCTGTGTTTCCTCCTCAGACCGACCATGGACAAGAGCGTGCCAGACACGGACAAATGCCCCGTCTGCAAGAACCAGCTCACGAACCCGGTGGCCCTGCCCTGTGGCTGCACCTTGTGCACCCAGTGTCTGCAGCACCCCGAAAGTGCAGGAAAGACGGTGGTGTGTCCCCAGTGCTCCCTGCCCTTTGAACAAGATGAGATCAGGTTCAGCGCTGAGAGGGCCTTTCTGGTCCTGAAGATCAGAGAGCTGGAGACTGCTCTGAGCAGCATCATGAAGAACCCCAACATGAAGAAGCTGGCAGGTGAGGTGCCTCAGAGCCCCCAGGCACAGAGGATGGTGGATAAGTCCTTGGAAGAAGGGGGTGGTGGCTTCCTCTAGAAACAGTGTTCTCACCCCAAGAAGGGCTTGGAACCAGCTGGACATCTGCTCTTTGGGGTTTTGTTTGGTCTGTTTTTTTTGTTTGTTTTTTGGGGGGGTTGAGGGGTATTTTTTGTTTGGGGGGGGGTCATAGGCTTGGCAGGCTTGGGACCATAAGAGATGTCAGGGAGGGACCAGAGAGATAGCATGGAGGCAAGGTGTTTGCCTTTCATGCAGGAGGATGTTGGTTCGAAACCCGGCATCCCACATGGCCCCCTGTGCCTGCCAGGGGCGATTTCTGAGCATAGAGCAAATACCCTCCCCACTGCTATTGTTCCAGCTGCTGGGTTTTTGTTTTCTTGGGGGGGGGCCACACCCAGCGTTGCTCAGGGATTACTCCTGACTGAGCATTCAGAAATTATTTCCCAACTGAACTCTCCCTAGGGGGATGCTAGGATCAAACCCAAGTTGGCTGTGTGCAAGGAAACGCCCTCTCCACTGTGCTATGCCAGCTCATGGTTTCTTTTTTTTTTTTTTGGGGGGGGGGGGCCATACCCGGCGTTGCTCAGGGGTTACTCCTGGCTGTCTGCTCAGAAATAGCTCCTGGCAGGCACAGGGGACCATATGGGACACCAACCACCTTTGGTCCTGGATCAGCTGTTTGCAAGGCTGTGCTATCTCTCCCGGGCCCATGGTTTCTTTTTCATTGTTGCTTTTTTGTTGGCTTGAAGGGGCCACACCCATCCGGTTCTGCACTCAGCCGATTACTCCTGGTTCTGCACTCAGAAATTCCTGATGGGTTCAGGGACTCTAGGGGATGCCAAGGATCAAACCCGGGTTGGCCTTGTGCAAGACAAATGCTCTCTCCACCATGCTGTTGCTCCTTTCGCAGTGTTCTTGCACTTTATGGAGTCTAGTCAAAGGAGCAGTGGTTCCCAGGGGTCCCCCAAAAGAGGAATGGTCAATGGTGGGGACAAAGAGGGGATGCATCCACCCAACCCTCACCGGCCTGTTCCTTCCCCAGTGCCCCTCACCCTGGACGAGGACACGGCCCACAACCTGCTGTCAGTCTCAGAGGACCGGAAGATCGTCCGCTACAGCTTGATGACGCAGAACCGGAACCCACATGCCGGGCGCTTCGTGGAGGCCCTGTGCGTGCTGGGCACCCCGGCCTTCACCTCGGGCCGCCACTACTGGGAGGTGGAAGTGGGCATCGAGGGCGACTGGGACCTGGGCGTGTGCCAGGACTCAGTGGAGCGTCATCAGACGGTCCGTCTGGCCCCACACCTGGGCTTCTGGGGCATCGGCCTGCGAAAGGGGCGCTATTTGGCCCACACGGAGCCCCCCAAGGAGCTGCGCGTGAAGCCGGGTCTACGGCGCCTGGGCATCTACCTGGATGTGCCCTTCCAGAGCGTGTCCTTCCTGGATGCCACCGACGAGGACCACATCTTCACCTTCACCAAGATCTCCACGATCGAGAAGCTCCGTGCCTTCTTCCTCTTGCCCGGCGAGGGTCCCCAGAGCAGCCTGAGGATCTGCCCCGTGGGCAGATCTGAGCCTGCCCCGGAGACCATGACCGAAACCGGGTGTGCATGTGGCCATGGAAATGGGGGTGAGCAGCAGCGGCCACCACCCTCTGTTCCTGCCTCCCCTGCTTCCAAATAATGGTCTGAAGCTCTGTCTTCCACAACCACCCCCAGCTCCTTTCCTTTGGGCCCCCTTCACACAGTTCACCCCAACTCTCAGCTCACCCCCCAAACCTTCACTTTTCTGTATTCTGTTAGGTGAGCTGCTGAGTTCGACTTCACATTAAATTGTGCATATGACGATGGATTTGTTTATTTTCTTGATGAGATGGGAATAAGAGAATGCAGATGCAGGACTTGGAAATGGTGCAAGGGGGGGAGGCATTTGGCTTGCACAGGCCTGACCCCGGTTCCAGCCTGGATATCCCTAGAGGGGCCCTCCCAAGTTCTGTAAGTAAGCCTCACACTGCCAGGTGTGACCCAGAAGCAAAGTAAATTGTGTTGTGATGGGACACCTCAAAGTGGAACTTCAGTAGTTTCAGGGCACAGTGGGGTCCATATTTTTGGAGAAGTGAGTTCATTGAGGTAAAATCCTGCCTCGGAACTTAGAGGGGGATCCCCTCCAGTACACAAACTTGCAGGGAACCTGGACCCATTACACACATCCCATTATTGGGATGATGGGGTCACACTCATGGTTTTAGGGGAGGCTCCCAAGGAAGCTGGGGGGGGGGGGACTGAGCTGTGCGAAGTCAAGCCCGGGCTGGAGAGATAGCACAGCAGCGTTTGCCTTGCAAGCAGCCGATCCAGGACCAAAGGTGGTTGGTTCGAATCCCGCTGTCCCATATGGTCCCCCGTGCCTGCTATTTCTGAGCAGAGAGCCAGGAGTAACCCCTGAGCACCGCTGGGTGTGGCCCAAAAACCAAAAAAAGTCAAGCCCACAGCTCCTACACTCTTCCCAATCATCACCCACAGATTGCCACAAAACACTTAGGTCTTTGGGGAGGTCAACACCCTGCAGCACTCAGGAGTTACTCCTGGCTCTGTGCTCAGAAATTACCACGTGAGCTCAGGGGACCCTATGGGATGCTGGGGATCAAATCAAGATCAGCCGCATGCAAGATAAACACCCTCCATGATGTACTATCACTCTGGCCCCTGGGTCTGGTTTTAGGGGTCACAGCTGGTAGTGTTCAGTACTGACTCCTGGCTCTGCTCAGAGCCTGAGTCCTAGTGAGACTCGGACCCTTTGCCGTGCCCAGCATGAAACTAGAGTCAAAGGAATTTTGCTTTTTTTTTAGGGGGGCCACATTCCGGTCCTACAGAGGGACCCTAGAGTTCCTCAGGTTCAGAGAACTGTGGGGAGTACCTGATGGGTGGATGGGCGTTAAATGGTCTGGGGCTGAACCAGGGTGTGGGGTGGGCTCCAAGTATCACCGCTGAGGGTGAGCCTTGAGCTCTGAGCTGGCTATGACCCACAGAAACCATCAGAACCGCCCAGCTTAGTTTTGAGGCTACATTTGGCTATACTTAGGGCTCACACCTGGTGGGCTTAGGCAATGCTATATGGTTCCAGGAATCCTGGGGGGGGGGGCGGGTATGCATGGAGAGCATCCTTTTCCCCTTATCCCCAGAGCCCAAGAGAAAGTTCCACATGCAGCCACTCTTCTGACCCCGAGTTCAGAACAGGGCATCCTTTACTGTTTGTCTCTGTTTGGGGGCCACATCCAGTAGTGCCTGGGGCTGACCTTTATACCTTATTCACAAATGTAATTGGGATTGTCTCCTGCTATCCTGGAATGGAACTGGGTCTCCATCTGGGCTCTGGGTTTTTGTTTTTGGGCCAAACCCAGTGATGCTCACTGGTTATGCCTGGCAGAGAAACAAAACGGGAACAGACTTATCAAATGACAAGCCTCTGGCTTTGCATTTGCAGAGCAGAGATACTGGGCAGTTTGTAAAGTGGGAAGAAACAAAGATACTCTACGATCTTCAGGGACCTTCAGGATTCTTGCCCAAGGCAGTGGCTCCTGACAAGTGACTATAGAAGATTAACCTGGTGCTTGACTCCAGGCACAAAAGGATGTTCTGACCTGGACTTGCTCCAGCACCTTAAGGGAGATGCAGGATTGAGGGCTTTGTTTTATTTTCAGCAAACCCAGTGAGGATTATGGGACCACGAGATGCTGAAATATAAACTGTGCTCTGCCTGCTCTTATCTCACTTGGTTAATAAGAATTCTTTACAAGCTATTGACTCTAAGCCCTGTTCTAGAACTTTCTGTGCTGACTTCAAAGATAAATATTTCATTAAAATGGTTTTATAAAAAAAACAACAACAACAGCAATGAGGGACTGGAGCGATAGTACAGGGCATTAGGGCTTTTAGCCTTGCATCCAGCAGACATGAATCAGACCCAGGTTCAATCCTGGTTTCTCATGTTCCCCCAAGCCTGCCAGGAGCAATTTCTGAGTGCAGAGCCAGGAGTAGTCCCTGAGCATTGTCACATTTGTCCCAAAACACCTACCCCTCAAAAAAAAAAAAAAAAACAGCAACAACTTAAATTCAGTTTAAATAAATAATTAAATAAAAACTTCTTGTCCAAAACTGAGAGTACAGTGAATAGATCATTTTTCTTGCATGCAACTGACCCAGGTTCTGTCCTCCATACCCTATATCAGGGGTCTCAAACTTGCGGCCCGTGGGCTGTTTGCGGCCCTCTGCACAACATTTTGTGGCCTGCGGCCAGCCTTCAAATATTGCAGTATTTGCGATTATTTGCTTACCTAATAATCGCAATAAAAATCGCATTAGTAAGAAAACAATCGCATTAAACATTCGCATACCCTGAGCAGTTCCGTTCAGGGTATGCAAATGTTTAATGTGATTTTTTTCTTACTACTGTAATTTTTATTGCGAATATTTGGTAAGCGAAATTCCTTATGCGTTCCTGCTTCACCCCAACTTTGTCTCCTGTGGCCCCCAGATAAATTGAGTTTGAGACCCCTGCCCTATATGGTCCCCCAACCCAGGACAGGAAAGATCCCTGAATGCAGAGCCAGAACTAATCTCTGAGTATTGGCAGCTGTGGCCCAAAAGCAAAAAAGCAAAAAGAGACTCTTGCTAGTTCCAGGGCAAAGTACAGACCAAAAACAGTGAATCATACATGTGGTTGTCACCAGAGTGTCATGATGAGTCTGGCACTGTGTGAATCTGTTTCTGCTTCAGTAGCAGATATGCTGGGTAGCATTTCTACAGGACAGATCAGTGGATGGTTAGGCAAAGATGAAGCTCTTCTGGGGCCAAAGAGATGGAACAGCAGGTAAGGCATTTACTTGGCACGAGACCAACCAGGTTCAATCCCAGCTTCCATATGGTCCCATAAACATGGCCAGGCGTGATGCTTAGGCACCACCAGTTGGTACCAAAGTTAAAAACGACAATAACAGCAAAGATGAACCCCATTCTGCTTAAGTTGGGAGTGGAACTGTCTCCATACACTGAGATATCAGAGAATCCCCATCTAGGTTTACATTTTGTTTTGTTTTTTTTTTGTGACACCTGATATTTCTTTTTTTTTCTTTTCTTTTTTTTTTTTAGTTTTTGGACCACACCCGGTGATGCTCAGGGGTTACTCCTGGCTGTCTGCTCAGAAATAGCTCCTGGCAGGTACAGGGAACCATATGGGATACCGGGATTCGAACCAACCACCTTTGGTCCTGGATCAGCTGTTTGCAAGGCAAATGCCGCTGTGCTATCTCTCCGGGCCCGACACCTGATATTTCTAGAATGACTCCTGATTCTGGAGTTCAGGGAAACTCAGGGAAGCAGTCAGGGGACTCTATGTGATGTGGGGATCAGACCTAGATGTCTGTATGGAAGGGTTTGGCCCACTATGTCTCCATCTCTTGACATCTCAAGGGTGAAACTCTAAACTCCCCATATTGACCTCTCGGTACTAGGGTGCCAAGGAAAAAATCTCTGTAATCAAAGCCATACATAGTGGCAAGCTGATTGTCGAGGCACAGGCAGGTGACATCTCAACCAGCCCTGGCTGGTACCACTCTGGACAAAGAACTTCGCAATATTATGTGGAACCTTCTAGAAGCTGCCCAAACACCATCCAGCTCATGTTCAGATAATCCTGCCACTGGGGACAAGAAATGGATGTGATGGAACTCCTGCTGCAGGGCAGGTGCTTGGCCCAGAGATCTCTCTCCTCACCTCCTACATGGGGATGTGGGAGCTGAACCCCTCAAGAAAGACAGAAAGGCAAAGATAGGCAGGAACATTTGGGGAGTTCTTCAGAGAGACGCATCACAATGACAAAGGAACCGATCCTTTGAATATCAATTTATTAAAATCACTTGATTTATAAACTCAGACCACAGTTCCTGCCTTTCGGATCCACCCACCCCTACCCTATGTCCCCACCCATGGAATAAGATTCTAGTCTCTTCACACAGCATCCCTGGGCAAGTGGATCTTTGTCTTGACCTGCAGGGCAGGATGCAGCCCCTCACTCTAATAGGTCCTGGGTTGTCCACCATTTCCTGCCTCAATGGACTACTCTTCTGAGAAAGAGAAACAGAGACTTAGTTCCCTTCATTTCTCTGTTGCTTTTCACCTTTCGCTGATTTGGAACCATATTCTACAGTGCTCAGGAATCACCATTGGTGGGATGTGAACCGAGGGGAGCAGAGCCCAAGGGGAGCAGATACTGGTCCAGACTGTCATTTTCTTTGTGGATTGAATAGTTCTGAATAAACTCTTTGAGGTCCTGGATGATGGATTCCCACGGGGCCCCAAGCAAATTCTCAAGGTCTACAGCCTATAAGGGGCCCCTAGGCTCAGCATCAGGGTCTGGACTCAATACAGAGGCTGCAGCTCCTTCGAGGTGCTCCCCACCCACTGCCAGGGGAGATCCCAGCTCCAAGGAGCTGCACATGCCAGGAGCACTGGGAGGTGATCCCAGGGAGTCTTCAGGAGAGTAGGAATCCCCCTCACTCCCTGCACCTTGCTTAGGCGCTGGGAAATTCCTCCCCTCTGCATTAATTCTCTTCATCTTGGCTCGTTGATTCTTAAACCAAACCTGGAGAAAGAAAAGTGAGAGGTAAATAGAGGTTCAGAGGGGAACGATCATTTTCTGTACAACTCTTGTCTCGACTCATCTCACTTAATTTCTGGGGGCAAGAGAGATTGTGCAAGGGGTGAGGGGCGTGGGGCCAGACAGGTTCAATGCAGACACCACCTACTGTCCCCAGCCAACCAGGAAGTGAGCCCAGAGCTTGGTTTCAGGAGTGTTCCCTGAGCACTGCTGACTCTGCCAGACATAAAAGTAAATTTTTTGTTTTGTTTTTTTTGGTTTGGTTTGGTTTTTGGGTCATACCCGGCAGTGCTCAGGGGTGACTCCTGGCTCTACACTCAGAAATCGCTCCTGGCAGGCTCAGGGGACTATTTAAGATGCCTGTATTCGAACCACCATCCTTCTGCATGTAAGGCAAACGCCTTATACCTCCATGCTATCTTTCCGGCCCCAAAAGTAAATTTTTAAAACGAGGGGCCATACAGGGGTCAGAGAGATAACATGGAGGTATAGGGTATTTGCCTTGCATGCAGAAGGACGGTGGTTCGAATCCCGGCATCCCATATGGTCCCTCGAGCCTGCCAGGAGCAATTTCTGAGCATAGAGCCAGGAGTCACCCCTGAGCACTGCCAGGTATGACCCAAAAACCAAAAAAAAGTATGAGCAGCCATAGGACCCTATTTCTATCACCTTCTCAGTGGTCAATTCCACTTATCCAGGCTAAGGCCTCATCCTACACAGACCCACTCACACACACTCCTGGGAAACCTTTTGGCATATTCCCAGCCCAGGGCACAAAAGACAGAGATCCAGTCATATGTGATAATCACACACCACAATCACACACACTTTCCCACCAATGGTGATCCCTGAGCAGAGGACCAGGATTCATTCCTGAGCACTGCAGGTGTGGCCCCAATGCAGAGAAAGGTCAAAAGCAACAGGGAAATGAAGGGACCTGAGACCCTGGTTCTCTTTCTCAGAATAGTCCACTGTGTTGGTGACACTAAATCAAACCAACACTCATGAGACTACAAAACGGAAATGCAAGAAAACATATTTTTTAATAAAGATAATAATATTGCACCCTGACCAGACAAGCAGAAACCTCTGCATCCTGCTGTTCTACCATGACTAGAATACATGTGAGGAGGGGGTGTTCTGGACTCGGGGTGCTGTGGGGAAACACCACAGGCACTTACCTGAATCACATATTTGTCCAGTTGAGTCTCAGATGCCACATCCTGGATAGTGGCCCTACCTGGGTACAGGGTCATCTGGGAAACTTCCATGAGAATCCTCAGTTGTCCTGGGGAGAATCGAGTACGCGGCTTGCGAGCACGTTTTCTGTTTTCTACAGGGAAAAAGAAGGGAGGTTGTGGATACAAAATGGTCCAAACCCACTCCTTAAATGGAGAAATATTATAGCAGGGTTCAATTCCTGACACCACACTTGATCTCAAGATCTGAGCAGGAGGGGCCGGAGAGATAGCATGGAGGTAAGGTGTTTGCCTTGCATGCAGAGGTTGATGGTTCAAATCCCGGCATCCCATATGGTCCCCTGAGCCTGCCAGAAGCTTTTTCTGAGCAGAGCCAGGAGTAACCCCTGAGCACCGCTGGGTGTGACCCAAAAACAAACAAACAAACAAACAAACAAAAAAAAGAGATCTAAGCAGGAGTGACCACAGAAATTACAACCAGGAGTAAGTCCTAAGCACAGCATAATGTGTTCTTCCAAACCCCCCACAAAAGAAAATAAATTCCCAGATTTGAGGAAAATAGATCATGTCAGTCACTGGCATTCAAAAATCTATCTTGTGCTGCCCTAAGAACCTTCACTTGTATTTGGAAGGAATTCACCGCAGCTCCACAGAATTTGGACTATAGACAGACACCACCTCACATTGACAGTTTCTCTGCAAGAAACTCAAGGGAGGTGTGTATTATCACTGGAGAAATCTCCAGCACCATGTACTGGGCCAACAGCCCCAAGAGGTGATCAAGAGCACAGAGACAGGAGTAAGCCCTGAGCTCTACCCACTATGCCCTTTGCTTAAAAGTTAGAAATTCAAGTGGGCCACAGTGATGGCACAGTGGTAGGGCATTTGTATTGTATGCAGTGGACCTGGACAAACCCGGATTCGTTCCCAACATCCCATATGATCCCCAGAGCATGCCAGGAATGATTTCAAAGAATAGTACCAGAAAACTCCTGAGCACTGCCGGGTGTGGCCCAAAAAATAAAGAAACAAACCCCAAAACAAACAAAAAGGTAGTAATTCAAGAGGAAAAAGGACTGTGTGGAGGAACAGAAAAAATATTCCTTAAGTCGAGAAATAGCACAGCAGTAGAGCGTTTGCTTCACACGCAGCCGATCCAGTATGGACGGTGGTTTGAATCCCGGCATCCCATATGGTCCCCTGTGCCTGCCAGGAGCGATTTCTGAGCTCAGAGCCAGGAGTGACCCCTGAGCACCACTGGGTGAGACCCTCCCACAAAAAAAATAAATAAATAAAAATATTTCTTTCTTTTCGGGCCCGGAGAGATAGCACAGCGGTGTTTGCCTTGCAAGCAGCCGATCCAGGACCAAAGGTGTTTGGTTCGAATCCTGGTGTCCCATATGGTCCCCCGTGCCTGCCAGGAGCTATTTCTGAGCAGACAGCCAGGAGTAACCCCTGAGCACCGCCGGGTGTGGCCCAAAAACCAAAAAAAAAAAATTCTTTTTTTTTCTTTTTTTTTTTGTGGTCACACCCGGCAGTGCTCAGGGGTTACTCCTGGCTCCATGCTCAGAAATTGCTCCTGGCAGGCACGGGGGACCATATGGGAAGCCGGGGTTCGAACCGATGACCTTCTGCATGAAAGGCAAATGCCTTACCTCCAAGCTATCTCTCCGGCCCCTAAAAATATTTCTTGATTTTCCTGGTCAAAAATTCCTTACAAGGAGAAAAGAGAGTAAAAGGGACAGGAGCACAAAAAAGAGCTGTGGATGGAGAAAGGCCAAACTAACAGCAAAATACAACTGGGGTACCACCTGAAGGGGTCTGATGCTAAGTAACTGAGTAAATTTACTTCAAACCTTGAAATACCTCAGGGGTTAAAAATATCTGCAGCTACCTCAAAGCTTCCCATTCATCCCATTCATCCCCAAACCTTACTGCATTCCACCCAGTTTCCAATTTACCTGCCATAGAAGCTTCTAGAAAGCACTGGACTCTAAGTGGTTGTGGCCAAGAGGTTAAAACAGTGAACTAGTAGAAAGCACTGGACTCCAAGAGATGCTGAGTTCTCTGAGCTACAGAGTGAAGTCTATTACTAGAGTGGGCAGCAAGGCCAAATATATAGAAAACCCAATGATGGCCACACCCTATGATACCCCTCCATAGGACCCACCCTAATTAAGCAGTGGGTAAGGCCATGCCTTCCAGGGATCCAATCACACCAGCTTCTCCCTGTAAACTTTCCCAGAAAATCATCTCTGGAAAGGGCACAGGCCTTACATGCTGCTGACCCAAGTTTAATCTTTTTTTTTTTTGTTGGTTTTTGGGACCACACCCATTTGATGCTCAGGGGTTACTCCTGGCTAAGCGCTCAGAAATTGCCCCTGGCTTGGGGGGACCATATGGGATGCTGGGGGATCGAACCGAGGCCTTTCCTTGGCTAGCGCTTGCAAGGCAGACACTTTACCTCTAGCGCCACCTCACTGGCTCCCCAAGTTTGACCTTGCCAATGCATCTGGTCCTCTGAGCCTTCCTGAGTGTTTCCTGAGCAAAGACCTGAGTTAACCTTCTGTATCATGGAGGCAACCAAGAACCAAATAAACATACAACACACTGGCAGGATCCCAATTAATACCAACTTCCTGTGCATCACTCACAGAAGCCAATAGAATCAACATCAAAACCTGCTCAGGAGACATTGACTCTAAGTCTTATTCTAGAACTTTCTTTCTGTCTGTGCTGACTTCAAAGTCGGCAAACTAATGTTTGATTTAAATAATGTTTTATCAAAAACAACCAATGAGGGGCCAGAGCAATAGCGCAGCAGTAAGGCATTAGCCTTGCACACGGCTGACACAGGATGGACCTGGGTTCCATCCCTAACATTCCATATGATCCCCTAGGCCAGGAGTGATTTCTGAGCACAGAGCCAGGAGTAACCCCTGAGCATCACCAGGTGTGGCCCATAAACAAAATAAAACAAAACAAAACAAAACAAAATAGCAATGAACGGCCAGAGTGATAGCACAGAAGTTGAGCATTTGCCTTGCACAGGCTAGCCTGGGTCAGACCCAGGTTCAATCCCTTGTATCTCATATTGTCCCCAGATTCTGCCAGGAGCTATTTCTGAGTGCAGAGCCAGAAGTAATCCCTGAGCATCGCTGCCTTTGGCCCAAGACACCTCCCCACAAAAACAGCAACAATTGACTTCAGGGTATTTTTTCAGTTTATTTATTAATTGGTTTTTGAACCACATTCGGCGATGCTCAGGGATTACTCCTAGTTCTGTACTCAAAAATTGCTCCTGGCAAGCTCGGAGGACCATATGGGATGCCAGGAATTGAAGCATGTCTGTTCCCAGTCAGCCACGTGCAAGACAAATGCCTTCTGCAGTGCTATCTCTCCAGCTCCAAATGGACTTCAGGTTAAGTAAATTAATTAATTAAAAACTTTATGAACAAGCCAGTGAGGAGATTTTGAAAGTAGAACAGAAATATAACAAACTCCGCCAGCCATTTTTTCAGAAGAGGTCGGAATTGATCGCCAAAATCCCCAATTTTTGGGTAACGACATTTGTCACCCATCCGCAAGTGTCTGCACTGCTTGGGGAGGAGGATGAAGAAGCGCTGCATTATTTGACAAGAGTTGAAGTGACAGAGTTTGAAGATATTAAATCAGGTTACAGAATAGATTTTTATTTTGATGAAAACCCTTATTTCGAAAATAAAGTTCTCTCCAAAGAATTTCATCTGAATGAGAGTGGTGATCCATCTTCAAAGGCCACTGAAATCAAATGGAAATCTGGAAAGGATTCGACGAAACGCTCAAGTCAAACGCAGAATAAAGCCAGCAGGAAGAGACAGCACGAGGAACCCGAGAGTTTCTTTACCTGGTTCACTGACCACTCTGATGCTGGGGCAGATGAGCTGGGCGAGGTTATCAAGGATGACATTGGGCCAAATCCTTTACAATACCACTTGGTTCCTGACATGGATGATGAAGAAGGGGAAGGAGAAGAAGAAGATGATGATAATGATGATGAAGAAGAAGAAGAAGGATTGGAAGATATTGATGAAGAAGGGGATGAAGATGAAGGTGAAGAAGATGAAGATGATGATGAGGGGGAGGAAGGAGAGGAGGATGAAGGAGAAGACGACTAAAGGAACACAGATCTCCTCATTTCCTCCAATCCCTGGAAGCAAGTTGCAGCCTTTTTCTTTTCTTCTCCGTGCCGGCCCCTCTTGTGCTCAGTCTCTCTGTTTTCGAGGTCTCTTTTCTCCTTTACGCCATGGTTCTCAACTTAATTTGGGGAAACCTTGAACAGAATTGAGTGGGGGGAAAAGATCTCTACCGCTTTCTGTTCCAAATTCGTTTTATCCCTTTTTGTCTCTGCAAAAACTATGGAATCAACACCACCGTGCTCTGTGGGAAAAAAGAAAACAAACCCTCTGCTCCCTTCGCTGTGCTGGAAGCCAGAGGGTGCTAGGCCCCTGTGTAGTAGTGCATAGAATTCTAGCTTTTTCGTCTCCTGACAAAAAAAAAAAAAAAAAAGAATTCTAGCTTTTTCCCTCCTTTCTCTGTATATCGGGCTCAGAGATCACACTGTGTCTCTCTGTGAATATGGACAGTTAGCATTTACCAACATGTATCTGTCTACTTTCTCTTGTTTAAAAAAAGAAAAAAGAACTAAAAAAAATAAAAGGGGGTTATAGAATGGCAGCAAAAGGGTGGGTTTGAGATGTTTGGGCATTTTGACAACATGGCTTCTCCTTTGGCATGTTTAATTGTGATGTTTAACGGACATCCTTGCAGTTTAAAACGACACTTTTAAAGATAAAATTCTCTCCTAATGATGACTTGAGCCCTGCCACTCGATGGGAGAATCAGCAGAAACCTGTAGGAACTTATTTGGAATTGACATTCTCTATTGTAATTTTGTTCCTGTTTATTTTTAAATTTTCTTTTGTTTCACTGGAAAGGAAAGATGCTCAGTTTTAAACGTTAAAAAGTGTACAAGTTGCTTTGTTACAATAAAAACTAAATGTGTAAAAAAAAAAACTTTTTGTCCAGGAGCCAGACAGATAGTGTGGCGGTAAGGCATTTGCCTTGCATGCAGATAATAGGTGGTTCGAATCCTGGCATTTCATATGGCAAAGATGAAGCTCTTCTGTGCCAGAGAGATGATGGAACAGCAGGTAAGGCACTTACTTTGCTCTCGACCAACCAGGTTCAATCCCGGCATCTCATATAGTCACACAAACATGGCCAGGAGTGATGCTTGGGCACCACCAGTTGGTCCACCAATTTAAAAATGGCAATAACAAGAAAGATGAACTCCACTTTGCTTAATTTGGGAGTGGAACAGTCTCCCTACATTGAGATATCAGTATCCCCAACTTGAATTATAGTCTGTTTCCTGTGATATCTGATCCTTCTAGAATGAGTCCTTCTAGAATGATTCTGGGTTCAGGGAAACTCAGGGAAGGGGTCAGAGGACTTTATATGATGTGGGGATCAGACCTAGATGTCTGTGTGAGGGCCGGAGAGATAGCATGGAGGTAAAGCGTTTGCCTTTCATGCAGGAGGTCATCGGTTCAAATCCCGGCGTCCCATATGGTCCCCGGTGCCTGCCAGGAGCAATTTCTGAGCCTGGAGCTAGAAATAACCCCTGAGCACTGCCGGATATGACCCAAAAATCACCCAAAAAAAAAAAAAGATGTCTTTGTGAAAGAGTTTGGTCTACTATGTCCCCATCCCTTGACATCTCAAGGGTGAAGATCTAGATGCTGTCCCATATTGACCTCTTGGTACTTGGGTGCCAAGGAACAAGTCTCTGTCATCAAAGCCATACATAGAGGCAAGCTGAGACTCAGGTGACAGGCAGGTGACATCTCAAACCAGCCATAGTTGGCACCACTCTGGACAAAGAACTTCTCTGTCATTGTAGAACCTTCTGGAAGCTGCCCAACACCATCCCATCTCCGTGTTCAAATAATCCTGCTGCTGTGGACAGGACAAGAATAGGATGGAACCTGCACCTCCTGCTGCAGGGCAGGCACATGCCCAGAGATCTTTCTCCTCTCCTCCTACATGGGGATGTGGCAGCTGACCCCCTCAAGAAAGACAAAAAAATGGATGGCTGGAGAGATAGCATGGAAGTAGGGCATTTGCCTTACATGCAAATGGATGGTGGTTCGAATCCCAGCATCCCATATGGTCCCGGGAGCCTGCCATGAGCGATTTCTGAGCATAGAGCCAGGAGTAACCCCTGAGCGCTGCTGGGTGTGACCAAAAAACAAAACAAAACAAAGAGCCAAGAAAGCAAAGATAGGCAGGAACACTTTTGGAGATGCATCACAATGGCAAAGGCATTGATTCTTTGAAAATCAATTTATTAAAATAATTTGATCTATAAACTCTGACCATGTTTCCTGCATTTCAGCTCCACTCACCCCTACCCTGTTCCCCACCCATGGAAGAAGATTCTAGTCTCTTCGCACAGCATCCCTGGGCAGATGGATCTGCATCTTGACCTGCAGGGCAGGATGCAGGCTCTCACTCTCAGGGGTCCTGGGGTGTCCACAATCCCCTGCCTGTCCCCACAGTCACAGTCCTCAATGGACTATTCTTCTGAGAAAGAGAAACAGGGACTCAGTTTCCTTCATTTCTCTGTTGCTTTTGACCTTTCTCTGCATTGGGGCCACATTCTACAGTGCTCAGGAATCATCATTGGTGGGATGTGAACCGAGGGGAGCAGAACCCGAAGGGAGCATATACTGGTCCAGATTGTACACATCATCTTCTCTGTGGATGAAATAGTTCTGAATAAACTCTTCGAGGTCCTGGATGATGGATTCCCACGAGGCCCCAAGCAAATTCTCAAGGTCTATGACCTGTAAGGTGCCCCTAGGCTCAGCATCAGGGTCTGGACTCAATACAGAGGCTGCTGCCCCTTCAAGGTGCTCCCCACCCACTGCCAGGTAAGATCCCAGCTCCCAGGGCCTGTGCATGCCAGGAGCACTGGGAGGTGAGTCCAGGGAGTCTTCAGGAGAGCAGGGATCCTCCTCACTCCCTTCACCTTGGTGGGGCCCTGGGAAATTCCTCCCCTCTGCATCAATCCTCTTCATGCTGGCTCGCTGGTTCTTGAACCAAACCTGGGGAGAGACAAGTGAAAGGTAAATAGGGGTTCAGAGGGGAATGGTTGTTTTCTGTACAACTCCAAACTCACACTCATCTCACTTAATTTCTGGGGACAAGAGAAATTGTGCAAGAGGTCAGGGGGCTGGGGCCAGACAGGTTCAATGCAGACACCATCTACTGTCCCCAGCCAGCCAGGAAGTGAGCCCAGAGCTTGGTTTCAGGAGTGGTCCCTGAGCACTGCTGACTGTGCCAGATATCAAAGTAAATTTTTAGAATGAGGGGCCATAGAACCCAGTTTCTATCTCCTTCTCAGTGGTCAATTCCACTGATCCAGACTAAGGCTTCACCTTACATAAACTCACTCACACACGCTCCTGGGAAACCTTTTGGCTTATTCCCAGCCCAGGGCACAAAAGGCAGGGATCCATTCATATGTGATAATCACACACCACAAGAGGTTCACATTCCCACCAATGGTAATCTCTGAGTAGAGGACCAGGAGTCATTCCTGAGCACTGCAGGGTGTGGCCCCAATGCAGAGAAAGGTCAAAAGCAACAGGGAAATGAAGGGACCTGAGACCCTGGTTCTCTTTCTCAGAAGAATAGTCCACTGTGTTGGTGGCACTAAATTAAAACAAAACTCATGAACCCAAAAAAAGGAAATGCAAGAAAAAAATATATATATATATATTTGGGGGGGTTGGGGCCACACCCGACGGTGCTCAGGGTTACTCCTGGCTGTCTGCTCAGAAATAGCTCCTGGCAGGCACGGGGGACCATATGGGACACCGGGATTCCAACCAACCACCTTTGGTCCTGGATCAGCTGCTTGCAAGGCGAACGCCGCTGTTCTATCTCTCCAGGACCGAAAAAAAAAAAAATATATATATATATATATTTTTTTTTTTTGGTTTTTGGGCCACACCCGGCGGTGCTCAGGAGTTACTCCTGGCTGTCTGCTCAGAAATAGCTCCTGACAGGCACGGGGGACCGTATGGGACACCGGGATTCGAACCAACCACCTTTGGTCCTGGATCGGCTGCTTGCAAGGCAAACACCGCTGTGCTATCTCTCCGGGCCCCGAAAATATATTTTTTAATAAAGAAAAAAATATTTCACCCTAACCAGACAAGCAGAAACCTCTGTGCCCTGGTGTTCTGCCATAACTAGAATATTGTGAGGAAGGGGTACTCTGGACTTGGGATGTTGTAAGGAAACACCACAGGCACTTACCTGAACCACATCCTCATCCAGTTGCGTCTCAGATGCTACATCCCGGATGGTGTCCCAGCCCGGGCTCAGGGTCCTCTGGGAGACGTCCCTGAGCACCCTTAGCTGTCCTGGGGACAACCGAGTGCATGGCTCATAAATGTGTTTCTCCTTTTCTGCAGGGGAAAAAGATGGAAGGTTTAGGATACAAAATGGTCCATAATTAGCTTCTTAAATGTAGAAATATTACAGCAGGTAGGGTGGTTGCCCTGGACAAATTGACCCGGGTTCAATTCCTAGCACCACACTTGGTCTCAAGACCCAAGCAGGAATGATCACAGAGGTCACAACCAAGAGTAAGTCCTGAGCATGGCATAGTGGGTCCCTCCAATCCCCCAACAAAAGAAAATAAATTCCCAGAGTTGAGGAAAATAGAGCATAGTAGTCTTTGACATTCACACATTTCCACCCTGCACTAAGAGCCTTCACTTATATTTGGAGGAATCTCACAGCAAGCCCCCACAGTGCATAGGCTAGAGAACTGGACAGATACCACCTCACATGGACAGTGTCTCTGCGTGAAACTCAAGGAAGTTGAGTATTATCACTGGAGTAATATCCAGCACCATGGATGGGACCACCAACCTCAGCAGGTGACCAAGAGCTCAGAGACAGGAGTAAGCCCTGAGCTCTTCCCACTCTGGCCTTTGCTTAAAAGTTAGAAATTCAAGGGGCCAGAATGCTAGCAGAGCCGTCGGGCATTTGCCTTATACTCTGCAGACCTGCGAAAGACCTGTGTTCCATCCTTGGCATCCCATCTAGGTCCCACAAGCCTGCTAGGAGCGATTTCTGAGCACAGTACCAGGAGTAACCCCTGAGCTCAGCAGGGTGTGGCCCAAAAACAAACAAACAAAAATATTAAAAATAATAACAAAAATAGTTATAAATTCAAGAGAAAAAGGGACAAGTGGAGGAACAGAAAAAATATTCCTTGATTTTCCTGGTCAAAGATTCCTTGCAAGGAGAAAAGAGAGAAAAGGGACAGGAGCACAGAAAAGAGCTGTGGATGGAGAAAGGCTGAACTAACAGCAAAATATAACTGGGGTGCCGTCATGAAGGGGTGCAAGGATAACTAACTGCATAGATTTACTGCAAACTCTGAAACACCTCAGGAACTGACAAGGTCTTCAGCCACCTCAAAGCTTCCCATTTTTGCTTTGAATCATCAAATCATCCCCAAACCCTCCTGCATTTTACCTAGTTTCCAATTTACCTGCCATAGAAGCTTCTAGAAAGGACTGAATTCCAAGAGATGCTGAGCTCTCTGTGCTAGGGAGTGAAGTCTATCACTAGAGTGGGCAGCAAGGCCAAATATATAGGAAACCCAGTGATGGCCACACCCTCTGGGGCCACCCCATAGGACCCACCCTAATTAAGCAGCAGGCAAGGCCATGCCCTCCAAGCACCCAATCACACCTGCAACTTCCTGCCTGGGACTTCCCCTGGAAGAAGTTCCCGGAAAAAGTCTCTGGAAAGGGCATGGCCCTTAGGTGCTGCTGGTTTGATTCTGCCAATGCATTTGGTCCTCTGAGCCTTCCCTGAGTGTTTCTGAGCCTAGAGCCCTGAGTTAACCTTCCATAACATGGGGGTGGCAAAGAACCAAATAAACATAAAACACACTGGTAGAATCCCAATTAATACCAACTCTCCATGCATCACTCACAGAAGTCAACGGAATCAGCATCAGAGCCTGCTCAGGAGACAGAACAGGAAGCATGATGGTGCTGGGATGAATCTACTTAAAAAGTAGGACTGATGCATGCCAGGCCATGGGCCTACTCAGATCGGGCACCCCATGACCTTGAGACCTACAGTGTGTCCTTGGGCTGTCCTTGCCACCTGAGGGACAAGTAACACTGAACATCCTGCAGAACACCTGGCTTCAAGGCTCTTTTAGTATGAGTATTCTTGATGGTTGCCCCTAAATCATCAGTGCTGCTTTTAGGGATCCCAGTTTCCTGACCAGAAAAAGGTGAAGAAATTCCTGAAGTTCCAGAAAGGTGAACTTTTCAGCCACAGAGAAGGAGTGCAAAAGTGAGAGAGGGGCCCTTTGAGGTGGTGCTAGAGGTAAGGTGTCTGCCTTGCAAGCGCTAGCCAAGGAAGGATCGTAGTTAGATCTCCCGGTGTCCCATATGGTCCCCCCAAGCCAGGGGCAATTTCTGAGCACTTAGCCAGGAGTAACCCCTGAGCATCAAAAGGGTGTGGTCTGAAAACAAAAAAAAAAAAGTGAGGAAAATGTTTAGCAAAGCAACATTGTCCTTCTGTTGTCTTCTCCAACACACATGGTCCCAAATATTACTGAGTTTCTCCCTAATTCACAAAGTCAGGGTTTATTCACTTATCAAAAGCCAAACAAACATCAGATCCAAACAAGCAGAAGATGGTCAGACACAGGAAGCTCCTGGGAAGAAGAAGAGCTGAGGGCAGGATAATCCAATAGTCTGGGAGCTCAACCAGACAGAAACATGTTGGCTGAATGTGCCCAGAACAAGCCCAGCAGCCTGGAAGCAGAGAAGCTCAGGCCTCCACTTGCCTCTTATCTCCTAATCAAGCCCAGAGTTCTCTAGACAACTAATTTTTCATATATTTTCATTTAAAAGAATTTTATTATGGGCCCGGAGAGATAGCACAGCGGTGTTTGCCTTGCAAACAGCCGATCCAGGACCAAAGGTGGTTGGTTGGAATCCCGGTGTCCCATATGGTCCCCCGTGCCTGCCAGGAGCTATTTCTGAGCAGACAACCAGGAGTAACCCCTGAGCACCGTCGGGTGTGGCCCAAAAACCAAAAACAAAAAAAAACAAAAAAAAAAAAAAAGATTTTATTATAACACAACAATTCAGAATCCTTATGTTCCCTACATTAACTATTCCAAGACCCATCCCAGGACCAATGTGACCTTCATTCCACCACCTCCCCCAGTTTTCCCCCACCACCCTCCACCTGAGCCTGCCCCCTTGACTACCAAACAAATTTACTAAATATTGCTTGTTACCACAAAAAGACAAAGAGAATAATCAAAACTTACATCAGGAGGAGTTCATTTTAAGTTGTTGTTCTATGTCTCAGGATTTACTAGGCTGAGTTGGGGCAATTCAAACCTCCTTTGTTGCTGTTTAGACTTGACTAGATAGGTGAGACCAAGATCTTAGTGGTTCAACTCACTTCTGTCCTTAATTGTGTTGGAACTTTCAGGAAGAAGAAAGAGCTTAAGTAAGAACAAATCCATCTGGAGTCACATCGATCGTTCACAAGGATGAAGGCCTCTTGCCCTTCACCCCACAATCCAGGTTCTTTCCATCACCCCATTTGGTCCACTGAGCCTGAGAAAGTGGTCTCAGAAGGAACAGAGTGAGCACAGTGGGGAGGGCATTTGCCTTGCACACAACCATTCAGAATTTGATCCTGGCATCCTATATGGTTCCCTAATCCTGCCAGGAGCAATTTCTACACTCAAAGCCAGGAGTAACCCCTGAGTGCCGGTGGGTATGGCTCAAAAAACAAACAAAAACACCAACACACATAAAATTAAATTCTGGGGTCTGAGAAATGGTACAGCGGTAGGGCGTTTGCCTTGCATGTAGTTGACCAGGGATAGATTGAGTTTGATTCCCGGTATCCCATATGGTCCCACAAATGTGCTAGGAGTAATTTCTGAGTGCAAAGCCAGGAGTAACCCTGAACATCACAGTGTGTGGTCCAAAAACAAACAAATAGACAAAAAAAAAACTAAACTAACTGCTGAACACAGAACCATGAGTCAGCCTGGTTGACTGCACCTGAAAGCATCCATAAATAATGATTTATTAAAAATTGTATATCATTGTTCTGAAAATTAGAAAATACCAGCAGGGATTTAGTAAAGCAAAATGAGTTAGAGTGAGAAGGATATCTCAGGGCTGGAGAGAGAGAGAGAGAGAGAGAGAGAGAGAGAGAGAGAGAGAGAGAGAGAGAGAGAGAGAGAGAGAGAGAGAGAGAGAGACTGTGCCTTGCACAGCCCAGGTTCAATTTCCAGATCCACCAAGACACTTATATGAAGAGGCAAGAGTAGAGGCCGGATGGCTTGCATGTAGCCAACCCAGGACAGATGGTGGTTTGAATCCCGGCATCCCATATGGTCCCCCAAGGCTGCCAGGAGTGATTTCTGAGCGCAGAACCAGGAGTAACCCCGGAGCACTACAGGGTGTGACCCCAAAACAACAAACAAGCAAAAAACAAAAAGTAAACCCTGAACATCACTGAGTTTGTCCAAAAAACAAAAATATAAAATATCTCACTTATACGTGGACAAAACAAAAATATAAAATAAGATATCTCATTTATATATATATATTTATATATATATTTATACGTGGACTACAGAGAAACAGAGCAAGGGAACATATCTAGTGATTAATTACAACCCCATGATGTGACATGCAGAGCAGAACCAGCAGTTTGGGGAGGAGAAAAGGAACCAAGGGGCCGACTTTCACTCTGCTTAAAGACACAGGACTTCGATGAAGTGCCATTGACAGCAGAGTAGTGGCAATGGTGGGTACATGAAAATAATTAGTGTGATCACCATGTGCCCATGTTCCCTATAATATAATGAAAAGACATTATTAGGGCACAGCAGCAGCCCAGGGTACCATCTATGGTTACCTGAGCACAGCCAGGAAGGTTGGGGGCAGAGTCAGAAGTGAGCCATGAGCACTGTCAGGTGCAGCAAGAAATTCCAGCATGAGGCTGGAGCTTAGCACATGGTAGGGCGTTTGCCTTGCATGAGGCCAACTCAAGTTCAATTTCTGGCATCCCATAAGGTCCCAATGCCACAGGAATGATTTCTGAGAGCAGAGCCAGGAGGAACCCCTGAGCACTTCTATATGAGACCAAAAAAAAAAAAAATACAAAGAATATTCTAGCATGGTTTTCAGGACAAAGTTTAGATCAAAATCTTTTCCCTGAATAAAATAGAGAATCAAGCTTTCCTGCAGTAAAAGCACTTCCTGTTTGGGGTCAGAAGTCAGGGGTAACTCAGGGCTATGCCAGGGCTCTCCCCCACGTGTTTTCTTCTAGAACCTCAATAAAGAGTGTTGCACTGGGACTCCATAGGGCACCAGGAATGTGTCAAAACACTGAGCCTTTGCCTTAGTCTTCTCTGAGCTGGTGAAAAAGCGAAGGAAAAGGACTGGGATGACCTGAGGGGTAGATTGGGGTCAGGTGGGCCTCTGTGTGCTATGGAAGGACCCAGAGATGGGGATGGGAGACAGCAGAATGCCATGGCACACTGAGGACTCAGGACTGAATTTCAGGGGCAAAGCAGGACCCCAGGGATCCTCAGGCCTCCTCTCAGGCATCATGTGAGACTCAGAAAAAAGACCCCGACCCCCACAGAGGGGCCACAGGGCCCCAACACCAGCATGGAGGGGAGCCAGTAGAAGGGTCTGCAGCTCAGACCATCTCAGGATCCGCCCCATCTTCCAGCTGCTCCATCTTCCTGCTCGGGACCTCCCCTGCCCATCACCCCACCTCTGCCCAGCTCCTTTTGTTTTCCTATCAGCCAACCCTGGGCTCAGGAAAGCCAATCCTGTAAGTGGGTACAGACATACTGACCCTCAAGACAAAGAGGTGTTCCCCTTTTACTCTGAGATCTTTGGGGGGGGCACACCCAGTGGTGCTCAGAGGTTACTCCTGGCTCTGCACTCAGAAATCGCTCCTGGCAGGCACAGGGGGACCATATGGGTTGCCGGGACTTGAAACACAACCGTCCTGATATCACTGTGCTATCGCTCCAGTTTTACTTTGTGATCTTAAGGGACCTGTCACTTGCCCAGAGCAGTGACTCCTAACAAGTGACTAGTGAGATGAACCCGGCTCAACACCTGCAGAAAAGGATGTTCTGACCTGAACTTGCTCCTGCGGGATTCGAGATTGATTTTTCTTTTTATGGGTCACACTAGATGGCACTCAGGGGTCACTCCTGGCGCTATGCTAAGAAATTGCTCCTGGCAGGCTTGAGGGACCAAATGGGATTTCAACCACCATCCTTCTGCATGCAAGACAAATGCCCTATCCCCATGCTATCTCTCTGGCCCCTTGGTTGATTTTTGTTTGTTTGCTTGGTTTTTGGTTTTTGTTTTGTTCTGGTTTCTTTCTTTTTTTTTGTTTTTGGTTTTGGTTTTGGTTTTGGTTTTAGGATCATGCAGCACTCAGAGGTTACTCCTGGCTCTATGCTCAGAAATCGCTCCTGGCAGGCTCGGGAGACCATATGGGATGCCGGGATTCAAACCACCATCCTTCTGCATGCAAGGCAAATGCACTACCTCCATGCTATCTCTTCGGTGTTTTTTTCCAGCCCAATGGTGCTCTTGGTACCATGAGATGCTGAGATGGTACTTGAACTCCTGTGGCAGAGCTTATGCTCTCACCTGCTAGAAAGAATGATATCACGCCTGACCTGAGAAGCAGAAACCTCTGCACCTGGTGTTCTACCATGACTGAAATACATGTGGGAGGGTGTGCTCTGGACTGGTGCTGTGGGGAAATGTCAAAGGACTTACCTGAAGCACATACTCATCCAGTTGCATCTCAGATGCCACATCCTAGATGGTGGCACTGCCTGGGCACAGGGTCCTCTGGGAGACATCCCTGAGCACCCTCAGCTGTCCTGGGGTGAAGCGAGAGTGTGGCTTTCGAGCCCAATTACCCATTTCTGCAAGGGAAGAAGTTGGAATGTTGAGAATATCAAAAGTTCCTAAATTAGCTCCTTAAATGGAGAAATATTACAACAGGAAGGGTTTTTTCATTTACCCATATTTTTGTTTATCAGCGTTGACCAGGTTGACTGCCAATCAGTTCCACTCACCACTGCAATGTGTCCCTCCCACAGAAGAAGATTCTAGTCTCTCAATACAGCATTACTGTGCAGGTGGATCTAGTATTGGTGAGCGGGGCAAGATGCAGCTCCTCACTCTTCAGAGGTCATGGGTTGTCCGCCAACCCCTGCCTAGACCCGCAGTCACAGTCCTCAGTAGAAAAGCCTTCTGAGAAAGAGAAACAGAGACGAAGATCCCCTCATTCTCTCTTACTTCTGAAATTTCTCTGCATTGGGGCCACATTCAGCAGTGCACAGGGTTTCACTCTTGGAAAGGATGTGAACTCAGGGGAGCAGAGCCCAAGGGGAACAAATACTGGTCCAGACCGTCTAGATCATTGTCCCCGGAGATGTGATAGAGATTGATAAAGTCTGCAAGGTCCTGGGTGCTGGACACCCAAGGGGCCGCATGCAAATCCTGAAGGTCTATGTTGTCTAAGGGGTCACTTGGCTCAGCATCAGGGCCTGGACTCAAGACAGAGGCTGCTGCCCCTTTGGGTGCTCCCCACTCACTGACAGGGGAGCTCCCATATCCAAGGGGCTGCACATGCTTGGAGCACTTGGAGGAGTTTCCAGGGAGCCTCTAGGAGGCTCCCTGCTCCTTGCTTGGGTGCTGGGAAATGCCTCCTCTCTCCATCAATTCTCTTAATCCTGGCTCGCTGGTTCTTGAACCAAACCTGGAGAGAGATAGTGAGAGGTTAATAAAGGAGTCCAAGGGGAGGGAACCTTCTTTGTGCAGCTCCTCTCTCAAACTTGTCTCACTGAGGACAAGAGATATGGTACAGGAGGTCAGGCATGGGGCCAGACAGGTTCAATCCCAAAAACACCGACTCTCCATTCCAGTCAGAAAGTGATTGCAGGTGCCCAGGTCCAAGAGTGATCCCTGAGCACTGCTGTATGTGCCAGACTTCAAATTAAATCAAATAAAAGGGGCCATAGAACCCTGTTTCTTCCTTTTTTTTTTCTCACCTCTTGGGCCACCATTCTGGCCCCTAGAACCCCGTTTCTATCACCTTCTCGGGAGTCAATTTCACCGTCCCAGAAACACACCCAGAATTGCACACACATGCCTACTGGGAAACAATCAGGAAGAATCCCAGCCAGGGCACAAACGACAGGGATCCAGTCACATGTGCTAATCAAACACCAAATTGGCTCACATCCCCACCAAAGGTGATCCCTGAGCATAACACTAGGAGTCACTAGAGAGCACTGCAGGTTGTGGTCCCAATTCAGAGCAAGGTCAGAAGCAAGAGAGAAATGAAGGGTCCTAAGACTCTGTTTCTATTGATCAGAATAGTCCACTAGGTTGGTGACACTAAATAGAACAAACACTCATGAAACGTCAAAATGAAAATGTAAAATATATATATTTTTTTTATTCAAAACTAATGAGATTCAAAAATCCTGAAAAACAGAAACCACTGCGCCCTGAGTTCTACCATGACTGGAATACATGTGGGAAGGCGCGTTCTGGACTCGGGGTGCTCTGGGGAAACGCCACAGGAACTTACCTCAACACATACTCATCCAGTTGTGTCTCAGTTGCCACATCCCGGATGGTGGCCCTGCCTGGGCACAACGTCCTCTGGGAGACATCCCTGAGCACCCTCAGCTGTCCCAGGGTGAACCGAGTGCAGGCAAAAGATAGAATATTGAGGAAACCTAAACAGTTTAAAAATGCAGAAATAGGGCCCGGAGAGATAGCACAGTGGTGTTTGCCTTGCAAGCAGCCGATCCAGGACCTAAGGTGGTTGGTTCGAATCCCGGTGTCCCATATGGTCCCCTGTGCCTGCCAGGAGCTATTTCTGAGCAGACAGTCAGGAGTAACCCCTGAGCACCACCGGGTGTGGCCCCCCCAAAAAAATGCAGAAATATTACAGCAGGGAAGGTAGTTCCCTTTCAGACAAGACAAAAAAATAGGTGTTTCTGACTGCAAAAAAGAAAATTAATTCCCAGAGATTGAGGAAAACAGGTCATGTCAGTCATTGCCAGTCAAACATTTCCACCCTGTGCTGTCCTAAAATCCTTCACTTGTATCTGAAGAGAAATCCTAGCAGCCCCCAGAGTGCATGGGCAATAGAACTGGACAGAGACCAACTCATATGACAGAATCTCGGCATGAAACTCAAGGGAGGTGAGTATTTTCAACGGAGAAATCTCCAGCAGCATGAACACATATTCCACCAGGTGACCAGGAGCACAGAGACAGGAGGAAGCCCTGAGCTCTATTCACTATGCCCCTTGCTCAAAAGATAGAAAAACATGAGAAAAATGAGTGTGAAGACACAGAAAAAAAAACATTCCAACTGATCTTTCTGGTCAAAGATTACCAATAAGGAGAAAAGAGGGGAAAAGGACAGGAGCACAACAACAGAAAGTCATTTATTTAGTAATTCTAATTATCCACATAACTTATTTACCCAGATGCCATAATTTGCCTTGAGAGGAATTGCTTTCTCTTGGGAAATCAGGACTATGTCCACCTGCATGTCCAGATAGGCTCAAGAACTTTCGATCCTTTGGAAAGTAACTTTTTTTAATTTTGGGTTACACCCAGCAGCACTCAATAGTTACTCCTGGCCCCAAAAAAGTGTTGTGTTTGTTTGTTTCTTTTTTTCACCAGAATATCATCTCCCATCCACCATTATCTGAGCAATTAATGGACAGGAGAAAATCTTCCCCCTTGGCAAAATAGAGAAACAAGCTTTCCTGCAGAAACCACTTCCTATTTATGGTCTTTTAGTCGGGGGGGGGGGGGGACGGACTCGTTGCAACCTCAGATTACTCTCCCATGGCTTTTTGTCCAAAACCTCAAGAAAGAATATTGCATTGGAACTCAACAGGGCACTGGGACTGTACCCAAATACGGAACCCTTGCCTCAGGCTCCTCTGAGCTGATGGACAAGCAAAGGAAAAAGACTAGGATGGCCTGAGGGGCAGATTGGGGATCAGGTGGGCCTCCGTGGGCTGTAGAAAGACCCATGGGTGGTGGTGTAAAATACTAGAGTGTGAGGGTGACCTATGTATGCCATGTCACAGTGAGAATGCAAGAATAGATTTCAGGGACAGAGCAGGATCCCAGAGATCCTCAGGCCACTGAGGGTGGGTCCTCAGTAGCCATTGAGACTCGGGAAAATGACCCCACAGAGGGACCACAGGACCCCAACACCATCATGGAGGGAAGCCAGGAGAAGTGACTCCAGCTAGGACCATCTCAGGATTCGAACCATGTTCTAGCTGCTCCATCTTCCTGCCCAGGACCTTCCTGGCCATCACCCGACCCCTGCCCATCTCCTTTTGTTCCCAAAACCAGCTCCCTCTCCAGCCAACCCTGAGCTTGGGAAACTGATCCTGGAGGTGTGGGTGCAGACATGCTGACCCCCAAGACAAAGATGTGTTCCCCCTTTACACTGTGATCTTAAGGGACGTATGACGCTTGCCCAGAGCAGTGACTCTTGACAAGTGATTAGTAAGATGACCCCAAGACTCAACTCCTACAGAAAAGGATGTTCTGACCTGGCTCTGCTTTTGTTGTTGTTGTTGTTGTTGTTGTTTGTTTGTTTGTTTTTGGGTCACACCCGGCAGTGCTCAGGGTTACTCCTGGCTCAGAAATCATTGCCGACAGGTTCGGGGGACTATACGGGATGCCAGGATTTAAACCACCGTCCTTCTGCATACAAGGCAAATGCCTTGCCTCCATGCTATCTCTTCGGCCCCTGGATCTGCTCCTCTACCTTAAGGAAGGCCTGTGATTCAGAAGTTTTTTTTGTTTGTTTGTTTGTTTTTGATTTTTAATAATAAATTTATTTATTTAAAGAAAATGTATCACATAGTTGACATAACTGATCATACTACATTTGTTTCGGGAAGACAGAAGGCAACGTTATTAATAAATAGAAAGAAATAAGAAGATCTAAAAAAAAAGAAATGGAAAAAGAAGAGGAAAGTTCATTAGCAGTTATATTCGTGAAAATCATTGTATCACCAGTAGTCATTAATACAATAGCAGAAGGTTTAGAATACTCTGTTTTTTTGGGGGGGCACACCCACTGACGCTCAGGGTTTACTCCTAGCTATTCGCTCAGAAATTGCTCCTGGTTTGGGGGGGGGACCATATGGGACATTGGGGGATAGAACTCGATTGGAGAAAGGCTTCATATATTAAGTTCTGTATAGAAGTTTCTTAAAAACAATCCATTTTCAAGTCTAAAAAAACGAAGTGATAAGGGTAATGCACACTGTATGGGGAGACTATACCATGAAATTATATTAATTATATTATATTATATTATATTATATTATATTATATTATATTATATTATATTATATTATATTATATTTATTATATTATATTTATTATATTATATTATATTATATTTATTATATTATATCTATTACAGATGAAAATTAAACAGTCCTTGGTATGGTGACCATATAAACTCATGCTTATATATCAGCAGACTCTAAGGATCCATCCATCTGTTACCATTGATCAGCTGACCCAGGTGAAATGAGACCAGTCTGCCTAAGCTGGGTTGAAGTGGGAAGGCTGCCTATAATCCTGTGAGAAGGATTAGTTCTGGGGGTCTGTCACCTAGCTCCCCCCACAGAGGTGTCCCCATCCTCAGTTGAGAGAAGATTGGGTGCTGGTGCTGAGGATTGGTGCCTCTCGTTTGGGGGGGGGGGGGTTTAGGGGGAAGGTTCTTTCAGGCAAACCCAGTGGTGCTCCTGGGATCATGAAGTGCTGAGCTGTTACTTGAGCTCCTGTGGCAGAGCTTGTGCTCTCACCTGCCCATATCTCATCAGGCTAGAAAGAATTTTTTACAGTAGATATTGACAATATACCCTGTTCTAGAGCTTTCTGTCTATGCTGAACTTCAGAGAGGGTAAAATAAATATTTCACCAAAATCCTAGTTTTATTGGGAAACAGCAACAGTTCAAATTCAGTTTGAAATCAAAGAACAGCAACAAATGAAAAAAAGGGGGACCTGGGGTGATAGCACAGCTGTGAGGCATTTATCTCGCACACATTCATCCTGGGTTTGCTCCCCAGAAATCCATAGGATCCTGTTGCAAGTCAGCCCCTGAAGAGGTTGACTGATGGAGGATGGAGGATGAGGTCTTTTCCCTTCAGCTCGGAGCACGCATCTGCCACCCTGTCTAGCCGATGGTTCTGAGGTGAAACGGCGGGTAAACAGCTCGCAGACAGTCAGGCTTGTGGAAATATTCGCTTTATTCGGGGAACAAGACTGAAGTCCAAAGCCTCAGCATCAGTTCCTACCAAAAAGCCTCTCGCCTTCCACAGACCCTTGTTTTTATCCCCCAGAATCAGGTACCACCCAATGGTGGGATCAGATACCACCCAATGGTGGAAGCAGAATCAGGTACTATCCTAGGGTGGGGGCAAAATGCCAGGTCACACCCTAGGGTAGGGCACAATCACCGATCAGGTTAGGGTCAGTAACATAATAATCCCCTAAAATATTTACATACACAACAGGGTCCCCAATAAGACAGGAGTGATATCTGAGCAAAGAGCCCGAAGAAACTCTGAGTGAAGCCTGAACTCCAATCCCCACCTAAAAAAAGGAAATTCGAACATGCTTTTTAGGGCAAAGTTTAGATCAAATTCATCAATTGTCCATGTGGTTGTCAGCAATATTTCACAGAGGAGCCTGGCACTGTGAGGGGCTGTTTGTGCTTCAGTGTTGGGGGGCTTAGCAGTGGATGGTTGGCCGAGGATGTAGTCCTTCCTCCTTAACTTGGAGAGGGGCACAGAATCTCCATGTGGGATAGGAACCAACCCCTGTCAGCTTTTCTCGTTTACTCTTTTTTTGTGTGTGCTCAAAACTGACTCCTGTCTCTGAGCTCATGATCTCTGCTGATGGTGTATGGGGGACTCTATGTGATGTGGGGGATCAAAGCTATGTCGCCTGTGTTCAATGCCTTGTATTATATTTGTATTATGACCCTAAAACCCCCCTCCCAGTGTACAGTTCTGAACACCCCAACTTGACCTCTTCGGCCCTTTGGCAACCCCCCCCCCCCCCCCGCAACAGAGAATCTCTGGAGTCACAGCCCCGGAGTGGCAAGGCTGAGAGTCAAGGCACAGATAGGTGACAACCCCTCCAGCCCTAAATGGCATCCCTCTGGACAAAGGACTACCCTGTCATTGTGGAACCTTCTAGAAGCTGCCAAACACCATCCCAGTTTCGTGTCTGAATGGATCCAGCCTCTGTGGAAAGAACAGTGCCGGGTTGGAACTTGGGTCTCCTGCTGCAGAGAAGGTGGTGGGCCCAGAGATCTCTCTCCTTCCCTCCCACAAGAGGCTGTGGGGTCCAAACCCCTCAGGGACAGACAGGAAGGCAAAGGTCAGAGGGAGAGTGTACAGAGTCAGTCCTGCAGAGACACACCACATTCTTTGAAGGCCAAGGTCTGCCACGCCCCTCTAGGGAGCAGCACCCCAGAGCAGCACACTAGAGCATCTCAAGGTTCCTGGATGCACTTGCCTACAACATAGTTCAAGAAAATGGCAGGGCAGGTTATCGAGTGCAGGGCTGCCATTGCCTGGATGGCCGGAAAACCTCTCTCCATTGAGGAGGTAGAGGTGGCTCCCCCAAGGACTCATGAAGGTCGAATTAAGATTATTGCTGGGGCCGGAGAGATAGCATGGCGATAAGGCATTCGCCTTGCATGCAGAAGGACGGTGGTTCAAATCCCGGCATCTCATACGGTTCCCCAAGCCTGCCAGAAGCGATTTCTGAGTGTAGAGCCAGGAGTAACCCCTGAGTGCTGCCGGTTGTGATCCAAAAACCAAAAAAATAAAATAAAATAAAATAAAAAAGATTATTGCTATTGTAGTTTGTCACACCAATGCCTATACCCTGAGTGGGGCAGATCCTGAGGGGAGTTTTCCAATAGTCTTGGGACAAGAAGGTGCTGGAATTGTTGCAAGTGTTGGTAATGGAGTGTCTAAGTTTAAGGTTTTTTTGGCCACACCAGGTGACACTCAGGGGTTACTCCTGGCTATGCACTCAGAAATCACTCCTGGCACCAGGGCCCATACCGGATATCAGGGATAGAACCCAGGACCATCCAGGGTCAACCACATGCAAGGCACATGCCCTACCACTGTTCTATCGCTCCAGCCCCCAATGAATAAGCTTAAGGAAGGTGACACAGTCATCCATCCCATTTTATATTCCACAGTGCAAGGAATGTAACTTTTTTTTTTTTTTTGGTTTTTGGGCCACACCCAGCGTTGCTCAGGGGTTACTCCTGGCTATCTGCTCAGAAATAGCTCCTGGCAGGCACAGAGGACCATATGGGACACTGGGATTCGAACCAACCACCTTTGGTCCTGGATCGGCTGCTTGCAAGGCAAATGCTGCTGTGCTATCTCTCCGGCCCGGAATGTAACTTTTGTCAAAATCCTAAAACAAATCTTTGCGAGAAGATAAGGGTGGAAAAGGGACCTGGAGAGATAGCACAGCGGCGTTTGCCTTGCAAGCAGCCGATCCAGGACCAAAGGTGGTTGGTTCGAATCCCAGTGTCCCATATGGTCCCCCGTGCCTGCCAGGAGCTATTTCTGAGCAGACAGCCAGGAGTAACCCCTGAGCACCACCGGGTGTGGCCCAAAAAAACAAAAAAAAAAAACAAAAAAAAAAAAAAAAGAAGGGTGGAAAAGTGTAGAGAAAGTGTTTCAAAGTTGGTGTCTGAATATATATCCAAAAAAATTAAAGTTGAATTTGTGACTCACAATCTGTCTTTTGAACAAATTAACGAACCTTTGAACTGTTGCGGCAGGAAAGAGCATTCGAACTGTTGTGAAACTTCAGTCAAGAGATGACCTCAGATCTTAGTTGTCGTCTATGAGAGCAGCCTACACAGGGTGGAGCCCTTCCACGGAAGCTCTCAGGAGCACATTCTTGATAATGTCTATAAATTCACACATCTATAATCAAGATTAATTCAGTCATGTTTTCTATACTCTACATAAATAATGGCTAAATCACTAAGGACTATTTTAGTATAATTAAGTCGCTTCTGCATTAAAAAATAACTTTTTAAAAAAAATTTTGGGTTATACCCAGCAGCACCTAACAGTCATTCCTGGCTCTGCCCTCAGAAATCACTCCTGATGGACTCGGGGACCCGATGGGATGCTGGGGATCACACTTGTGTCAGCTACCTGCAAGGCAAACTCCCTACATTCTCAGGTCCCCTGAAAAATCATTTATTAGGTTCACCGGGATTTACTGACATTTACTGACATCAGTTCCTCCCATCCCTGCACCCTGTGCCCTCCCACAGAAAAAGATTCTAGTCTCTTTTCACACAGCATCAAGGTGTACATTGGTCCACGTCTGGGAATGGGGAGCAGGATGCAACACCCCTAGTGCCAGGGCTCTTGGGCGTCCATCAACACCTGGATGGTTCTCATAGTCACAATCCTCGAGCAGGGAGGCCAGCAGGGCAGAGACTGTTCCAGAATTGATTTCTTCAGCCGCTCTGGTGACTCAGCGTCTGGGACTGGGCCCAATGCAGAGTGTCTTGGCCCTTCTTGGTGTTCCCCGTCAGATGCCAGGTCCTATGGGCTGCATGTGCCAGGAGCACTGGAAGGAGATGCTGGGCAGGCTTTGACAGAGTAGGGATCCCCCTAACTCCCTGCATGGGATTTGGGCACAGGGAAATTCCTCCCCTCCTTGTCCTTTCTCTTTCTCTGGGCTCATGAACCAAATCTGAGAAGAGACAAGTGAGTAGTAAATAAGGGGTTCGAAGGGGAAGGGCCTCTTCTCTGCATAGGATGGGGTACAGGAGAAGCTCCCATCTCAGATTCATCTCAACTACTTTCTCCTGGCTGGAGAGACTATGCTGGGTGTCCACCAGGTTCTACTGAACTACCTTCTATTGTCCCCATCCCAAGGTCAGGAGTGATCCCTGAGCACTACTGCATGTGCCCAAACACACACACACACACACACACACACACACACACACACACACACTAAAAATAAAGACTTCCAGCGTCACCATGGTGGCTAGCGCTACCATGAACCCCTCACAGCTGCTTCCCCTAGTGAAATTACACCAGAAGGAAGAAGAGTTACTAAATTAGATCAGATTTTTGCTAAATGGAAATAACATAACAATGCTCGATCCTGGAGGAGAAGGACCCGAAGTTTGAGTGGATCTCCTTGACCTATGTTAAGATTCTGGTGTTATTTTATTTTTTCATCTTTTCTAGATTCTTTTTTGTTATGTCAACAAAACTTGCTCTTTTTTGTTGTTGTTTTGTTGTTGTTGATTTTTGGGACACACCCAGCAGCGGTCAGGGGTTACTCCTGGCTCTCTGCTCAGAAATCACTCCTTGCAGGCTCGGGGGAATATATGGGATGCTGGGATTTGAATCACCCGTCCTTCTGCATGCAAGGCAAATGCCCTACCTCCATGCTATCTCTCCAGCTCCAAAACTTGCTTTATTTTTTTTGGGGGGGAGCACACCCATTTGATGCTCAGATGCTCAGGCGTTACTCCTGTCTATGCACTCAGAAGTCGCTCCTGGCTTGGGGGGACCATATGGGACTCGGAGGGATAGAACCTTGGTCCGTCCTACCCTAGTGCTTGCAAGGCACACACCTTACCTTTAGCGCCACCTTCCCCGGCCCCCCAAAACTTGCTTTTTAAAAAAAATTTTAAAAGACAAAAATTTTGATGTTTGGATCATGGAAGTTAAGTTTCCTGTTAAAGAGAAATGCTTTAAAAATAGATTGTAAATGCCCATTTTTGTAACTTAATCATGATTGTATTGGGAAGAAAAGGACTGTTTAATCTTTGTAGATTAAAATAAAGGTGTTTTGGTTAAAACAATAAAATAAAAAGTTAAAGAAAAGGAATGAAGATCCCATAGAATCCTGTTTCTCTCAGCACTCATGAGCCACTTCCGCTTTCCCCAGGGTAAGGCCTCACCGTGTGCAGCTCCACTTAAGTATGCAGCTGGCTTTGGACTCAAACCATAAAAGGTAAAAAGAAAGAGAGAATGGGCTGGAGAAATAGCATGGAAGTAGGGCATTTGCCTTGCATGCAGAAGGACAGTGGTTCCAACCCTGGCATCCCATATGGTCCCCCCGAGCCTGCCAGGAGCAATTTCTGAGTGTAGAGCCAGGAGTAACCCCTGAGCGTTGCTGGGTGTGACCCAAAAATCAAAAGAGAGAAAGAGAGAAAGAGAGAAAGAGAGAGAGAGAGAGAGAGAGAGAGAGAGAGAGAGAGAAATGAAGGGTCCTGGAACTCTGTTTCCCTTTCTCAGAAAAAGATTCTGCTTGTTGCTGACCCTCCATTCAACCAACCTTTGTGAGGACACAACATGGAAATAAAAATTTAAAAAGGAACAGGGCTGCAGTGACAGCACAGCAAGAAAGGGATTTGCCTTGCACATGGCCGATCTGGGTTCAATCCCCAGTATCCCATAGGATTTCTCAAGCCTGCCAGGAGTGATGCCTGAGAGCAGAGCCAGAAGTAACCCCTACATGCTGCTTGGTGTGCCCCCCCCCCAAAAAAAAGATAGATATCTTGACATATAGAAATCTCTAAGACCTAGAAGTTATGCTATGATGCTATGGCTGGAACATATGGCAGGTGGGTTTTTATTTATGCAGGTGCTTACCTGAACCACATATTGGTCCAGTTTCATCAGAGGTTCAGATCCCAGATGGTGGTCCAGCCCAGGCTCAAGGTCCTCTGGGAGACGTCACTGAACATCCTTAGCTATTCCAGGCTGAACTCTGTGCAGGGTTTTCAAGCCCGCTGACTGTTTCCAGTGTTTGCCAGGAAAACCAATAGTCCAAAACCAAAGACAGAACACCAGGGAGGGCATTTGCCTGGAACGCAGCCAACACAAATTCCTTCCCCAGCATCCTGTATGGTCCCTGTGTTCTGCCAGGAATGATTTCTGAGCAAAGACCCAGGAATAACTTTTGTTTTTGTTTTTGTTTTTTGTTTTTGGGTCACACCCGGCAGCGCTCAGAAGTTACTCCTGGCTCTATGCTCAGAAATCGCCCCTGGAAGGCATGGGGGACCATATGGGATGCCGGGATTCAAACCACTGTTCTTCTGCATGGAAGGCAAATGCCTTACCTCCATGCTATCTCGCCGGCCCCCAGGAGTAACTCTTGAGAGCCACCAGGTGTAACCTATAAATCATAATAATAATAATAAAATAATAATAATAAATATTAAAAAGGATCACAATAGTATAGGCCCATTGAGATAGGACAACAATAAAGGGGAATGGAGACATGAATTATTTTATTGTATTTTAGTTTAAGCAATAGGGTTTACAAACCTATTAATGTGGATTTCATGCATATAATATTCTAACACAGGGTCCAGAAAATTGATTAGCACTTAAGATAATTGTCACGCACGAGACCCACCTGGGTTAACTTCCCAGCAACAGGTATGGTTGAGACCCACCAATAATGATCCCTGAGTGCAGAGTCAGGAATAAGCACAAAGTTAATCTGAATGCCACAGGTGTAGCCCCAAAACAAGTATTATATTTGGGTTTTTTTTTCTTTTATTTCAACCCCAAATCCTTTACCTGAATGTCACCTCCCCTCTACCACAGTCTAATGGGCAGGAGAAAACTAATCCCCCTGAACAAAATAGAGACTCAGGATTACTGGAAAAAGAAGAGCACTTACTGAAGAAGAACACTTCCTGAGGCCAGAGCTGTAGCACATTATAAGGCATTTGCCTTGCATGCAACCAACACAGAATGGACCCCAGTTCAAATCCCGGCATCCTATATGGTCCCCGGAGCCTTCCAGGAGCAACTTCTGAGTGCAGAGCCAGGAGTAACTCCTGACCGCCTTCTGCTGTGACCAAAAACAAAAACCAAAAAAGATAAATAAAATTTAAATAAAGAGCACTTTCTGTTTGGGAGTCAGTAACTTAGGGGGTGAGTCATGGCTTTCCCAGGGATCACCCCACAGCTTTTCTTCAAGCAGTTTTCTTCCAGGACCTCAAGAAAGAATGTTTAACTAGGACTCCACTGGGCACTGGGACTATGCCCAAACATTGACCCTTTGCCTCCAGCTCCTCTGAGCTTATGGAAAAGCAAAGCAAAAAGCTAGGATGACCGGAGGGGCAGCTTAGGGGCCAGGTGGCCTCTGTGTCTGTGGAAGGACCCATGGGTGGGTGGGGGACAGCAAAGTGTCAGGGCTACCCAGGCTGTGTCACACATGAGGACTCAGGACTGGATTCCAGGGGCAGAGCAGGACCCTAGGGACCCTCAGGTCACTGTCTGCCAGTAGCCATGTGAGATTCAGGAAAATGATCCCCACAGAGGGGCCACAGGGCCCCAACACCATCATGGAGGGGAGCCAGTAGAAAGGACTACAGCTAGGAATATCACAGGATCCACCTCATATTACTACTCAGGACCTCCCTGCCCATCATTCCCATCTCTGCTCACCTTCTTTTGTCCCCAAAACTAGCTCCCTGTCCAGCCAACCCTGGGCTCAGCAAAGCCAATTCTGGAGGTGTGGGTGCAGACATGCTGACCTTCAAGACAAAGAGGTGTTCCCCCTTTACTCTGAGATCTTAAGCGATTTGTGTGAGACTTTCCCAGAGCAACAACTCCTGACAAGTGACTAGTGAGATGAATTCGACGCTCAACTCCGGCAGAAAAGGATGTTCTCTAGGGGCCAGAGAGATAGCATGGAGGTAAGGCGTTTGCCTTACGTGCAGAAGGTCGGTGGTTTGAATCCGGCATCCCATATGATCCCCCGAGCCTGCCAGGAGCGATTTCTAAGCATAGAGCCAGGAGTAAACCCTGAGCACTGCCGGGAGTGACCCAAAAACTAAAAAAAAAAAAAGGGGGGGGGATGTTCTGCTCCTGGACCTTTATTTTTAATTAATTTATTTAAAGAAAATGTATTACATAGTTGACATAACTGATAATAATACAATTTTAGGAAGGCCAAAAACAACATGTTTTTAAAAAATAGAAAATTGAGGGGGCCGGAGAGATAGCACAGTGGTAGGGTGTTTGCCTTAGACGCAGAAGGACAGTGGTTCGAATCTGAGCATCCCATGTGTTCCCCCGAGCCTGCCAGGAGCAATTTCTGAGCATGGAGCCAGGAGTAACCCCTGAGCGCTGCTGGGAGTAAACCCCCCCCCCAAAAAAAAAAGAAAATTGAAAAACTAAAGAGATGGAAGAGAAAGGAAAGAATTTTTTTTGTGTGTGGTTTTTTTTTTTTTTTTTTGGGTCACACCCGGCAGTGCTCAGGGGTTACTCCTGGCTCCATGCTCAGAAATTGCTCCTGGCAGGCACAGGGGACCATATGGGATGCCGGGATTCGAACCGATGACCTTCTGCATGAAAGGCAAACGCCTTACCTCCATGCTATCTCTCCGGCCCCAGGAAAGAATATTTTTGAAAATTATTGACTCACAATGAATTCATTGAAGCACCAGCAGAAAATTTAGTAAGCTCTTAAAAAAAAAAAAAAAAGGATAGGGGCCGGAGAGATAGCATAGAGGTAAGGCGTTTACCTTTCATTCAGAAGGTCATCGGTTCAAATCCCGTCGTCCCATATGGTCCCCCGTGCCTGCCAGGAGCTATTTCTGAGCATGGAGCCAGGAAAAACCCCTGAGCACTGCCGGGTGTGACCCAAAAAAAACCACACACACACACACACACAAAAGGATAAGAGTTAAAAAAAATACAGTAATAACAATGTGAGAGTGGCAATTGTTGTTGTTTGCATAGGCCCAGCAAAATATGGGTAAATGAAAAAAAAATCCTTGGCCTAAATACAAAGAGACTTTATCCCTGAAGTTTTCTGGCATAAGACTGACTCTGGGTTCCAGGCATACCAGGTTGTCCAAACCGAGTCATTCTCTATGGTCCCCCTGAGTCATTCTCTATGGTAACAGTAAAATTTTTCCACACATTAGCTACTGTTGATGTCCGGTTTCTGTAGTTAAAGATTCTGGTTTCTGTGCCAGGAAGATTCTGATTTCTGTGTGGTTTCTATGGTTTTTGTGTTTCATCAAAGTCAGGATGATGTGGAACATCCTCTAGTTTCACCTCACCATTAGATGTGGAGTGTCCTGCCCTGCAAGCAAGTTGTTGCTGTTGCTGAGTCATCTGGGTGTTAAGGAAACACTCCTTGGAGTAAGTCAATGTAGCAGTAGGGTCTTCCCTGGTAGAGGTTTTCTTCCTGGTGATGTTGTAGACAATTGTGGTTATTTCCATAGATGCTCAATGTTTCAGGGGTGTATAGGCAGGCAATGCCCATTCTTCTGAGGCCTGAGCTAAGTCATTATGCCAGTGTTCAGAGTGTAAGACCTAACTGCATTACAAATTTTGTGTTTCCATCTCTATTAGATAAGAACTTGTTTGCATAAGTAGTCTTTTCTCATTTTAATGCACCTATGCAAAAGAGGAACAATGCCACAATGTATTATTGGTGCCTCTGAGGAGCCGAGGGAACAAGTCCAACAATCTCTTAACTTGGTTCTAACATGAATTCTAAAGCGAAAGACTCTTCTACCAGAGTTCCTTGTTGAACTGAGCACAAAGAAAAAAGAAAAACAAACAAAAAACAGTGGGCACAATTGTCACTGGTTAAGGGAATACATCTAAGATATTCAAAGGAGATATGCATGTCCCATTTTTGTCATTAGAAATAGTCACAAGCGGGGTGCTGAATCCTGGACGCCACTTTGGTCTGTGATTTGGCCTTCTGGAGTCTGCAAAATGACTCCCAGCAGTTCCATATCGGGAAATGCCTTTGAGTGGGAACTAATCAGAAACCTAGTATGGTAGCAACCACAGTTACACAGTGAAGGAAGGTGGAGGACAGAAGGCCACTGAGAATAGATAAGTAGGAACAGAGCTCTGGTTTCTTCTCAGCATGAGAGTCTAATTTTTTTCCACTTTAGTAGCTGGTTGGCAGCTGGCTTGAATGGGGATAATAATGGGCTACATGGGGAGCCAAGAACTGAGGGTAAAAATAGTTAAATGTGGAGTAATAGGCGGTGGGAGTGAGGGAGTAAAGGACTATAAATTAGCTTCTAAGTGGTGAGTCAAGGGGGTAAGGTAAGTATACAGCATAGACATTCTGTATATGACAAACAGATTAAACCCAAAAATATTCAAATAGTTGTCTATACTTTCTAGTGCCCCCGTGTGGTTTCAGAATGGACAGGGGTAGGAAGGAAAGTTGCCTGCGACTTCCTGAAGCCAGCCAAGCTTGTGCTCTTGTGCTGCCAATCCCCATGCTGGCAAAACTCCCGGCTCCCAGGAAGGAAAGAGATCCTTAAAGACCTGGAAGCCAGAAGTTCACCACCACCACCCAAACCCTCCCTCCTGAGCAGGGTAAGAAATGGGGAAATCCTGGGGACCCCTTTAAACTCCTCACCAGCACCCACCTCACTGGGACCATGGGTGTGAGGCTCAGGGGTAGCCCTGGCTGGTCCTGTACCTTAAGGAAGATGCGAGATTCAGGGTTTTGGGGTTGTTGGGTTTTTTTGTTTTGTTTTGTTTTTCTGTTTCTGTGCTTGGTTTTTTGTTGTTTGTTTGTTTGTTTGTTTTTCAAGTCCAGTGGTGCTCATGGGACCATAAGAGCTTGTGCTCTCACCTTCCCTTTTCTCACCGGCTAGAATTTTTTATGAAAGACATTTGAGGAGCTGTTTCTACTCCCATCCTGGAAGCCTGAGAAGTGGCTTGTTGACCGATGATGAAGCAATTCCTTAACTTGGAGAGGGGCACCGTCTCCCCATGTGGGATAGAAATCAACACCTGTCGGCTTTTCTCTTTTGCTCTTTTCTTTTGGAGTTACACCTGGCTGTGCTCAGGACTGACTCCAGGCTCCAGGCTCAGAATCACTCCTGATGTGCATGGGGGACTCTTTATGTGATGTCGGGGATCAAAGCCAGGTCACCTGTGTTCAAGGCCATGTATGATGTATTACATTATGACCCTAGCCCCTCCAAGTGTAAAGATCTGAACACCCCAACTTGACCTCTTGGCCCTTTAGTCCCCTTCTGAAGAGTCTGTGGAGTTACAGACACAACGGGGGCCCCAACTGGCAAGGCTGAGTTGGGGCACAGGCAGGTGGCATCTCCTCCAGCTCTGGCTGGCACCAATCTGTCAGCATGGAACTTTCTAGAAGCTGCCCAACACCATCCCAGCTCCATGTCCAAATGGATCCAGCCACAGTGAACATGACAAGGCTGGATGGAACCTGGGCCTCCTGCTACAGGGAAGGTGCTCAGCCCAGAGATCTCTCTCCTCCCCTCTCACATGGGACTTTGGGGGCTGAACAGACAGGAAGGCAAAACTCAGCAGGAATATTTGCAGAGTCTTCTGAGAGACGCACCATAATGACAAAAGCATAGATACTTTGAAAATCAACTTATTAGAATAACTAGATTTATCAACTTTTTAAATAGTTTTTATTGAGGCCAATGTGAATTACAAGTCTTTCACAATTATATTTAAAGGTACATAGTGCCAGTTAATTGCAGCAATTCCCAACACCCATGTTGACCATGTTCCTGCCATGGCCCCTATTCCTAGCATGTATCCAATGCTTCCACCCTTAGCCCCCTAGACAGCTGGTATAGCAGGTCCCTTTTGTGTATAGCTTGTTGTGGTTGGGGTCTCTTGATTCCACTTGTAGTTGACTTTGAGTTGGGTATTTAGGTCTGGTCATTTTTCATTTCCACTCAATGTTCGTAGACTTATTAACCTTGACCAGGTCTTCTGACTGTCAGTTCCACCATTTGCAATGTGTCCTCCCACCCCCCACAGAAGGAGATTCTATTATTTTAGTACAGTATCACTGGGCAGGTAGATACAAATTGTGGCAAGCATCACAGGATGCATCTCCTCATTCTCAAGGCTCCTGGGGTATCCACCATCCCCTGTTCACCCCCATAGTCACAGTTTTCAGTGGAATATTCTTCTGAGAAAGAGAAACAGTCTCAGGTCTCTTCATTCTCTCTTGCTTTGGACCTTTCTCTGCATTGGGGCCATACCTTATAATGCTGAGGAATTATTCGGTTCGGTTCTCAAAAATTACATTTGGGGGGGGACGTGAACCAAGGGGATCAGAGCCTGAGGGGACCAGGTACTGGTCCAGACTGTCCAGGTCATCATCCCCGGGGATGTGATAGGTATGGATCAACTCTTCAAGGTTGTAGGTGAGGGATGCCCATGGGGCGCTACGCAAATCCTCAAGGTCTATGTTGTCCAAAGGGTCCTTTGGCTCAGCATCAGGAACTGGATTCAAGACAGAGGCTGCTGCCCCTTCGTGGTGCGCCCCATCTACTGCCAGGGGTGCTCCCAGGTCTAAGGAGCTGCTCGTGCCAGGAACACTGGGAGTACTTTCTAGGGAGTCTTCAGGAAAGTAGGGATCCCTCTCGCTCCCTTTATCTTCTTTGGGTACTAGGAATCTCCTCCCCTCTGCATCAATTCTCTTCCTTCTGGCTCGCTGGTTCTTAAACCAAACCTGGGGAGAGACAAGGGAGAAGTCAATAGGGGATCCAAGGGAAGGGCCCTTCTCTGTGCAGCTCCTGTCTCAGACTCGTCTCAATTTCTAGGGACAAGAGAGATTGTTCAAGGAGTCAGGGCATGAGGCCAGACAGGTTCAATGCTGGCACCACCTACTGTCCCCAGCCAGCCAGGAAGTGATCCCAAGTGCCCAGATCCAGGAGTGATTCTTGAGCCCTGCTGTATGTGCCAGACATCAAATAAAATAAAATAAAAGGGGACATAAGGTGCTGTTTCTGTCACCTTCTTGGGAGTCCATTCCACTGTCCTAGAAGATACGCACAGAACTGCCCACACACATACTGGGAAACAATTTGGCAGAATCCCAGCCAGAGGACAAAAGACAGGGATCTAGTCACATGTGTTAACCACATTCTACATATAATTCACATCCGCACCAAGGGTGATCCCAGAGCACAGGACCAGCAGTCATTCCTGAGCACTGCAGGGTGTGGTCCTAATGCAGAGCAAAGTCAAAAGCAACAGAGAAATGAAGGGGCCTGAGACTCTGTTTCTCTTTCTCAGAATAGTCCACAATGTTGGTACACTAAATCAAACCAATACTCATCATGAGTCCACAAAATAGAAATGCAAAAAAACAAACAAACAAAAAAAAAAACCCCACAAACTTTTGGATTAAATAAAAAAAAAAGATATTGGGTCTGACCTGACAAGTAGACACTTCTGCACCCTGATGTACTGCCATGACTGGAATATGTAAGGAGAAGGGGTGCTTTGGACTCAAGGTGCTGTGGGGAAACACACACATGCACTTACCTGAACCACATGCTCTTCTAGTTGTGCCTCAGATGCCACATCCTGGATAGTGGCCCAGCCTGGGCTCAGGGTCCTCTGGGAGACATCCCTGAGCACCCTCAGCTGTCTTGGGGTAAGCCGAGTGCGCAGCTTTTGGGCCTGTTTCCTCTTTTCTGCAAGGGGAAAAAAATGGAAGGTTAAGGATACCAAAAGGGTCCAAAATCAGCTCCTGGAAATGCAGAAATATTACAACAAGGAGATTGCACAGATTGACAGGGTTCAATTCCTGGTACCACACTTGGGCTCAAGACCTGAACAGGAGTGATCACAGAGCTCACAGCCAGGAGTAAGCCCTGAGCATGGCATGGTGTGTCCTTCCCATCCTCCCCAAAAGAAAATAATTTCCCAGAAATCAAAGAAATTAGATCATGTGAGTCATTGACATTCACACATTTCCACCCTGCGCTGTCCTAAGAGCCTTCGCTTATATTTGGAGGAATCTCACAGCAGCCCCCACAGTGCATGAGCTAGAGAACTGGACAGACACCACCTCACATGAACAGTGTCTCTGCATGAAACTCAGGGGAGTGGAGCATTATCACTGGAAAAATCTCCAGCACCAGGCATTGATACACCAATCTCACCAGGTAACCAAGAGTACAGAGTCTGAACTAAGCCCTGAGCTCTCCCCACTATGCCCCTTGCTTAAAAAGTTAGAAATATGGGCCCGGAGAGATAGCACAGTGGTGTTTGCCTTGCAAGCAGCCGATCCAGGACCAAAGGTGGTTGGTTCGAATCCCGGTGTCCCATATGGTCCCCCGTGCTGCCAGGAGCTATTTCTGAGCAGACAGCCAGGAGTAACCCCTGAGCACTGCTGGGTGTGGCCCAAAAACCAAAAAAAAAAAAAAAAAAAAAGTTAGAAATATAGGGGCCGGGTAGGTGGCGCTGGAGGTAAGGTGTCTGCCTTGCAAGCGCTAGCCAAGGAAGGACCGCGGTTCGATCCCCCAGCGTCCCATATGGTCCCCCCAAGCCAGGGGCGATTTCTGAGCACATAGCCAGGAGTAACCCCTGAGCGTCAAACGGGTGTGGCCCAAAAAAAAAAAAGTTAGAAATATAAAAGAGGGCCCGGAGAGATAGCACAGAGGCGTTTGCCTTGCAAGCAGCCAATCCAGGACCAAAGGTGGTTGGTTCGAATCCCGGTGTCCCATATGGTTCCCCCGTGCCTGCCAGGAGCTATTTCTGAGCAGACAGCCAGGAGAAAGCCCTGAGCACCGCCGGGTGTGGCCCAAAAACCAAAAAAAAAAAAAAAAAAAAAGAAATATAAAAGAAAAAGAGAGAGTGTGAAAGAACAGAAAAAAATGTTCCTACTGATTTTTCTGGTCAAAGATTCCTAACAAGGAGAAAGACAAAAGAGTCGGCACAGGAACAGAGCTGTGGATAGAGAAGGGCCCAAATAACAGCAAAATGCAAGTGGGGCGCCACCATTAAGAGGCCCAAGGCTACATAACTGGAGTAGATTTACTCCAAACTTTGAACTATCTCAGGGAAAAAAAAGAAAGAAAGAAATATCTCAAGGGCTGAAAGGTCTACAGCAACCTCAAAGCTTCCCATTCTTTTTTTTTTCTTTCCTTTTTTTTTTTTTTTTTTTTTTTTGGCTTTTTTTGGCTTTTTTTGGCTTTTGGGTCACACCTGGCAGCACTCAGGAGTTCCTCCTGGCTCTATGCTCAGAAATCACTCCTGGCAGGCTCGGAGAACCATATGAGATGCTGGGATTCGAATCACCGTCCTTCTGCATGCAAAGCAAATGCCCTACCTCCATACTATTTCTCAGCCCCCAAAGCTTCCCATTCTTACCTTGAATCATAAAATCACCCCAAAACCCTACTACATTCTGCCTAGTTTCCAACTTACCTGCCATAGAAGCTTCTAGAAAGGACTGAACTTCCAGAGTTGCTGTAATCTAATCTGTGAGTTGAGTGAAGTCTGTCACTAGAGCAGGCAGCAAGGCCAAATACATAGAAAACCCAATGATGGCCACACCCTATGGCACCCCTCCATAGGACCCACCCTAATTAAGCAGCTGGCAAGGCCATGCCCTCCAGGGACCCAATATCACATGCCACTCCCTGCCAGGGCCTTTTGAAAGATTTATCCGGAAAGGGTACAGGCCTCATATGCTGCTGACCCCAGCTTGATCCTGCCACTATATCTGGTCCTCTGAGTCTTCCCTGAGTGTTTCCTGAGCACAGGGACCTGAGTTCATCTTCTCTATTATGGGGGTGGCTAAGAACCAAATAAACATAATATACAATGGCAGGATCCCAATACCAACTGTCAAAGTTTCACTCACGGAAGCCAATGGAATCAGCATCAGAGCCTGCTCAGGAGACAGAATAGGAAGCAGGATGGTGCCAGGACAAGTTTACTCAGAGGGCAGGACTACAGCATGCCAGGCAATGGACCCTACTCTAATAAATAGGCATCTCATGACTTTGAGACCTGCAGTGTGTCCTTGCCATCTGAGGGCACAAGTAACACTAAATATCCTGTAGAACACCTGGACTCCAAGTTCTTTTAGAATGAGTATTATTTTTGGGAGGAAAGGGCCAGACATGAGGGCACTCAGGGGTTATTCCTAACTCTGAGCTCAAAATAGCTCCTGACGGGCTCATGGGCCATATGGGATGCTGAGGATCGAACCCTGGTTCATTCTGTTGGAGGCATGCAAGGCAAACAAGCTCTACCACTGTGCTATCACTGCAGCTTTAGAGGATGAGTATTCTTTATGGTCTCCCCTAAATCATCAGTGCTGCTTTTAGGGATCCCAGTTCCCTGACCAAATAAAGATGAAGAAACCCCTGAAGTTCCTATAAACTGAGCTGTTCAGCCATAGATAAGGAGTGCAGAGGTGCGTAGAATGTTTAGCAGAGCAATAGGACCCTTCTGTTGTCTTCCCCAACACACCTGGTCCCCAAACTTGGGTTTCTCCCAAGTTCCCAAAATCAGGGATTATTTATGCAAACCGGGGTGAGGGTCAAAAGTCAAACAAGCATCAGATCCAACCAAGAAGAAGATGCTCAGATACAGGAAGCTCGTGGGAAGAAGAGGGTCTGAGGGGAGGATAATCCAATGGTCTGAGCACTCAACCAAGGGAAACATGGCGACTGAATTTGTCCCAGAACAGGCCCAGCAGTCTAGAAGCAGAGATGCTCTGGCCTCTGCTCAGCTCTTATCTCTGCTCCTGTTTGAGCCCAAAGTTCTCCAGACACACTGATTTTTATTTAAAAAAAAAAATGGGGATGGGCCCGGAGAGATAGCACAGCGGTGTTTGCCTTGCAAGCAGCTGATCCAGGACCAAAGGTGGTTGGTTCGAATCCCGGTGTCCCATATGGTCCCCCGTGCCTGCCAGGAGCTATTTCTGAGCAGACAGCCAGAAGTAACCGCTGAGCACTGCTGGGTGTGGCCCAAAAACTAAATAAAAAAAAAAAAATGGGGAGGGAGTTACACACAGCTGCACTAAAGGGGTTACTCCTGGCTCTGTGCTCAGAAATCGTTCCTGGTGGCGCTAGAGGTAAGGTGCCTGCCTTGCCTGCGCTAGCCTAAGATGGACCTCGGTTCGATCCCCCAGTGTCCCATATGGTCCCCCAAGCCAGGAGCAATTTCTAAGTGCATAGCCAGGAGTAATCCCTGAGCATCAAATGGGTGTGGCCCAAAAACCAAAAAAAAAAAAAAAAATGCTTGAAGAAATCGTTCCTGGCAGGCACCAGGGGCCACATGGGACCCTGGGATTCAAACCACTGTCTGTCCTGGATTGACTGCCTGCAAGGCAAGCATCCTACTGCCCTACTGCTGCTATGCTATCTCTCCAGCTCCCACATTTAATTTTTTTTATGATTACATTGATTTCCCATGTTATTCAGAATCCTGATGTTCCCTGCGTTAACTATTCCAACACTTACCCCACCACCGATGTGGCCTTCAATCCGCTCACTGCCTATCTGAGCCTGCCCCCTTGAATCACTAACAAATTTACTACATATTGTTTGTTACCAAAAAAGATAAAGTGAATAATCAAAAAGAAGGGCAGGAAGGGTCCATTTGAAATCACTGTTCTATCCCTCTAGGCTATTACTAACATCATTGTCTCAGGATTTACGAGGCTGTGTTGGGGTAATTTACACCTCCTTTGTTATTGTTTAGACTTGACTAGCTTGGGGAGACCAAGTGCCAAGCTTAATAGCCCATTTCTCCTTTTCTACAGGGGAAAAAGATGGAAGGTTAAAGATTCCAAAAGGGTCCAAAATCAGCTCCTAAGGGGCCAGAGAGATAGCATGGAGGTAGGGTGTTTGCCTTGCATACAGAAGGACGTTGGTTTGAATCCAGGCATCCCATAAGGTCTCCTGAGGCTACCAGGAGCAATTTCTGAGCATAGAGCCAGGAGTAACCCCTGGGTGTGACCCAAAAACAAACAAAACAAAAATCAGCTCATAAAAATAGAGAAATATTGCAGCAGAAAGAGTGCTTGCCCTGCACAAATTGATCAGGGTTCAATTCTTGGCTCTTGGTGTCAAGAGCACAGGCAGGAGTGATCACAGAGCTAACAGCCAGAGTAAGCCCTGAGAATGGCATAGTGTGTCCCTTCCATTCTCCCCAAAACAAAATTAATTCCCAGAATTAGGAAAATAGATCATATTAGTCATAGACATTCACACATTTCCACCCTGCACTGCCCTAAGAGCCTTCGCTTACTTTTGGAGGAATCTCACAGCAGCCCCCACAGTGCATAGGCTAGAAAATTGGACAGACACCGCTTCACATGACAGTGTCTCTGCATGAAACTCAAGGGAGTTGAGTATTATAACTGGGGAAATCTCCAGCACCATGTATGAGACCACGAACCCCACCAGGTGGACCCCACCAGGTGACCAAGAGCTCAGAGACAGGAGTAAGCCCTGAGCTCTACCAGCTATGTCCTTTGTTAAAAGTTAGAAATAGGGGCCGGGTAGGTGGCGCTGGAGGTAAGGTGTCTGCCTTGCAAGCGCTAGCCAAGGAAGGACCGCGGTTCGACCCCCGGCGTCCCATATGGTCCCCCCAAGCCAGGGGCAATTTCTGAGCACATAACCAGGAGTAACCCCTGAGCATCAAACGGGTGTGGCCCAAAAACCAAAAAAAAAAAAAAAAAAAAAAAGTTAGAAATAAAAAGTTTAAAAAAAAAGTTGGGGCCGGAGAGATAGCACAGAGATAGGGTCTTTGCTTTAGACGCAGAAGGACAGTAGTTCAAATCCCAGATTCCCATATGGTCCCCCGAGCCTGCTGGGGGCAATTTCTGAATGTAAAGCAAGGAATAACCCCTGAGTGCTGCCGGGTATGACCCAAAAAAAAAAAAGTTAGAAATATAAGGGACCAGAGAGATAGCATAGAGGTATGGCATTTGCCTTGCATGCAGAAATACAGTGTGACCCAAAAACCTGAGAGAGAGAGAGAGAGAGAGAGAGAGAGAGAGAGAGAGAGAGAGAGAGAGAGAGAGAGAGAGAGAGAGAGAGAGAGAGAGGAAAGTTAGAAATATAAGAAAAAAGAGAGTGTAGAGAACCTGGTCAAAGATTCCTAATGAGAAAAAAAAAAAAAGAGAAAGGAGCACAGGAACACAGCCATGAATAAAGAAAGACCCAAGTAATAGCAAAATGCAAGTGGGGCACCACCATGAAGGAGTCCAAAGCTATGGAACTGAGTGGATTCACTGCAAACTTTGAAACACCTCAGGGGCTGACAAGGTCTCCAGCCACCTCAAAGCTTCCCATTTTGCCTTGAATCACCCAAATAATCCCAAAACCCTACATTCCTCCCAGTTTCCAACTTACCTGCCATAGAAGCTTCTAGAAAGAACTGAACTTCAAGAGATGCTGAACTCTCTGAGCTGTAGAATGAAGTCTATCATTCTAGTGGGAAACAAGGCCAAATACATGGAAAATCCAGTGATGGCCACACCCTACAGCCCCCCCCCCCTTAGGACCCACCCTAATTAAGCAGCAGGCAAGGCCATGCCCTCTAGACTCCCAATCACCCATGTATGTCACTCCCTACCTGGGCCTTCTCCGGGAAGATGTCTCCAGAAAGGGCACAGACCTTACATTCTGCTGACTTCAGTTTAATCCTGCCACTGCATCTGGTCCTCTGAGCCTTCCCAGAGTGTTTCCTAAGCACAGGGCCTTGAGTTAACCTTCTATATAATGGGGGTGGCCAAAAACCAAATAAAATTAAATCACAGTGGCAGGATCCCAGTTAATGCCAACCCTCTATGCATCACTCGCAAAAGTTTATGGAATCAACATAAGAGTCTGATCAGAGACGAACGGGGAACAGGATGGTGCCAGGGACAAGACTGCTCAGAGGGCAGGGCTGCAAAATGCCAGGCCAGGGGCCCCACTCTATCCAGACACCCCATGACCCTGAGACTTGCAGTGTGTTGTTAGGCCACCCTTGGCCCCAAGTTTACTCAACATCCTGCAGAAACCCCAACTTTAGACTCTGTGGGAGGAGTATTTCATGGGGGTGGCCCCTAATCATCGGTGCTGCTTTTAGGGATTCCAGTTCCCTGGCCAAAAAAAGGTGATGAAAACCCTGAAATTCCTGTGAGTTGAACTTATCAGCTTCAGAGAAGGAGTGCAGAGACACAGAGAATGTTTAGCAGAGCTGGAGGGCCCTTCTGTTGTCTTCCCCAACACACATGGTCCCCAAGTATCACTGAGTTTCTCCCCAGTTCACAAAGTCAGGGTTTATTCATGAAAACCTGAGTGAAGGTCAAAAGCCAAACAAACATCAGATCCAACCAAGTAGAGGATGATTAAACACAGAAAGCTCCTGAAAAGAAGATGGGCTGATGGGAGGATCATCCAATAATCTGGGAATTCATCCCAAGGGAAACATGGTGGCTGAATGTGCCCCAGAACAGGCCCAGAACCTTGGAAGCAGAGATGCTTTGGCCGCTGCTCAGCTCTTATATCTCCACTCCTGCTCAAACCCAGAGTTCTCTAGACATCCTGATTTTTAATACCTTTTCATTTAAAATTTTTATGATAAAACTGTGATTTCCCATGTTATTCAAAATCCTGATGTTCCCTGCATTAAATATTATGACACCCATCCTACGAACAGTTTGACCTTCGCTCTATCATCTATCCAGTTTCCCACCCTCCATCTGAGCCTGCCCCCTTGAATAACAAACAAATTTACTAAATACTATTTGTTACCATAAAAAAAAAGAGAAAGAGAATAATCAAAACGTACATTAGGAAGGGTTCATTTGAAATCTCTCTTCTATCCCACTATGGATTTACTGGGCTGTGTTGGGGCAATTTAAGCCTCGTTTGTTACTGTTTAGATTTAACTAGTTTGGTGAGACCATCCTCTTAGTGGTTCAATTCACACTGCCCTCAACAGTGCTGGAACTTTCAGGAAGAAGAAAGTGATTGAACAAGGGATCTGGAGTCACAGCAATATTTAACAGGGATGGAAAAGTTGTTCGCCTTTCACACCATTATCGAGGTTTTTCCCTTCGCCTCATCTGGTCCCCTGAGCCTGAGAAAGAGTGATCGCCTAAGGACCAGAGCTGTAGCACAGTGGGAAGGGCATTTGCCTTGCACACAACCAACTAGAGTTGTATCCAGGCATCCCATAATCCTTCCAGGAGTAATTGCTAAACTCAGAGCCAAGAGTAAATCCTGTGAGCGAGTACAGTTTGTAAGGCGCTTGCCTTGCAAAGCCCAGGTTGAATTCTCAAACCCACAAGGATAATTGTTGTATGAAGAAGCAAGAGTAAACCCTGAACATCACCAGGTGTGGTCCAAAAAAAATAAGAGAAGATCTTTCTTCTACCTGGATACAGAGAAACAGAGCAAGGGAACATATCCAGGGCTTAATTACAGGCCCTTGACTTAACATGCAGAGCAGAGATACCAGAAGTTTGGGGAAGAGGAAAGAAACCAAGGGACTGGACCCGGAGAGATAGCACAGCGGTGTTTGCCTTGCAAGCAGCCGATCCAGGACCAAAGGTGGTTGGTTCGAATCCTGGTGTCCCATATGGTCCTCCGTGCCTGCCAGGAGCTATTTCTGAGCAAATAGCCAGGAGTAACCCCTGAGCAATGCCGGGTGTGGCCCAAAAACCAAAAAATTAAAAAAAAAGAAACCAAGGGACTGACCTCGGCTCTGCTTAGAGACACAAGACTGCGATGGAGGGTCACAGACTCAGAATTGTAGGGACGGTGCTGTTTGTGTACATGAAAATAATTAATGGGATCACCATGGGATCATGTTCCCTATAATATAATAAAAATACATTACTTGGGACTGAAGAGATAGCAATTTCAGGATGGATGGTAGTTCAAATCCGTGCATCCCATATGGTCCCCCGAGCCTGCCAGGAGTGATTTCTGAGCACAGAGCCAGGAGTAACCCCTGAGCACTGCTGAGTGTGACCCAAAAACCAAAAAAAAAAAAAAAAAAAAAAACAATACTTGGTTTGTAAATCATCTGGGCTGTTAAATCCTTTGTTGGGTATTTGTGAATCCAAAAACAGTCCCCAGAATGAGAAATTACTTCCCATCCCCTTGTCCCCTTTCGGGGGGAGACCTCGGTAATATTTATCCACAGCAAATAATAATCCACACAGACAAGAAGGATAGGGTGTAAAAGATTGGGCAAAGAGAGTGAGAGAATCCTCTTGCAGCCTGCAGCTTTCGCAAAAAGACCTCTCTCCCCTGTCCATCAAGCTATTTATTGCCAACTCCACAGCGCCCCCACCTGGAAGGGCTAGGTGGGGCAATAGTCACAGAACAATCCTAGGAAATACTTTTATATACAACAATTCCAAGAATAATCTTATGGAAACTTTTTCATATACTACATTGGTTCACTTGATAGTAGAGAAGTTAGGTGCTGCCTTGCACAGCAGAGACTCAGGGTTCGATGCTGGATACCATCTATGGTTGCCTGAACACAGCCAGGAAAGTTGAGGGCAGAGTCAGGAGTAAACCCTAAGCACTGCCAGGTGCAGTAAGAAATTCTAGCATGGGGCTGGAGGGACAGTACAGCCTTGGACAAGGCCATCCCTGGTTAGATCCTCGTCATCCCTTAGTGTTCCTATAGCATGTCAGGAGTTATTTCTGAGTGCAGAGCCAGGAGAAACCCGAGTGCTGCCTGGTGAGGCCCAAAACCCACCACCCAAAATAAAATTTTAGCATGGTTTTCAGGACAAAGTTTATACCAAAGTCATGAATTGTGCACTTGGTTCTCACCAATATTTCACGGAGGAACCTGGCACTGAGAGGGGCTCTTTCTCTTTCAGTGCTGGGGGTCTGAGCAGTGGTTCTTGGATTAGGGTGAAGTCCTTCCTCCTTAATTTGGAGAGGGGTACAGTCTCCCCATGTGAATTAATACCTGTCGGCTTTTCTCTTTTGCTCTTTTCTTTTGGGTTACCCTTGGCTGTGCTGAGGACTGTTCAGGGTCACTCCTGATGGTGCATGGGGGACTCTATGTGATATGGGGTTCAAAGTCAGGTCTCTGTGTTCAAGCCCATAGCCCTCTAGTTTGTATTATGTCCCCAGCCTCCGCTCAAGTGTGGAACTCTGAGCACCCTAACTTGACCTCTAGGCCCTTTGGTACCCCCTGAACTGAGGTTTTGGAGACATAGCACAGCTGGGCTCCCAAGGCTGAGAGTTGGGGCACAGGCAAATGACATCTCCTACAGCTCTGGCTGGCACCACTCAAGACGAAGGACTTTCCTGTCATTGTGGAACCTTCTAGAAGGTGTTCAACACCATCCCAGCTCCATATCCAAATGGATCCAGTCGCTGTGGACAGGACAGGGCCAGGATGGAACCTAGCCCTCCTGCTATAAGGCAGGTGCTCGGCTCAGCAATCTTTCTCCTCCCCTCCCAATGGCTGAACCAGTCAGGATGGACAGGAAGGCAAAACTCAGCAGAATAATAGCAAAGTCGTCTGAGAGATGCACCACAATGACAAAGGCATTTATCCTTTAAAAATCAATTTATTAGATTCAATAGATTTATAAACTTTGACCAGGTTTCCTGCCTGTTGTCCCACCCATCTCTACACCCCACAGAAGAAGATTCTAGTCTCTTCACACAGCATCACTGGCAGGTGGGTCATAGTCTTGGCTTAGGGGGTGCAGGATGCAGCCCTTCACTCTCAGGGTTCCTGGGGTATCTACCATCCCTGACCAGAACAACAGTCACTGTCTTCTGTGGAATATTCTTCTGAGAAAGAGTAACAGAGTCTCAGGTCCCTTCATTCTCTCTTGTTTTGGACTCTGCATTGCTGAGAAATTACTTCTGGTCCTATGCCTAGTGATCACCCCTGGTGGGGAATGTGAACTGAGGGGAGCAGATACTGGTCCAAATTGATCAGGACATTGTCACTTGGGATGTGATAGGACTGAATAAACTCTTCGAGGTTCTTAGGAGTGATCCCTGAGCAGGGACTCTGAGCACAGAAAAAAACTCAGATCTCAGCACAGATATCCCTCCAAACACCTTCTTTTATGTTCACTTCAGGGGTGCAAAGAGGGGCTTGAATCTGAAGTTGGAAATAAATATGTGGAAAGCTCTGGAAAATGAGAAGATTCTATTTGTTTTTGTTTTAGTTTTCATTTTGGATTGGTTTGGTTTGGGGTCACAGCTGGCAGTGCTCAGCGGTTACTCCTAGTTCTGCGCTCAGAAATCTCTCCTGGCAGGCTTGGGGGACCTTATGGAATGCCGGGGATTGAACCCAGATCCGTCCAGGGTCAGGCATGTGCAAGGCAAATGCCCTGTGCTGTGTTATCACTCCAGCCCCTGGTAAATGAAAAGACTTTGACGTATGAGTAGGTTATCTGGAAGGAAGAGGAAGTCAGGCAGAAGGTCCATGGTCACTGAAATCCAAAGGAAGAATTCCCAATTGCTTGTTGAAGAACTATCATTAAAAAATCCTCTCCACGTTAATAAAATATTGAAAAATTCTGGTGTTGCAGGAAATCACTTCCTGTTGTTGAAGGAAGGAGCACACCGGTGTCCATAGGGGGCTGCATGCAAATTCTCAAGGTCTCTGTAGTCTAAGGGGGTCCCTTGGCTCAGCATCCAAGGCTGGACTCTACTCAGAGGCTGCTACCTCTCTGGGGGTCTCCTCAGCCACTTCTCGGCGAACTCTCAGGTCCAAGGGACTGCATATGCTAGACTCCAGGGAGTCTTCAGGAGAGTTGGGCTCTCCCTTGCTCTCAGCACTGCACTTGGGCACTGGAAAACTCCTTCCCTTTGCATCCTTCTTCCTCCTGGCTCGCTGGTTCTGGAACCAAACCTAGGGAGTGATAGTGAGAGGTCAATAAGGGGTTCCAAGCAGAAAGACCCTTTCTGCAGCTCCTGTCTCAGACTCGTCTCAACTAATTTCTCGGCAACAAAAGAGATTGTACTAGAGGTCAGATGTTTGGGCCCAGGTAGGTTCAATCCCAGCCTGGAGTGATCATGAGCTCTGCAGCCCATGCTAAGCATCAATAAAATAATGTAAAATTGGGCCCAGAGAGATAGCACAGTGGCGTTTGCCTTGCAAGCAGCTGATCCAGGACCAAAGGTGGTTGGTTCGAATCCCGGTGTCCCATATGGTCCCCTGTGCCTGCCAAGAGCTATTTCTGAGCAGACAGCCAGGAATAACCCCTGAGCAATGCCTGGTGTGGCCCAAAAACCAAAAAAACAAACAAACAAACAAAAAACATATAAAAAATGTAAAATAAAACAAAATAGGGCCTGGAGAGATAGCTCAGCGGCGTTTGCCTTGCAAGCAGCCGATCCAGGACCAAAGGTGGTTGGTTCGAATCCCGGTGTCCCATATGGTCCCCCGTGCCTGCCAGGAGCTATTTCTGAGCAGATAGCCAGGAGTAACCCCTGAGCACAGCTGGGTGTAACCCAAAAACCAAAAAAAAAAAAAAAAAATGAGGGGCTCATAGAACCCTGTTTCTTTCCCCTTCTTGGGAGTCAATTCTACTGTCCCCGGGCAAAGGCCTCACCCTGCACAAACCCATTCACTCATGTTCCTGGGAAACCCTTTGGCAAATTCCTAGCCCAGGGCACAAATGACAAGGATCCAGCACACGGTAATCACATACCACATACTGTTCACATCCCCACCAAGGGCGATCCCTGAGCACTGCAGGTTGGGCCCCAACACAGAGGAAAGTCAAAAGCAGGAGAGAAATGAAGGGACTTGAGTTCGTTTCTCTTTCTCAGAAGAATAGTGCACTATGTTGGTGATGTTGTGTTGAAACCTCTACTTAGGTTATTATCAATGAGGTTTCTGGATCTGCAATCTTTCGCCCAGTGATATCATGGATAAATTTACAGCTCTAAGATCCATCAAAAGTCTCCATTTAAAAAAAGGGGGGGGGTGCGGAGAGATAGCACAGCGGCGTTTGCCTTGCAAGCAGCCGATCCAGGACCAAAGGTGGTTGGTTCGAATCCCAGTGTCCCATATGGTCCCCCCGTGCCTGCCTGCCAGGAGCTATTTCTGAGCAGATAGCCAGGAGTAACCCCTGAGCACTGCCGGGTGTGGCCCCCCCCAAAAAAAGAGGGGGGGCCGGAGAGATAGCACAGCGGCATTTGCCTTGCAAGCAGCTGATCCAGGACCAAAGGTGGTTGGTTCGAATCCCGGTATCCCATATGGTCCCCCGTGCCTGCCTGGAGCTATTTCTGAGCAGACAGTCAGGAGTAACCCTGATCACCGCCAGGTGTAACCCAAAAACCAAAAAAAAAAAAAAAAAAAAAAAAAGTCTCCATTTACCAGATTTCTTTTTTATAGTGAATATAGGTGAATTACACTGAGAAAAAGATGGTTCAATATGTCCTAAACTTAGCTGTTTCTCCACTAATTCTGTCAGCACCTTTAATTTATCAGTTTTAAGGGGCCACTGACCTGTCCAAATTGGTTCACCAGATTTCCATTTTATTTTTATTGGTGCTGGTGTTTTTATGGTAGTGGCCCCTACTAAAAATTTTGGGTTTTTAAATCAAAAGAAGGTTCGGGCTCTTCTGGAGCTAAAGGGATGTGGAATTCTGCTTTCCACTGTTTGTGTAGGTCACGGCCCCACAGGGATGGTGAAAATGGGCCCACGTGAGGTCTGATTATCGCTTTTTGATTTTCTGGGCCGTAAAATATCATAGTCCTCGTACTCAACAGACAGGAGCTCAGGCCTCCTACTCCTTCTAGCGAATACAGGATTTCCTGAAGAGGCCAATTTTCTTTCTGGCCATTCTTTATCAGAAATTACGGTAACCTGAGCACCCATATCTATCATTTCGTCAAAGAGTTGCCCTTACAAGTGAAGTTTGATCATTGGGTGTTCATCTTTAAATTTAGTAACCAGAGCCACGATTGGGTTTTGAACAGTACCCGGATCTGTGCTTCTAAAACCTCCAATTCTAGTCTTATCTGAAGTCCCAAATTTGACATAAGACACTATTTTTTTTTTTTTTTTTTGGTTTTTGGGTCACACCCAGCGGTGCTCAGGGGTTACTTCTGGCTGTCTGCTCAGAAATAGCTCCTGCCAGGCACAGGGGACCATATGGGACACCGGGATTCGAACCAACCACCTTTGGTCCTGGATCAGCTGCTTGCAAGGCAAACACCGCTGTGCCATCTCTCCAGGCCCCTCATAAGGCACTATTACTATCTCAGCAATCGCTTCTTTTTTTTTTTTTTTTTTTTTTTTGGTTTTTGTTTTTTCGGGCCACACCCGTTTGATGCTCAGGGGTTACTCCTGGCTAAGCGCTCAGAAATTGCCCCTGGCTTGGGGGGCCATGTGGGACGCTGGGGATTGAACCGCGGCCCTTCCTTGGCTAGCGCTTGCAAGGCAGCCACCTTACCTCTAGCGCCACCTCACCGGCCCCGTAGAAGGTAATGAGAATGTACTCATCTATCTTTTTTTTTTTTTTTTTTTTTTTTTTTTGGTTTTTGGTTTTTGGGCCACACCCAGTGGTGCTCAGGGGTTACTCCTGGCTGTCTGCTCAGAAATCGCTCCTGGCAGGCACGGGGGACCATATGGAACACCGGGATTCGAACCAACCACCTTTGGTCCTGGATCGGCTGCTTGCAAGGCAAACGCCGCTGTGCTATCTCTCCGGGGCCCCAATCGCTTCTTTTTTAAAAGTCCATGTAACTGGTACAGTAATAACTACAATGATTTCTCCCATAGAATCTGAGTCAGTGATACCAGTGGATACTGATATACCTTTTATGTTGAGGGAACTTCTGCCAAGAATCAAATCCATAGTATTTGGGGGTGGCAGGCCCACAATGCCAGTTTCTAACATGTTTTTGTTTTTGTTTTTTTTTGGTTTTTGGGCCACACCCGGTGATGCTCAAGGGTTACTCCTGGCTATGCGCTCAGAAGTCGCTCCTGGCTTGGGGGACCATATGGGATGCCGGGGGATCGAACCCCGGTCCGTCCTAGGCTAGCGCAGGTAAGGCAGGCACCTTACCTTTAGCGCCACCGCCCGGCCCCACCAGTTTCTAACATGTAAGGGCATGCTCTTGGGTAAATTGTAGTGTCCTCTGGGCATAATATGTCTAATGCGGCACTCCCTGATGTGGAGTGAATTAATTCCCTTATTGTGATGAATTTTCTTGGGCTGGGCTTGAAAGGATTATTGTCTGTGAGCTTTGCCCCTGATTTGGAAGGGCCTGCGGGGAGGCCCTGTGGGCATTTCCCTGCATCTTGTATGTGTGCCCTTGAGGAGCTGAATTTATAAGGAAACGGCAATTTCTTTTGATATGCCCTGTTTTCCACAATGGTAGCAAGCTATTTGCCTCCTGGGGATTGTGTTGAACCACTGGGCGAAAGATTGCAGATTCAGAAACCTCATTGATAATAACCTAAATAGAGGTTTCAACACAACAGGTGGCACTAAACCAAATCAATGCTCATGAGACCATGAAATGGAAATGCAAGAAAACATATTTTTAATAAAGAAAAAAACATTGCTCCCCGACTAGACAAGCAGAAACCTCTGCGTCCTGGTGTTCTATTATGACTAGAATATGTGTGAGGAGGGGTCTCTGGACTTGGGGTGTTGTAGGTAAATGTTTATAGGTGTTTACCTGAATCACATGCTCATTCAGTTGAGTCTCAAAAGCCAGATCTTGGATATTGGCCCAATCTGGATTCAGATTCCTCTTGGAGAAGTCCCTGAGCACTCTAAGCTGTTCTGGGGTGAATTTGGTGCGCGGCTTATGAGCCCTTCTCTTCTTTTCTGCAGGGGAAAATAATGAGGCTCTTAGGAAAGCAAAAATGATAGAACAATTAAGAGGAAAATAAATTATGATATTCTATGACACTAAAACATCTCCACACTGAGATGCCCTAAACCTTTGTCTGTATTTGGGGGGGATCTCCCGGCAGCACCCACAATGCACTCACGTCAGAACTTAAAACAGTATCCGAAAACCCAGCCTCATGCAGGGTCAGTGTCTGCAAGAATATCAAAAAAGGAAAGTATTATCTCTGGATTGATCTCGGGAATCCCCTCTACTAGTGATCTCTAACTGCAAGACCTAGTGTCAGCCCTGAGAACTCTCAGTTGTGGAAAAGAAAGTATAGAGAGAAAAGAGAGATTGAGAATGAAAAGAAGGGAGGGAAGGAAGGAAGGAAGGAAGGAAGGAAGGAAGGAAGGAAGGAAGGAAGGAAGGAAGGAAGGAAGGAAGGAAGGAAGGAAGGGAGGGAGGGAGGGAGGGAGGGAGGGAGGGAGGGAGGGAGGGAGGGAGGGAGGAAAAGGGAGGGAGAAAAAGGGAGGGAGAAGAGGGAGGGGGGAGGAAGGAAGGAAGGAAGGAAGGGAGGGAGGGAGAGAGGGAGGGAGGGAGGGAGGGAGGAAGGGAGGAAGGAAGGAAGGGAGGGAGGGAGGGAGGGAGGGAGGGAGGAAAAGAGGGAGGAAGGGAGGGAGGGAGGAAAAGAGGGAGGAAGGGAGAAAAAGGGAGGGAAGGAGGGAGAAAAAGGGAGGGAAGGAAAAAAAGGGAGGGAGGAAAGAAGGAAGGAAGGAAGGAAGGAGGGAGGGAGGAAGGGAGGGAGGGAGGAAGGAAGGAAGGAAGGAAGGAAGGAAGGAAGGAAGGAAGGAAGGAAGGAAGGAAGGAAGGAAGGAAGGAAGGAAGGAAGGAAGGGAGGGAGGGAGGGAGGGAGGGAAGGAGGGAGGAAGGGAGGAAGGAAGGAAGGAAGGAAGGAAGGAAGGAAGGAAGGAAGGAAGGAAGGAAGGAAGGAAGGAAGGAAGGAAGGGAGGGAGGGAGGGAGGGAGGGAGGGAGGGAGAGAGGAGGGAGGGAGGGAGGGAGGAGGGAGGAAGGGAGGGAGCAAAGAAGAAAAGGGAATCACAGTATAGCAAAAACTAAAATAGAAAAAGACACACTGATGGATGCCAAAGCAGGTATTGACATGTCTTGTATGCTGGCAACATGGGTTCCATCCCAGATATTCAATATAGTGTTCCAACCCTAAGAGGGATCCCAAAGCACAGAGCCAGAATAATCAAGCATTTTTCATGTGTGGCCCAATATTTTATTTTTATTAAAAAAAAAACTTTTCGGGGGCTGGAGAGATAGCATAGTGATAGGGCATTTGCCTTGCACATGGCTGACCGAGGACTGACCTTGGTTCAATCTCAGGCGTCCCATATGGTCTCCATATGGAGCAATTTCTGAGCACATAGCCAGGAGTAACCCCTGAGTGTCACCAGGTGTGGCCCCCCCCAAAAAAAATTTAATTGTGTTGAGGGACCAGAGTGATAGCATAGTGGGTAGGACATTTGTTTTGCATGAGTCTGACCAGTGTTCCATCCCCAGAATCCCAAATGGTTTCCAAAGTCTGCCAAGAGTGATTTCTGAGCACAAAGCAAGGGGTAACCCCTGAGCACTACTGGGTGTGGACCAAAAACTAACAAACAAAAAATTGTTTTAAATCTCCTAGGGAAAGTTTCCTAAGTGAGGAGAAAGAAAAGAAACAGGACTAGCTAGAGCCAGTAGATGGGGAGGCCCAACTCCTTTCAAAATGCAAGTGGGTGTGTGTGGGGGGGGAACCCTTAAAGTTTCCAAGACTAGGGCCAGAGAGATAGCACAGCAGTAGGGCATTTGCCTTGCATGTGGCCGACCTGGGAGGAACCCGGTTCGATTCCCGGTACCCATATGGTCCCCCAGTCTGCCCCGGGGCAATTTCTGAGTGCAAAGCCAGGAGTAACCACTGAGCACCCATTTGTGCTGGCTGCTGCTCTATGGCTTGAGGTTCCCGGGGCTCACCTGATATGTCCTGTGGGGAAAGAATCCCTGGAAACAGGATGATTCAGCAAAATGGAGCAATATGTACCTCTTACAGAGAAAGGAGTAACCAACCTTGTCTCTTTGCACCAGTGTCCCTCTGTGGGGATGGGGTCTATCTCCTGGGGATTAGAATGTAGCTCCTATATCACTGCAGGGGGTTCTAGGCATGGGATTTTACCAGCAACCACTTTAGTCAAACCTTGGGGAGCAAACCCTGACCTCAGCTCTCAGAATCATCTTCCCCAAGAACATGCATCATAGATTATGGGGGAGTACAGGGCATAAGTGGTCTCTTCCACTAAACCCAGTGGCTCTGAATCAGGGGCTGGAGCTGAGGGGCTCCATTCCTACCCCTCTAGAGTGCCCACCATAAGAAGTCAAAGGGGGTTCTGTGCCCATAGGGCTGGAACTGCCAGAAGTTCAGGGTAGATAACCTGGGAGTCTGAGGACAATAACAGCCCCCCTTACTCCATGTCTGGTGCAGGGTCCTTTGCATGCTCAAGCTCTCCAAACTCTCTGTGGATTTTCTGGGGGCGGGGGGGACACTTGTCAGTGCTTGGGGGTTACTCCTGGCTCTGCTCAGAAACTACTCCTGGCAGGCTCAGAGGACCTTATGGGATGCTGAGGATCAAACCCAGATTGGTTGCATGCAAGGCAAACACCTTACCCGCTGTGCTATAGCTCCAGTCACACTCCATGTGTTTTCTTGAACTCTGCTGGTTCTGGAACCAAACCTGGGGAAAGAAGATTGTGAGATTTCCTTAAAAAGGGAAGGTCCCCCCTGATCAGGATCAGGAGTGTATTTGTGGGGGTAGCATCTCACACCCATTTCTTTTTTCGTTTTGGTTTGGTTTTGGTTTTGTGGGTCACAGCCAGTGGCACTCAGAAGTTAATTCTGGCTTTGCACTCAGAAACCACTCCTGGCAAGCTAAGGGGAACATATGGGATGCTGGGGATCAAACCCAGATTAACAACATGCTAGGCATGTCTCTGTGCTATCACTCCAGCCCCTCACACCCTTGTTTGTTTGTGGGCCACACCCAGCAGTGCTCAGGGGTTACTCCTGGCTCTGCACTCAGAAATCACTCCTGGCAAGCTCAGGGAACTACATGGGATACCAGGAATCAAACCCAGGTCTGTCCCAGGTTGGCTGAGTACAAGGAGATTGGCCTACTGCTGTGCTATCACTCCAGCCCCTCACACCCATTTCTAAATAAGGTTTTTCTCAGACTGAAGAGAAACAAATGGGGTTAAATATCCAGTCAGATCCCTGACCCCAGTATAAGTACTGCCAGAAGTGACTAAAACAAAAAACCTGGAGCAACCCCTGAGTTCTACTAGCATGTGAGCCCAAAATTGCCATAGAAAGTTTTCCCAGGCCCTTCATCCTTGGAATCCAAGTCGAGGCAGGACATGACCCAGGCATTAGCCATGGGCTCTGCCACAGAGCAAGGCATGCTGGAAGGGAAAGAAAGGCAGGCGGTACTAGGCCCAGGTCTCAGAGTAGGAAGGTGGGGGAGTCTGAAGTGTAGAGTTGGGACAGTCTTTGGTGATTCTTTATATCCCTGTTATGAGGCCTCTTAATTGAGGGGGTGCAGCTCCCTCCATGTGGTACCTCTGATTCTCTCACCAGAGAACAGAGAACATCACCAGAGAACATCATGGGTCTCAAATCAAAGGTTTTACTGGAACTCTGGTTCCCTTTCTCAAAGGGTGACTTTCCATCAAGCCGAAGGCCAGGAGAAAGAAGACAAAGACAAAATAATAAGTATGTATCCTAAAATCACTGAGACTGGAGGGGACCGGATTAGGGATGCTAAACAGAGACATGCAGGCCGTACCTGAATCAACCCCTTTGTCAGCTGTAACTTGGAGGCCAGTTCCTCGAACTCCTCCTCACTTGGGTAGTGGGTTTTTTCCCATAAGCCATTCAGTGCCTGCAGCTGGGCTTGGCTGCAACAAGAGCAGAGCTCCTCACAGGCGTCTCCTTGCATTCCTGCAGTGGAAAATTCAGGAGGCTCTCGTTAAACTAAAGTTGGTGAAAATCAGGGCTGGAATAATAATACAGTGGTAGGGCATTTGCCTTGTATGTGGGCAACTCAGGACAGACTCCGGTTCAATTCCTGGCATCCCATCTGGTCCCCAGAGCCTGCCAGGAGCAATTTCTGAGCACAGAGCCAGGAGTAATCCCTGAGCACCACCAAAAAAATTAATAAATTGGTGAAAATCAATGCCTAGTGAAAAGAGAAATACCAAAGCAACCTTTGTTGTCCACCCGGGAGGATCCTGAACTTCCCCTTTAGGAGAAATGGCAAGAACTATATCAGGGCCCTGAGAAATAGCACAGCGGTGTTTGCCTTGCAAGCAGCCGATCCAGGACCAAAGGTGGTTGGTTCGAATCCCGGTGTCCCATATGGTCCCCCGTGCCTGCCAGGAGCTATTTCTGAGCAGACAGCCAGGAGTAACCCCTGAGCACCGCCAGGTGTGGCCCAAAAACCAAAAAAAAAAAAAAAAAAGAAGAAGAAAATGTTGGGGCCGGGAAGGTGGCGCTAGAGGTAAGGTGTCTGCCTTGCAAGCGCTAGCGTAGGACGGACCACGGTTCGATCCCCCGGTGTCCCATATGGTCCCCCCAAGCCAGGGGCGATTTCTGGGCGCATAGCCAGGAGTCACCCCTGAGCGTCACCGGGTGTGGCCCAAAAACTTAAAAAAAAAGAACTATATCAATACTGGAGGATAAAATTCAGATGTTTGTAGGAAAACACGAGCCCATAGGGAGAATTTCTTTTCTTTTTTTTTTTTTTTGGTTTTAGGGTCACACCCGGCAGTGCTCAGGGGTTCCTCCTGGCACTATGCTCAGAAATCGCTCCTGGCAGGCTTGGGGACCATATGCGATGCTGGGATTCAAACCACCGTCCTTCTGCATGCAAGGCAAACGCCTTACCTCCATGCTATCTCTTCGGCCCCCCACAGGGAGAATTTCTGTTTGCAACAAAACTAAGGGAAGTTATCAAGTTCTGGGGCCATAGCAAACAACAAAAATGTGATGCTACATCTCTAGAATAATACAAGCAAAATAAACCTTCCTAGAAAGAGAAGGGAATTTGTTTTTTGTTTTGGTTTCTGGTTTTTGGGCCACACCCGTTTGATGCTCAGGGGTTACTCCTGGCTAAGCGCTCAGAAATCGCCCCTGGCTTGGGGGGACCATATGGGACGCCGGGGGATCAAACCGCTGTCCCGTCCTACGCTAGCGCTTGCAAGGCAGACACCTTACCTCTAGCACCACCTTCCCTGTCCCCTGAGAAGGGAATTTGTAAAGGAGGGCCAGGAGGGAGAAGGGAGCAGGGTGGAGAGAGGCCTCCTCTCCTAGCCAGGCAGAAGTGGGGACTCCCATTGGATTTTGAGGCAGGGACGTATAAATATGAAATACCATTGATGCAGACAACACCCAGGGTTCCTACAAACACTTTTCCACAAAGTGGCCAGCCAAGTCCAGTACCTCCTGCCCTGGTTTTTTCTTACCTGCCATGTAGCTTCTGGAAAGAACAAGAAAGAAACTGAGCTGCAGAGCTGGGCAGAATACACAGAGAGCAAATCAACAAAAACTAACTAATCAACAAAAACCTAGCTAAGTCCAATCACTACCCAGACTCACTCACAAACGCAAAAGCCATTCAGTGCCTGCAGCTGAGCAGCGCCCAGGAAATGGAAACACAATGCAGGAACGTTGCCAACCCCAAATCAGCTCAGCAAAAAGGTGAAAAGACCCAGACTGAACCCCGACCCCAACTGTGCATCCCCGAGGTACCAGAGTACACACTTGCGCCTGCACACACGCAATTCAAGATTCTCATAATAAAAAAAAAAAGCCACAAGCAGGGAATTGGGAGGAGGATCAGTTAGGGGGTTGGGTGGGGGAACCTGCAAGGAGAGGATTATTCCAAGACCAAGCACCCCGACCCAAGTAACCATTGGTTTAAAGACACTGGCCCCATCCCCAAATCAAAAAGGGGCGGGGTCCCCCAGCCCTCACCCAATTGCAAGCCACTCCATCCTTCCTCATTGAAGACTCAACTCCTGTTGGGTCTGTTTGAGCCTTTTGCTTTGGGGGGGTCACACCTGGTGATGCTCAGGACTGGCTCAGCGCTCAGAGATCACACCTGGAGGGGCAGGGAAGAGGGAGGCTATATTGTAGCTGGGGAGTCGAACCCGGGTCGGCTGTGTGCAAGGCACAAACTATGGCTACCAGCTCCCATTAAGTCTCTTGTAAGGAATTGGGGATGGCACAACCAGGAGGGGAGGAGAAATGGGAGAGGGAGTGTTTGCCAGATAAACCCAATTCCATCATCAAACATTAGCGACAGGTGACACAATTTATTTCCAAAATTCCAAAATTCAGATTCTGGAAGCTTCTCTAGCATATGAGCCAGAGAATATCTTTGGTTTGTGCAAACAGCTTTGGTTTCCCAGTATAAAGTGGTCGCATGGAATCATAGTTCCTTCGTCCGTCCTTAGTGTTTGTTTTTTGTTTGTTTATTTGTTTGGGGAATCACATCCAGTCAGGCTTACTCCTGGCTTTGTGCTGAGGAATCAATTTTTGGGGGGGACCACACCCAGTGGCACTCAGGGGTTATTCCTGGTTCCAAGCTCAAAAATCGCTCCTGGCAGGCTCGGGGGACCATATGGGATGCTGGGATTCGAACCACCATCCTTCTGCATGCAAGGCAAACGCACTATCTCCATGCTATCTCTCCGACCCCAGGAATCAATCTTAATGATGCCCGAGGAAACATATGCTTTGCCCTTATATCAAACCCAGGTTGGCCCAAAGCAAGGCAAGTGACTTAACCGCTGTTCTATGTCTCCAGCCTCTTAATCCATCTTTGTCTTGCTTGATCTGACCACTTTGGATTGGTATCACTAGTCAGGTTTCAATATAATCTTAATTGGATTTCAAATTTTTCCAAAAGACAGTGAATGAAACATATTTAGGGAGCCCAAAAGATAATCCAGTGGATCAGGTGCTTGCTTTGCACACGGTTGACCCCAGTTTGATCCCCAACATCCTATATGATAACCCAAGCTTTACAGGAGTGGTTTCTTTTTTGTTTGTTTTGTTTTTGGGTCACACCCTGCTGTGCTCAGGGGTTCCTCCTGGCTCTACACTCGGAAATAGCTCCTGGAAAAAAACAGGGGGGGGGGGTGCGCGGAGAGATAGCATGGAGGTAAGTCATTTGCCTTGCATGCAGAAGGACGGTGGTTTGCATTCTGGCATCCCAAACGGTCCCCTGAGCCTGCCAGGAGCGATTTCTGAGCTTATAGCCAGGAATAACCCCTGAGCACTGCCAGGTATGGACCCTCCCCCCCAAAAAAAAAGAGAAATTGCTCCTGGCAGGCTCGGGGGACCATTTGGGATGCTGGGATTTGAACCATAGTCCTTCTGCAAACAAGGCAAACGCCTAATCTCCATGCTATCTCTCTGGCCCCAGGCATTTGCCTTGCATGCAGAAGGATGATGGTTCAAATCCCATCATCCCCAAAATGGTCCTCCGAGCCTGCCAGTAGCGATTTTTGAGTGTAGAGCAAGGAGTAACCCCTGAGCGCTGCCGGGTGTGACCCAAAAACAAAACAAAAAATAATAATAGTAATTTTAAATAAATAACTTTTCACTTGGAGAAACATATGAGCATTTTCAGGGCCAGAGTAATAGCACAGCAGGTAGGGTGTTTGCTTTGCAAGCAGCCAACCTGGGTTTAATCCCTAGCATCCTATATGGTCCCCCAAGCCTGTCAGAAGTAATTTCTGAGAACAGAGCCAGGAATAACCCCAGAGCGCCACTGAGTGTGGCCCAAAACAAAACAACAACAAACACAACATATATACATATACATATATCAGAATTCTCAGCTCTAAAAAACGAAATATGGGCACATAGTTAGCTCAAAAGGCTGGAGAGCTGGGGCCAGAGAGATAGCACAGTGGTAGGGCGTTTCCCTTCCATGCAGAAGGACGGTGGTTCGAATCCTGGCATCCCATGCCCCCCCCAGGAGTGATTTCTGAGTGTAGAGCCAGAGTAGCCCGTGAGCGCTATCGGTTGTGAACCTAAAATTAAAAAAATAAATTAAAAAAAAAAAAAGGGCTGGAGAGCATGCATTGTATGCAGGAGCTCCTGAGGCTTTTGAGGTCCTGAGGAGGAAGCACTGCATGGTCCCTGAAACAATGTCAGCCAGGAGTGATGTCCCCCATAACACTGAGCTGGGAGCAGCCTCTGAGCACTACAGGGTATGACCCCAAAACAAAATAATTTGATAACTACAAAAAAAGGGGGGGGGGAACAAAGTTAAAACAGTTACTCCTGATGAATAAAAATGAGAAAATATAAAAGTACTTAAGTTTGTTAAATGGTTTGCTAAAACATTATAAAATCAAGGTTTCTGGGGGCCGGAGAGATAGCATGGAGGTAAGGCGTTTGCCTTTCATGCAGGAGGTCATCGGTTCAAATCCCGGAGCCCCATATGGTCCCCCGTGCCTGCCAGTAGCAATTTCTGAGCCTGGAGCCAGGAATAACCCCTGAGCACTGCCGGGTGTGACCCAAAAACAAACAAACAAAAAAAAAATCAAGGTTTCTGTTTATTTGGGGATTCCATCTGGGTGGTGCTCTGTGCCTGGGGGTCACTCCTAGTGGTGCTCGGGGCCACATGAGTATCAGGGGTTGTTGAACCCAGGCTAGTCATGTCAAGACAAATGCTTTACTCACTGTACTATTTCTCTGGTCTCAAAATTGACAAAATACTTTTGTTTTGTTTTGTTTTGTTTTATTTTGGTGGGGGCACACCAGGCTGTGCTCAGGGCTTACTTCTGGATCTGCACTCAGCATTCTTTTCTAAAGGGGCTCAGGAGACCATATGGGTGCCAGGGATCAAGTCAAGATCAGCAGTATGTAAGACAAGCACCCTACCACTACCACTATACTATAAACCTCAAAATTTAACAAATCATTTTTTGGAGGGAGCAACACCTGGTGATGCTCAGGGATTATTCCTTACTCTACACTCAGTATTCTGGTAGTAGATGGGGAACCATATGGGATGCTGGGTTTCAAACCTGGGTTGGCTGTATGCAAGGCAAGAGCACTACCTGCCTATACTATCTCTCAAAATTGACATATTCTTCTATGTAAACTGATGAACAAAAGAATAAAAGATCACGTTGTTTGCAAAAAGGAAATATTTGGGAATATCATCTTTTACTTTATTCCTTGATAATATCAATAATTAATAATAGTCATTGCTATTAATTTGTTTATACTAATAATCCCAGGTGTGGCAAAAAAGCATATAAATAAAACAAGATATTATCAAAGAACTGCTCCACTACGACCCAGTCCTTGTCACTGATCAAGACCTGGGTTCAATCACAGGCATCCCATCTGGTACTTGAGCACCACCTGGAGTGATTTACCCGAACATAGTAATCCCTGAGCATTGCCAGGTGTGGCTCAACAATAAATAAATAAATAAATAAATAAATAAATAAATAAATAAGTAAATAAATAAGTAAATAAACCAGTCAATGGATGGATGGATGGATACATACATAGGTAGATAGATAGGTGGATGGATGGATACATACATAGGTAGATAGGTACATAGGTAGGTGGATAGGTGGGTGGGTGTATAAATGGATAGATGGATGGATTGATGGATGGTGGATGGATGGATAGATAGGTAAGTGGATAGATACATAGGTAGGTGGATAAATACATAGGTAGGTGAATAGGTGGATGGGTGTATAGATGGATAGATAGATAGATAGATAGATAGATAGATAGATAGATAGATAGATAGATAGATAGATTATAGATAGGTAGGTGGATAGATAGATAAAAAAGTAGGTGTATAGGTGGGTTGGTAGACTGGTTGGTAGGTAGGTAGGTAGGTAGGTAGGTAGGTAGGTGGATAGGTGGGTGGGTGTATAGATGAACAGATGGGTGGGTGGGTGGATGAATAGATGGATGAATGGATAGGTGACAGACAGATAGATCGTTAGATAGGTGGATAGATAGATACATAGGTAAGTGGATAGGTGGGTGGACGGATGGATAGATAGATAGATAGATAGATAGATAGATAGATAGATAGATAGATAGATAGATAGATAGATAGATAGATAGATAGAAGATAGATGGATAGATGGATGGATGAATGATGGGTGGATGGATGGGTGGGTGGATGGATAGATGATAGATTAAATACATATATAGGTAGATAGGTAGGTGGATAGATAGATAAGATACATACATAAGTAGATAGGTGAATAGATGATAGATTAGATAGATACATACATAGGTAGATAGGTGCATGGATGGATGGATGGATATATATAGATGGATAGATTAAATAGATACATATGTAGATAGGTAGGTGAATGGATGGATAGATAGATGATAGATAGATAGATAGATAGATAGATAGATAGATAGATAGATAGATAGATAGATAGATGATAGATACCTGCTTATGTAGATAGGTAGGTGGATGGATAGACAGACAGACAGACAGATAGATAGATAGATAGATAGATAGATAGATAGATAGATAGATAGATAGATAGATGATAGATAGGTAGGTAGGTAGGTAGGTAGGTAGGTAGGTAGGTAGGTAGGTAGGTAGGTAGGTAGGTAGATAGGTAGATTAGATAGATAGATGATAGACACCTGCCCCGCCAGTCAGCCAAATTGGGAAGGCCAAGGCAGCCAGACAGCCAAGGAGGAGGAGGAGGGAGGAGGAGCTGCCCTTGCCGGGCCCGGATTTCCCACGCCCGGGCGGGCGGGGCGAACCGCGCAGGCGCGCGCTCCCACGCACACCTGCGCGCACGCGCACTGGGAGACGCGCAGGGCCGGCGACCACGTGGTCCGCGCGCGCGCCGTCGCTGGACCACTCCTGCATCCCTTGTGCATCCCGGAGTGTCGCGGCCGGGCGCGGAGATGTCGCAGCCGCCGGCGGACGCCAGGGGCGCGCGGGAGGAGGTCGGCGGCGGCGGCGGGCGGCGACGACAGCCGGCCCGGGCGCGCTCGGCCGAGCTGTGGGCGGGCCGCTGGGCCGAGGCGGAGGCGGCCGGGCCTGCAGGCCTGGTGGCGGGGCCCCCCGGGCAAGGGGCCCCCCAGGCCGAGGCCGAGGCCTTGGGGCCGGAGCCGGCCGCGGCCGCGCAGCCCCCCATCGGCGAGGAGGTGCCCAACGCGCACGGGGGCCGCCTGCGGGGCTTCAACGAGCCCAACTGGGTGTTCATGGACGTGTGCCGCGCCCGCGAGGTGGCCCAGGACGCCAGCTGGCAGGCCCGGTACCCCAACGTCTACCTGGATTACTTCACCTTCATCGAGGACCTCTTCGCCTCCGTGGCCCTCAGCCGCCTGGCCGCCGAGCTGGGCTGCGATCGCCTCAAAGACCGGGAATAGATCCAGCCCCGGGGCCTGCTCTGGGGGAGGGTGGGTGCCCTTGGCAGGCAGGAGAAACAAAACCACGCTTCGGAGAACCCTGCCCTTCTTCTTTGCTTTTGATTTTTGATTTGCTCCCTGCAAATAAAAAGACTCACATCAGGGCCGGAGAGAGAGCATGGAGGTATGGGGGGGGTTGCCTTCTTGCATGCAGAAGGATGTTGGTTCAAATCTTGGCATCCCATATGGTCACCTGAGCATGCCAGGAGCGATTTCTGAGCTTAGAGCCAGGAGGAAACCCTGAGCGCCGCCGGGTGTGATCCAAAACACCAAAAAAAGAAAAAGAAAAGACTCATTATTTGTCCAATCCAGCCCCCCTGGAAAATCCCCCCCTCCCCTGCGGTGGTGGAAGAAGGAGCTGATTGATCTACAGGATGCAAAGCTACAGCATTGTTGGCCAGGGGAAGAAGCAACATCAGGATGCAGAGGAAAGGACTCTAGGAGTCGCTGGGCAGCTTTTGGGATAAAAAGAAAAATCCTTTGTTATGTGCTTTGCCACCTGGTGGAATGGCCCTTTCTTCTCTGCTTGGGTTTCTGCAAATGCGTTTGTTTGATTGCAACGCAGCAGCCCAGAGCTGAATTCACCCCACTCACCAAGATGGTAAACCAACCCCCCTGCGACGCAAGAAAGAGGCTGCAAATCCTCCGAGAGCACCCAGCCCGTTGCAACACCCCAATACTGCACTCCCCACCTCCACCTCATCGCTTAAAAACTGAGTGTTTGCAATTCTGCCAGGTGCTCAGGCACCACCCCCGGTGGCATCTCAACCACGCAGCCGGAAGACGAAATGAGCAGAAATCCTATCAGTTTTTAATTTGAATAAAAAAGAAAGAAAAAACAAGCTGATGGGTGCCGGAGTGAGAGCACAGCGGTAGGGCATCCGGGTTCGATTCCCAGCATCCCATAGGGTCCCCCCAGCCTGCCAAGAGTGATTTCTGATCGCAGAGCCTGACCCCTGAGCGCTGCCGGGTGTGGTCCAAAAATCAAGAAAAGAAAAACGGGCTGATGATTAAACCATGATGAAGACTTCATATTCTAAATTTATAAGTGGGAAATTGAGAACCTCAAAGATCCAAGAGGAACTCTGGGAATTTACTTATCTGTAATCTATTGTTAAAGTAGACAAATTATGTATGGGGAAGATTTTTGGGTTTTGCAAGGTATTTAAAATTGGTAAAATTTTGAGCTGGAGCAATGATGCACAGTGGGTATTGTGCTTGCCTTGTAGCTGACTGACCCCAGCTCCATCCCTGACACCCCATAGCACTGCCAGGAGTAAATCTTGTGCTCAGAGCCAAAAATAAGCCCTGACCACTGCAGGTGTGGCGACCTAAAAACAAACCAAAAAAGTAGAAGGTAAAATCAAGGCGCTGGGGTAAGAGCTCAAAGGGGAGCCAGCCTTGGTGGCTGAATTAGCAGAGCTTAGCTTTTTAAGCATCAGGCAAAAAGTGACCCCTTGGTCCCTGGCACTGCCTGAGAACCCAAACTCACCTCCCTCATCCCCCAAAGCCATTGGCTATAATTTTTATTATAGGAAAGAAATAAGTAAAGTCAAATGCTTATTAAAATCATTACTGGGTGTTCTATATCTATATATGTTGTGTATTGGGTTGGGGGGGTTGTTTGGGTGGAACCAGGAGTCTCATGCTAGCACAGGCTCCAGTCCAGCCACTAACTGGTTAAATATATTACGTCACAAGTCACAGAGTGGAATCATACACTTCTGAGGGTGGCAATTCAAAAGAGTGCTTGCTGTGAATTTAGGAAGGGCCCTGAGCTGTGATGGTAGGTGAATAGCGAAAGCATGGATTAGCATATATGATTTGTGTGTAAGAAAGAAGGGGAAGTTTCCTGTTCCTACTGGACCTACGAAGACACTTTGGAAGGAGAATAAAGAACTGTGATTATCTGTGGAGTTGAAGTGGGAAGTAAGCAGCAGAGAAGACTTTTGAGTATATATATATATAATGTGTGGGGTATTTTTTGTTGTTTTTGTTTGTTTGTTTTCATTTCTCTTTTTAAGCTTCGTGAGAATATGGAAAACTACATTATAAGAAATTTGAAGTCTGTGTCTGGGACATAGTACAGCTGGTAGGGCATTTGCCTTGCATATGGCTGACCTGAGCCCAGTCTGAGTCCAGAGCTAGGAGTAAACTCTGAACACCGCGGGGGGGTCAGGGGTGCAAAAACAAGAATAAGATGATCCAGTGGATCAACTGTTATGCGTATTTAATTGTATTAACTATTGATCTATGCTCCTCCTTCGTGTTTCACCTTTGCATTTCCATCTAGAGTTTACTTATACAAGCTGCATTGTGGCTAACAGCCTCACATTTCTGGAACGTTGGGACTGAGCATATAGCTTCAGGTTAGACACACTTGGTCCCCAGAGAGATCACAAGTCTCTTGCATGTGACCAGCTGTGACTTTATCCCTGGCATCCACATATCTGGCACTTGAAGTGATTGCCTGAGCACAGAGCCAGAAGTAAGCCAGGAACCTGAGAGAGCACAGCAAGGAGGACTTTTGCCTAGCATGCAGCCAATGTGGATTTGACCCCCATCATCCCATATGGTCCCCCTAGAGTCACCAGGAGAGTTTCCTGAGTGCAGAGCCAGGAGTAATCCCTGAGCATCTCTAGATGTAGCCTCCCCCCACATAAAAAAAGGCAGCTCAGAACACTTGGGGGTATACCCTCCCCTCAAAAAAGAAATCTATACAGATAGGCATCACATTGTTAGTTGGCTTGCTGAATCACAAGGCTAGATCTTGCCCTGGGAAGCAAGGGCATGTTCACTAGCCCCTATTAGAGAGAGCCAAGGTCAGGGCCAGACCCCTCTGAACAAATGTCAGGTTCCACTTTGTTGATAACCATGTCTGTCCCCTTGAACCAACTCTACTCTTGAATTGTTAGTTTTAAGTTCTAGGAGCTTGTGTATTTGATTCACCTTTTGTCTCACCCAAATTTCAGGTTACACACACACACCACTTTTCTTTCTGAAAGGTTTTAGTAAGACAAGAGGTTTTAGTGTTTAGATACTCAGTGTTTTTTTTTTTTTTCTTATGGCTTCTGGATGTTGAGGCATTTAGAAAGATATTCCCATTCCTAGGTTATCAAGCTATCTCTCCCTCACCATTATAAAACTCCTCTCTCCTCCTCCTCCTCCTCCTCCTCCTCTTCTCCTTCTCTCTCTGTTTCTGTCTCTCTGTCTCTCTCTCTCTCTCACACTCTCTCTCACACTCTCTCTCTCATTGCTTTTTATTGTTGGTTGAGGGGTTGCATCCAGCAGTCTTTTTAAGGATTATTCTCAGCCTTATACTGGGGGACGGTGTACTGTAGGGAAGGAGCCCAGGCCTCCCTCATGCAGAGCCTGTGTCTAGCCCTTTGAGCTCTCCCTAGCCCCATCTTTTTACCTTGGTTTTCTTTCTTCCCTTTTGAAATCTTTGAACTGATGGAATTTATCTTGGTGTACAAAAATGAGGTCGAGTCAGCCTGACTTTTTGGCTAACTGCCCAGTTGTGACAACCAGTGAGGAAGTAGCAGTTATTATCTCATCCTTGTGGGCTTGCAGGCTGTGTACTGCGGGTTAGATTGTGCTGGTAGTTTCTAGATTCTCCTCGTGGTCCAACCTTTGGCATGCCAGCAACATGCTATTTGAATCACTGATACACATCATCGTATGGTTTTAATCTCTGCAATCCTCATCCCACCTAGCATTTTCTTTTGCTTTGGGGGTCACCAAGGCTTCTCGGGAAGGTGTTAAGGAGACCGTGTGGTGATGAAACCCGAATCCCTGTGCCAGCAGGCATGTGCTTCAGACCTTTGAGTTTTTCTTTTTGTTTTGTTTGGGGGCCATACCCAGTATGCTCAGGGGCTTGGGGTTACTCCCTTCCAAACAGACTCCAGCCTGCTCAGTCATCATTCTGATCCCCATGTACAATTCTGATTCTTTAGTAGAACCCAATTTGTTCAACTTGGGCTTGTACATTTTCTGCTAAGATTATTCCTGGAAGGGTCAGAGAGATAGTACAGCAGGCAGGGCTCTTGCCTTGCACATGCCAAACCCTGGTTCCATCCCTGGAATCACATAGGGTCCCATAGATCCACCAGAAGTGATCCCTGAGCACAGAGCTACGAGTAAGCCTTGAGCCCAGGCAACCAACTATGGCCCAAACCTCTTTCTCACAGGCAATTGTGGCCCAAATATATATTATATATTTGCAGTTTCTTTGAATGCTAGCATCTTTGTTCAGTGTCAAAGGGATGACCCTTATGAACATGGCTACTTCTTTCCTAGCTTCGAGATTGTTCTCATTCATCTTTCCCCATGCTTAGGGGCCCTGGGACAGTGAAATTTCTTTGTAATTGTGTATAGGAATATTCCATCTGCCCATATATTTTAAGTGTTCATTAGAATTGGTGTTTGAAGTACTACAGAGACCTCTCACCAGGGGCATATTTTCGTGATTTGGATCTTGTCCGTTGAAGAAGTGAACCAGTATGTAGGACTAATGCTGTTCATGACTACTCTGTTCAGAAGTGAGTGATTCGCTAAGATTTATACATTGCTGCTCTATTCATGTTATACAATGACTTCAAAAATTTTACTAATTGGGTTATGTGCGTGTTTGCGTGAGCTCCAAAAGAGTCTAAATGCCTTGGGGAAGTCAGTTCTGTTACCAGTCCCCAAGAGGAGAAGGCTTCGTGGCCCACATGGGCCTTGACCACCAACTGCCTTGGGTGGGAAATGTGAGCAGGGGGTGGGACCTCACTTCTGAACTCCAGTTCCAAGAGCACCGTCCACTTCCGGTTTCATTGCTGGCTGCCATCTTGCTACACCTAATGCTGTGCTAGCTGGTCAAGGCTTCATCGGGTACATCCTGAGAGGGGGACCAGACCCCCACCCTTTAGGAGCAGATATGTAATGTGAGTGCAAAATAAAATTGTGTTGTCAAAATGCTGAGATGTCTGATGTTTCTTGACCCGGCCAAACCCAAAGAAAAGGTGGATCCAATAACTTTGGGGGGCATTTTGCAGTGGTTCTTTTGAAAGAAGAGTTTTGGGTTTTTAAGTGCTTCCTTCTGAGGGGGGCAGATAGGCCAGGGGTTAAGGCGCTTGCATCATATCTCACTGACCTCATTCAAATCTCTGGTATCACTTAGGGGGCCATGAGTAATGATCCCTGTGCCCAGAGCAAGGAGTTGGCTGTGCATAGCCTCAAAACCAACAAATATATAATCAAGGTCTTTTCAGCCCTCCTGTTTCACCCACTCAACTGTGGCTTCAAATCCTTTGGAGCTAATAATTAATCGTCTCTAAAGTGAAAAAGTGGTAGGGCCTAGAAACAAGTTCCTGAGAAAATATTTGGTCACAGTGTCTCTAAGACTAAGACAGTGTCAGGGAGAGTGGCTGAAAGAAGCCCCACCAAGTGGTCTTAAAAGAGGCCTCTCAGAACCCCAAACTCTGCGACAAGGGGCATGACTAAGATAGGGGCTATTGCCTGGCATGGGGCTGTGCCCTTGGGGAACTCTCATGGAGGTGAAGGTGGGGCACTGGCACCCTGGAAAGTCAGTCCAAGTAACCCCAAATCTCAAACCTTTACCTAGAGACAGATATACTCCAGGAATATTGCAGCTATTAACTCATAATGGGATTAATTTCCATTTGATATACAAGATGGAACAAATGCAGAACTAAAAAGTACATGTTGGCAGTTCCATGATCCAGTTCTCCCTACCCATGCCAGGGAAAGGATGGGCTGGACCAGAACAGGAGGAATGGGGACAGGAGGAAAGATTTTCATGTCTGACAAAGAGACAAACTGCCACACGCTGCCAAGTGTCTTCCATGACATCCCTTCTTTTCTCCCTTCTTTTTTCTTTGAGCTCCTGCCTGAGGGTCCATGAGTCTTTAAAGCAGGAGGGACAGGAAGGAGGGTGGGAAGGACCCAGAACTTGACCTCAAATGAGGTGCCCATTGGAACAGTTTTCTCCAAGACAAAAGTCCAGGCAGCCAAATTGCTTATTGCCAGTGAAGGCCCTTCTTTTATTTGGGGGGTTGTACAAATCAAGCATATGGGTCTGGGTCCCTCCCCAATATTCAGACCTCTCCTTTTACCCATGAATGACATCACTCCTGTCCTTCAGTGCCTCATCCAGTGTAGAGTCTTAAATCCTATCCCTTGCTATCTGCTGACACAATGGCCTAGTCTGCCAGCTGTTCTCTCTCAAATGTACATTTTCCTAGCCTGCAGTCTGGAGCTAAAACCTTATCACCTGTGTCCCACAGGAGGCAAAATTTTTTAAATATCCACTTATAGTAAATAGCCCAGCTGGCACTCCACAATTCCACTCCACTATCTCTCCACCTTGAACTTTGACATTTCTATCAAGAATTTGGACAGGAGCCGGAGAGATAGCATAAAGGTAAGGCATTTGCCTTGCATGCAGAAGGACAGTGGTTCAAATCCCGGCATCCCATATGGTCCCCTGAGCCTGCTAGGAGCGATTTCTTAGCATAGAGCCAGGAGGAACCCCTGAGTGCTGCCCGGTGTGACCTCCCCCCCCCCAAAAAAAGAAAAAGATAATTTGGACAACTGAGAAGAGAGTGATAGTACAGTGAGTAAGGAAGGCATTTGCCTTACACACAGCCAACCTGAATCTGATTCCTGGCATCCCATAGGGTCCCTCGAGCTTAAGCCATACCAGCAGTGAATTTTGAGCATAGAGCCAGAGTCATAAGCCCTGAGCACTGCAGAAAAGGGTCCCCCCAAACCAAAAAAAAAAATGAAAAAAAAGTTTTAATTAAAACATTTAAAAAAGGGGCTGGAGAGATAGCATGGAGGTAAGGCGTTTGCCTTTCATGCAGGAGGTCATCGGTTCGAATCCCAGTGCCCCATATAATCCCCCGTGCCTGCCAGGAGCAATTTCTGAGCTTGGAGCCAGGAATAACCCCTGAGCACTGCCAGGTGTGACCCAAAAACCAAAAACCAAAAAAAAAAAAAAAATTTAAAACAAATTATAATGTAAAAACTAAAAAACAACATGCATCTAGCTCATCCTTGGCATAACAGCATCTTGACACTCTCTTTGCCAAGGAGAAAAACTTAGAAGTGGGGCTGGGGTGTGTGTGTGTGTGTGAGCAAACCAAGGTTTCCCTTCTTTGGCTTCACTATTCCCAGGGGCGACACTAGGCTGGCCGTTAGGTGGCGCCCAAAGCTCATCGGGACGGGCGGCGCATGCGCAGTGCGCCGAGCCGCCCTGATACTGACACCCGCGCATCGCCCGGCTCCCTAATTTGATCCGCTGCGCCCTGCACAGTGCTCGCCGCCCGTCCCGCGACACCCCGAGTCCCTGCGGTGGGATCGGACCCCCCCCCGCACGCCGAGATGTCTGAGCTGCCCGCTGGCTGCAACGGCCCGCCGGAGGAGGTAGGCGGCGGGAGGCGGGAGCCGGCCCTGGCACTGCCAGATCCGTTGGCGGAGGGAGCCGGGCCGCTGGGGGCTGCGGAGCCAGATGCATTGGCAGGAGCAGCGGGAGCAGGTCCGATGGCGGCGGCCAGGGATCCTGCCCGGGGCCCAGCGGAGCCCGCCGAGGAAGAAGCCCCGGAGCACCGCCGTCGGGTCCGCGCCGGCCTCGGTCCGAGCCGGGCAGCGCTGCCCTACCTGCGCCTCCGCCACCCCCTGAGCCTCCTGGGCATCAACTACCAGCAGTTCCTGCGTCACTACCTGGTGAACTACCCGATCACCCCCGGCCGCATCCAGGCCCTGGAGGAGCGCCGCCGCCTGTTCGTCGAGGCCTGCCGGGCACGCGAGGCCGCCCTGGACGCCCACTACCAGCGCAACCCGCAGAGGATGGACTTTGACATCTTGATGTTCACCATCGCCCTCACCGCCTCCGAGGTCATCAACCCCCTGATCGAGGAACTGGGCTGCGACAAGTACATCAGCAGGGAGTAGATATTGGGGGGCCGGGCCCCGAGCGGCCCTCCTGGCCACCTCCACATCCAGGCAGTATTGTTACAATCTCTGTTTTTTACTGTTACTATGATTATTCTTACTACTGCTATTATTATTGCTGTTATTATGGTTTTATTCAGTTAACTGATCTTCACTTGATTTTTTTTTTCCCCTTAAAAGTCCAAGTCTGCAAGAAGAAGTCAGTTGCACTGCCAAGGGAAAGAGCTGAAAGGTTTCCCCCCAAAAAGCCACAGAGCTGTCTCTCTGTCCTCTCTCCCAGTGGCTGAGTTTTGTGGCTCACTCCAGTTCTTTCCCCTGTGTTATGGAAATGTCTTAACTATTACTTCACTCCAAAGCGGTCGGTGCTTGTTTTCAGCAGAGACTTGCAGAATTAAAAACTAATCGCCAGTGGAGCCCTCGATGATGAAGAAAACCAGAGAAACGACGACAGCAGGTGGCTCCGAGAGCCAGAACAGGCCCGAACCATCCCCGGTGAAAGACTGTTTTCTCAGGCCTTCCCAGAGGAGGCAGGTAGAGTAAATATTGTAAAAATGGACGTGATAAGCCATGTATTCAAGGATACCTGAAATTTCTGGATTTTTTTCCTCTAATTTTTTTTGTACTATCTGGGTGATTCTATTCTACAAGTGTCCCCCACCCCAATATCAAATGTTCAGTCTTCCTTCCTTGTGCCCCACTTATCCACCTATCTCCAGTTTTCTTTCTGATCTTCCAGTCCTTATACAACAATCAAATACAAGTTGGTGTGGGGTTTTTCATTGAATTAAAAAAGCCGCAGGTTATATTTACTGGTGTAGTTTTTTATTTCCTCCTAAGACCATATCTTGAAGTCTTTACAAGCCTCTATGTTGTCTTTTTAACTTGGGGGAGGTGGGTGGGAGTGATTGGACCACACCCAGGGATGCTCAGCTGTTATTCCTGGCTCTTCATTCGGTCCCTGGGGGCTCAGAAGGAGCAAATGGGGGACCCGGAGAGATAGCACAGCAGCGCAGCCGATCCAGGACCAAAGGTGGTTGGTTCGAATCCCGGTGTCCCATATGGTCCCCCGTGCCTGCCAGGAGCTATTTCTGAGCAGACAGCCAGGAGTAACCCCTGAGCACCGCTGGGTGTGGCCCAAAAACCAAAAAAAAAAAAAAAAGGAGCAAATGGGATGTTGGAGATTGAACCCCGATTGGCTGTGAGCAAGGCAACCATTCTACCCACTGCACTGCATTCCCATGGCTTTGTGTTGTTTTGGGGTGTTTTTTTTTCTGGGTGGGGGTGTTTGGGCCAACTTGGTGGTACTCAGGGCTTATTCCTGCTTTTACTCTCAGGGATCACCCCCCTTGAATTTAGAGGACCAACTTTTCTTTTTTGGGGAGTCACACCCAGCGGTGCTCAGGGGTTACTCCTGGCAGGCTTGGGGGGAGGGGGAAGGGCATATGGAATGCTGGGATTCGAACCACTGTCAGTCCTGGGTCGGCTGCGCACAAGGCAAACGCCCTACCGCTGTGCTATCTCTCCGGCGCCCCCAACTTTTTTTTTCTTAACATACAGTTCTCATACCATAAAGTCAATTCTTTTATTTTTTTTATTTGGGGGGCCCACACCCAGCTGTGTTCAAGAAAAAGCAAGAAAAGAACCTTAGTCCTTATATTATCTCTCCAATATCCCCCACCACCCTCCCATAACCTAACTTTTATTTTGTCTTCTAGTTCAAGGTTATCAGTCTGGTCACAAATTATCTAATTCTAGAACATTCTGCACCACCTCTGAGAAACACTGTTACCGTGAATGAATATCTCCTATTGTCTGCCTCCACCCCCGCCCCTCACCACTGTCCACCAAGAATCTACTTGTTTCTATTGCTTGGCCTTGTCCCCTATTTCATAGACATGATCTGGGGGGACTCTCAGGTCTTACTTCCTCTGGTAGCAGTGTGGATCTGGGCCTCACTTTTCACTGCAGATTAGTCCCATTGGGTAGGTGTGTGGACCCTGCAGAGTCACTGTGGTCACAAGCTGGTCACATTCTAATCATCAGGGACACTTTTGGCATCATTCATACACTGGCTTCTGCTGGAACCAGGGGTACTCCTATTGTTGGGGATCAAACTGGGGCAATCAGGTACAAGGCCAAGCGCCTTCCCCCTCTACTATCTCCCTGGTCTCCATAACGGTTTTAGGGGTTTTTTTTTTTTTTTTTTTAGTTTTTGGGCCACACCCGGCGGTGCTCAGGGGTTACTCCTGGCTGTCTGCTCAGAAATAGCTCCTGGCAGGCACGGGGGACCATATGGGACACCGGGATTCGAACCAACCACCTTTGGTCCTGGATCGGCTGCTTGCAAGGCAAACACCGCTGTGCTATCTCTCTGGGCCCACCATAATGATTTTAACTTCATGAGAGAAACTGCCCATTTTCTAGAACTTAGCGGCTTCAGCTGTGATTTGGGAGTTGGGGGGGAGGGTGTTCATGTGACTCATAAAATATTTTCCAATACATAGGGCCAGAGCAGTAGCATAGCAGTAGGGCATTTCCCTTGCACGAAGCCGAACCGGCATGGACCCAGGTTTGATCACTGGCATCCCATATGGTTCCCCATGCCTGCCAGGAGCAACTTCTGAGCACAGAGCCAGGAGTAACCCCTGAGCTCCACCAGGTGTGGTTCAAAAAACAAGCAAACAAAAATTTTCCAATACATTCCTTTATGCTTCATTAGGAACAAATGTTGGATCTGCAGATCTAGTTTCTAGACCACTTTTACAGCTTGTTTAAATAAATCAGGCTCATGTACAAATTTCTTGGGTGAGGCTGGAGATATAACACAGCAGGGCCTTGCACATGGCCAACCCAGGACAGACATGGATTTGATTCCTGGCATCCCATAAGGTTCCCCAAAGCAAGCAATTTCTTTTTTTTTTTTTTGGATTTGGGGCCACACCCAGTTGTGCCAAGGGTAGTAACTAACTCCTGGCTCTGCGCTCAGAAATTGCTCCTGACAGGCTCAGGGGACCATATGGGATGCCAGGAAACCCAGGTCTGTCCCTGGTCGGCCATGTGCAAGGCAAAACGCCTTACTGCTGTGCTATCTCTCTGGCCCTCCCGAAGCGATTTCACAGTGCAAAGCCAGAAGTAACCCAAGTGCCACTGGGTATGGCCCAAAAAAATTTCTTGGGTGAGAGGCCAGAGTGACATAGCAGGACTGTAAGTAAGGTACTTGCCTTGCATGCAGTTAACCCAGGTTCAGTCCCCAGCACTCCACATGGTCCCCCAAGCACTGCTTGGAGTTATTCCTGCATGCAAAGTCAGGAATAAGCCCTAAAAATCACTGGGTCTCTCTGTCTCTATCTCTTTGTCCCTTGTCTCTCTCCTCCAGCCACATTGTTTTTGTTTTGTCTTGTTCTGTTTTTTACATGGGTTTTTGGGTCATACCTGGTGGCACTCAGGAATTACTCCTAGCAATCTTGGGGAGACCATATGGGATGCCAGGGATCCAGCTCAGCTCGACTTTATGCAAGGCAAATGTCTACCCACTGTGCTATCACTCCAGCCCCTAGAACACATTGTTTTAAGCTGTATTTAGATCCAGAAGAGATATGCCTGGGAAGGAGGCGGCATCGGGATAGAGTGATAGATAGATAACCCCTCATATATAAACCTCCACACTGCCACCCCAATATCTGCCCCATCCACAGGTCCTGACTCTCCATTCTTGTGAGCCAAGCACAGTTTCTGTTTCCTGCTAGCTGGTCTGCACTCAAGAGGCTCTGTTCAGAGTCCTGCTATTCAGAGCATCCATTCGAAAACTGTATATGTTAGACTCATCTATTCCAGCACCCCATCAAGTTCTGGACCATGACAGTCCCCATTTTGCAGAGCAAGTGATTGGTGAGCTAGGAAGTAGAAAGCTGAGACTCAAATCTAGATGAGCCTGGACTTTTTATTTGGGGAGTGGGAGTGCTTAGGGGACCAGTATTTAGGGGACCAGGCGATGTTTCCACATGTAATGCTTGCTCTCCAAATCTGTATGCCATCTCCCTGGTGAACACCCCTCTCTATACTCTAAACTTCCTGCAGTTAAGGGCCTTTCCTTGATGCCCCTCTGGTTCAGATGAGCAGACCTCCCTCTAAGAAGTTGGGGCATGCCTCCCTTCAGGAACCCATGACCCTGTATAGTGTATAGTGTTCAGCCTCTAGCCTCCTCCTGGAGCCAAAGAGTGCCCAGCTGAACCGACCTGGGTTTGATCCCTGGCATCCCATGTGGTCACCAACAGTAATTCCTTTGTTTTGGTTTGGTTTTTTTTTTTTTAGGGAGGGGGCACACCTGTCAGTGATCAGGGGTTAACTCCTGACTCTGTGCTCAGAAATTACTCCTGGCAGACTCAAGGGAGCATTTGGGATGCTGGGAATCATGCCCTCCATGCTATACTATTGCTCCAATCCCATCCAGTACTTATTCCTGGGGATAGAGCCAGGTATAACCCTTGAGCACCTCTCAGTGAGGTTCAAAAACAAACACAAGGGGCCTGAGAGATAGCATGGAGGTAGGGAGTTTGCCTTGCATGCAGAAGGATGGTGGTTTGAATCCCAGCATCCCATATGGTCCCCCGAGCCTGCCAGGAGCGATTTCTGAGCATAGAGCCAGGAGTAACCCCTGGGCACTGCCAGGTGTGACCCAAAGACTAAAATAAATTGATGTCCAGTGTAACCAGGAGCACTGGGCACCCCCAGACTCCCTGCCACCACCCCCACCTTTCCCAGGAGCTAAAAAGGCTCCAGGAATAAGCGGAGTGTTTGAACAGGAAATGGGGCTGTTCAAAGGAGGACATTGGGCTAGATGGTCCAACAGGAAGGGCACTTTCTTTGCATGTGGCCAATCCAGGTTTGAGCCCCAGCACTGCATATAATCCCAAGCCCCTCCAGGAATGAATCCTGAGCACAGAGTCAGGAGTAAGCCCTGAAAACCACTGGGTATAGACAAAAAGAACAAACCCAAAAAAAGGCCACAAAGAAGAATATTCTGATAAAGATCCTGCACTGATGCCACAGCGCATGCTGAACACTCATGGCCTCCAGGTCTTAGTGCCCCACACAGCATCAGCTTGCTGAGGTCTCTGGGTTTAGAGAGTGGTCTCCCCCAGAAACAGAATTGGGGCTGCTTAATTATTGGAGACTTGCCATGATCCCCGTTTCTGTCTCAATTGCAGTGAGTTGCCAATAGGATGGGAGGCTTTCCGGATGCATCCCATCCCCCAGGCAGGACGACAAGGAAGCCACCAGAGATAGAGAGGCCAGTTCTATTCTCTCCTCACCATCGTGACCCATCACAGCCCCAGTGGCCATCAGAAAAGGACCTGACTTGGCAACATTTCAGCCCTTCTCATCATCTTCTGAAGCTCCTGAGATGGGGAGACAAGAGAGAAAAAATGTAATAGTAGTCATAACTCCATGAAAGGCCAGAGCTATAGCCTTGTAGGCAGGGGCACTTGCTTTGAATATAGCTGACCTGAGTTCAATCCCTGGCAACCTCTATGGCACCCTGAAACCTGCCAGGATTGATCCCTGAGCACATGACCAGGTATGGCCTAAAATAAAAAAATTAAATTAAATTTTACTCTTTTTTCATTTGTTTGTTTTGTATTGTTTTTGGGTCACATCCAGCAGTGCTCAGGGGTTACTCCTGGTTCTATGCTCAGAAATCGCCCCCGGCAGGCTTGGGGGACCATATGGGATGCCAGGATTCGAACCAATGTCCTGCATGCAAAGCAAATGTCTTACTGCTGTGCTATCTCTCCGCCCCAATTAAATTTTAAAACTTCATGAAAATAATAACTTTCGGGCCGGGCGGTGGCGCTGGAGGTAAGGTGCCTGCCTTGCCTGCGCTAGCCTAGGACGGACTGTGGTTCGATCCCCCGGCGTCCCATATGGTTCCCCAAGAAGCCAGGAGCAACTTCTGAGCGCATAGCCAGGAGTAACCCCTGAGCCTCACAGGGTGTGGCCCAAAAACCAAAAAAAAAAAAAAGAAAATAATAACTTTCTTATTTTTGGGGGTGGGTCAAACCCTGGACTTCACATAGGCACAATGTGACTATTACTGAGCCACTTTCCCAATCCAAGAGTTTAGATCATATCAGGATGCAATATTATTTTAACAATTTGCCATTAGCTCTCTGACTCACTCAGGTCTCCTTGTAATTTACAAACACACCAGGGTTTTTGCATGTGCTGCTCTTGCAAACTAGAAAACTGTTCCCCAGTTTGATACTGGTTTATTTCCTCTTCTTTTGGTGGTGATGGTATGTCCAACAGTACTCAGGTGCTACTCTTCTTTCTAGGGTCACCCCAATGATGCTTGGGGAACTACATGGTTCCAGAGATGCTTTGTGCTGTCTCTAACCTCTTCCTTATGTGCTTCATGTGGGTGAATCTCACCTTCCCACTAGGTCTTAGCAAATCGCTAAATTTGGGGTGGGGTAGGCCCACAGCCGTTGGCGCTCAGAAATCACTCCTGGTAGGTTCAAGGGATCATATGGGTCCAACCCAGGTCAGCCATGTGGCACGACAAACACCCTGTCACTGTGCTATCGCTCCAGCTCCAAATCACTGGATTTAGAGTGACAAAAATACTCCCTAGGGGCCGGGAGGTGGCGCTAAAGGTAAGGTGCCTGCCTTGCCTGCGCTAACCTTGGACGGACCGTGGTTCGATCCCCCGGTGTCCCATATGGTCCCCCAAGCCAGGAGCAACTTCTGAGCACATAGCCAGGAGTAACCCCTGAGCGTTACTGGGTGTGGCCCAAAAACCAAAAAAAAAAAAAAATACTCCCTACATTCTTCATACCCCTCGGCATGGATCCCCTAAAATGCCTTCTGTCTAACTTCTGTGTCATCCGATACCTTTGGGATTACAATCAGATATGCTCAGCGCTTACTCCTGGCTCTGTGCTCAGGGATCACTCATGGCTGGGCTTCAGGAGTGATGTGGGATTCCGGAGGCAGGGGAGAATTGAGCCCTGGTTGGATGCGTGTAAGGCAAATGCCTTGTCTTCTGTGCTATCATTATCACTCTGATTCCAAAACAAGATCTTTTTCTTTTTGGGGGAGCTCACACCCGGCAGCTTTTAGGGGTTACTACTGGCTCTATGCTCAGAAATCGGTCCTGGCAGGCTCAGGGGACCATATGGGATGCCGGGATTCAAACCATTGTCCTTCTATATGCAAGGCAAATGTCCTACCTCCATGTTATC